>NW_028234432.1:4138743-4153251 GCF_977035675.1 Penaeus japonicus | reverse complement strand
AAAGAACAAAAGTGCTCAGATTGCAATGGCAACACGCCGACGACCCGCCGAAGGGGAAGAGAATCTCGGAGATGGCAAGACTTTGCACGGCGCGGAGGTTAATCTTCGCCCCTCTGTAAGGTCTTGATGGCAATCGACGTTTTGGCTCCATGTCAAAAGAAACCTTTCAAAGAAGCTACGGGACGTTACTTCATACAACGTAACAGTAAGGTGCAGCAGGAGAACTGTAGTACAGTTCCCAGTCCGGACCATAACGGGGTTGAGGGGGCGGGGGGGCTTCGGAGCGGTTCGACACAGTTACCAGTGAGAAAGTTTCCTCCCCGTAAACATATCTTCTGCTCTTTTTTGTTCTTTCTTCATCTCGTTCGTTTGTTTTCCTTCTTTCCGCTTCTTGGGACTTGCCTTTTCCTCCTCGGTCTCCTTGGATCAATCGGAAATCGGAAGGGAAGCAAGAGAGGTCTTAGGTATTTCACAGTGCTTTCGAACTCAAGGAGAGTTCCTTCCTAAAAGTCCCGGGATATCGAATTGCCACTTAAAATTTGCAGCAGCTTACGAACGAGAGGAAAAATAGAATACCATATGACGTGGCAATGACGAGGCCAGCGGCCCCGCTCCCTCATCCTCCCCCCTCCAGCACAGCACGTCTTAATGGCTGGCGGAAGGGGAGCTGCGGGGAGACAACGCACTTCTCAGGATAGGGAAAATGGACGTGCTCGCTTATTTAGTTCGTCCTCTCCCTTTCAAAGTCTAGTAGAATGCCACGGAAAAATGAATAGAGCGAGAGGAAGAACAGAGGAGAAATGCCGAAATCTTGCGGTACAACATCGCTCATTGGGCTGACCTAGTGACCGAGCGATTCACATGTGTGCCAGACGTAAAACGAAATCCAACGAGGAAACAGAAATTACAATCTCTCTCGAATACGATCCAACCTTTTCTCTTAATCTCCTCTGTGTTTCCAATAATCATTTAGAGACGACGTACATATACTCAAATGTATAAAATGTACAAAAATCCAAAACCAAGAAATATGTCACCGGTCAAACAGGTTCCTGACTTGAGGTCGCGGATGCGACCGAGGAATCGCAGCTTCCTCTGTCTTCCTTTTCCGCTTGCTGTCTTCTTCTTCGTCAGTATTTAAAAGTCCTCCTACATTCGCCCGTCGCATACAGCCGCCGGAGGTCCGCGGGCGTGACACAGTTACCAGACACGCGCGAGCGAAGGGCGGGAGTACAACCTACTTCCTCCACTACCACCAACGTCGTCACACAAGCCTGGTGTAACGGTGCGTCCTACACAGACAGACAAAGAATGATATAAACAGAAACATTGCACTTTGAATTCGAGCAAAATGGATACGCGGAGGAGACACGGAAAATTGGCGCCAATGCAGAGGAAAAGAATACAACAAAACATAAACAGTTAACACACAGGTAGCACCGGCCTCCGCATTAACCATACCCGTTTAAATAGAGGGAGACACCGGGTACAGAAGAAGGAGACACAAGATCTAAGAAACAAGACATAGGTCCGGGACCAGCCATGGAGGTCAATGACACTGGCAGCAGCAGCGTGCCTCGGTCCGTCGGAGAGGCCGGAGGGGGGGGGGGGCTTCTGGGAGGGCTCTTCGTTCTTCACGAAGAACCCACGTACACATACTGTAGGTCCTATACATATATCCCTACCTATACATACACCAAACACACCGGTATCTCATATATATATATATATATATATTTATATATATATATATATATATATATATATATATATATATATATATGTATGTTTTATATGTACAAACATATATATAAATAAATAATATATATTTATATTTATATATATATATATATATATATATATATATATATATATATATATATATGAAATATTAATAAATAAATATATATATATAAATATTATTAATATATATATAATATATAATATATATATAAATATTATATATAAATATATAAATATATATAAATATAAATATAAATAATATATAGATATATATATATATATATATGTATGTATATATAAATATATAAATATTGTATATAAATATATAAATATATATATATAAATATATAAATATATATATATATATATAAATATATAAATATATATATAAATGTACAAGTAATATATATATATATATATATACAAAATGTACAAGTAAATATATAAATATATAAATATATATATATAAATATATATAAATATATACATAAATATATAAATATATATATAAATATATAAATATATATATAAAAATGAATATATATAACTATATATATATATATATATAAATAAATATATATATAAATATATAATAATATATATATTATATATAAATATATAAATTATCCATTATATTATATAATATATTATAAATATATTATATAGTATATAAAATATATATAAATATATAAATATATATAGATATAAATATATATATAATATATATATATATATATATACATTATATATAAATATATATTTATATAAATATAATATATAAATTTATATATAATATATAATATATAGTTATATATATACAAATATATATATATAAATATAATATAATATATATATATAATATATAAATATATAAAGTATATATATATATATATATATATATATATATTATATATATATATATATATATATAAATAAATATTATAATTAATATATATTAAATATATATATATATATATATTATATATAAATAAATATATATAATATATATATATAATATATATATTATATATAAATATTATATATAAATAAATATTATATATATAAATATAAATATATATTATATATATATATATATAAATATAAATATATATTATATATAAATATATATAAATATATATTATATATATATATATATATATATATATAAATATAATATTATAAATATAAATATATATATAAAGATAAATATATATATACATAAATATATAAGTATATATATATATATAGATAAATATATATATATATATATATAAATATACATATATAAATATATAACAATATATATATATAAATATATATAAATATGTATATAAATTATATATATATATATATATATATATATAATATATATATATTATATTATATATACATATATACATATACACATATATGTGTGTATGTGGGGAGGGGGTACATCTGTAGAATGTAGAATGTAGATAGATAGATAGATAGATAGATAGATAGATAGATATAGATAGATAGTGCATGTGTGTAGCATGCAGACTTGTGAGGGGGCTACTTGCTTGCTTGCGCTTGCATGTCCGGACGGCTTTTTGCGTGTGTGTTTATGTTTGTGTCACTCGTTTAAGCAACTCTCTCCATCTACATCTAAGAGCGCACTCTGGATGTGACAGGATCTGCATACACTGTACTCACTACTCTGGCACCACTCCCATGCATTCCAGGATTGGAATGGATGTCATAACATCGCTGATATCAACATACCTGCGGGAAATAGTAAACGAAAATTATAAATCTTGTGTGTTATTTTCGAGAAGAAACATGCAAATGAATCCAAATGATAATACAAAACAACACATCAAATAACAATTAATCCATATACATGCATATCCATATATATATATACGTATGTACGCGCGACAGCCCAGCTAACACTCAAAAAGCAGGTCTGACAAACAGATAGAAATGAAACCCGAGATCCGCCCGTACGCACCCGCCCGCGTTCCGAAGCGTGCTCGATATCTCCCCCCGCAGACTTTGCTTCAGGCACGGATCCTCCCCCGCCCCCCGGCCCCCGCCCCCCGGCCTTCGCCCCCGGCCTTCGCCCCCGCCCCCCCCCCCTCGGCCCCCGTCCCCCGGCCCCTCTTCAACCGCGAGTACAGAGCTTTTCCCTCATTATTCTGCTAACTGGTGCTTCCTCCTCACACTCCCGACAGGCCATTTGAGCCACCCCTTATCGACGATTGATTTAAGCTGGCGATTCAGCTGGAATGTCGTCTGATAAACCGAATTTCTGTGACCATCCACCTTAAGCTTCAGCACGGAAATGCCTAATAAAACGAGATTGAGCACATAATCGTGCACATCAAATCAGGCAAATGCACAATAAAACGCAAATGCACGTGCAACTTCAGTTCTCCTGGTCGTTGAGGATGGCCCGGAAGTTTGTAGTCGTTATTTCGCTTCACAGCGGAATAAAAATTAAAATCTCTCAACAGAAGTGGACGCAACCCAAACGGCGTTTCGATCGAAGTGATTTTCCAAGCAAACTCGTCCATACTGCCTGCCGACGAGCGAAGAGACGGGGCACAGAAGGACAATTACCAGCAAGTGTCAACACTAGCAAGTTACACCTGAGAGTCCTTGAGGTCACATTACGACGTGACGACAGAGCTGAGAAGTGCCACGCTTCCGATCAGCTTCTGGCATTCTGTTTACTTCAGCCTTTATATCACCTGACTCCCTCTCTCTCCCCTCCTTCTCCCTCTCCCCCTATCCTCCTCATCAATCTTTCTCCTTCAGTACTTGTTCCATGTTTCCTTGTCTCCATTCCTGGTCTCTCGCATCTCACCCCCCCCCCCTCCCTCTCTCTCTCTCTCTCTCTCTCTCTCTCTCTCTCTCTCTCTCTCTCTCTCTCTCTCTCTCTCTCTCTCTCTCTCTCTCTCTCTCTGCTGCCACACTTGCGTTTTCCACAACTGTCTCCCTGACGAAACAGCCCCGTAACACCTTCTACAAGTGTTTCTCCACATCTGCCGTAGCCTCCATATCTGTCACACCTGCCATTACCGCCCCATGCCCCCTCTCCCCATTTCGTACCTCACCCCCCTCCCCCAAACCCCCAACCCCCCATCCCTGCCACGCCCAGGACGCGGCGAGGGGTGGAGACGGACAGATAAATCGACGCCAATCATTGGAACGGAACCCGAAAACTGTCGGGAACCAATAACAGCGCCAACGCCAATAAGGACACACATTCGATTCGCCTGACCTTTCCGAATGGCATTTTCCGAGAGAGGGAGAGAGAGAGACAGACGCTGCCGAAGATTCTGCTGCTGAATTAAAGAGAAAGGAGAGCGAGGAGTTGGGGAGAGAACAGGAGAGAAAAAATGGAAGAAAGAGGGAGAGGGCGGGATAGAGAGAGATGAGGCAGTGAAGGAAACAAGGCAAGAGGGTAGGAGGGAGGGAAGGATGGAAGGAGGGATTGATGAAGGGAAGGAGGTAAAGATGGAGGGAAGAGGGAGGGGGAAGAGGGAGGGGGAAGAGGGAGGGGGAAGGAGAGGGAGAGGGAAGGGGGAAAGAGAGGGAGAAAAAGGGGGAGAGGAAAACAGGGAAGGAGGGAAGGAGGAAAAGAGGGAGGGAGGAGAAGAGGAAAGAAAGAAAGAAAGGAAGGAAGGAAGGAAGGAGGGGAGGGAAGGAGGAGGAGAGGGAGGGAGGGAGGGAGGGAGGGAGGGAGGGAGGGAGGAAGGGGAGGGAAGGAGGGGGAGAGAGAGAGAGAGAGAGAGAGAGAGAGAGAGAGAGAGAGAGAGAGAGAGAGAGAGAGAGAGAGAGAGAGAGAGAGAGAGAGAGAGAGAGAGAGAGAGAGAGAAAGAGAGAGAAAGAGAGAGAAAGAGAGAGAGGGAGGGAGGGGAGGAGAAAAGGAGGGAGAGGGAAGGAGGAAAGGAGGGAGAAGGAAGGAAGGAGGAAAGGAGGGAGAAGAAAGGAAGGAAGGAAGGAAGGAAGGAAGGAAGGAAGAAGGGAGGGAAGGAGAGATAAAGAGAGGGAAGGTAGAGTGATGGGGGTTAGAGAGATAGAAGGAGGGTGAGAGAGCAAGAGTAGGAGAGACGAACAGAAATAATGATGGCTAGAAATGGGGAAAAAAGAAGAAGGGAGGGAGAGGGAAAGGGGAAGGTGGGCGAGAGGGAGAGGGAGAGGGGACAAGGGAGAGGGAGAGGGAGAGGGGAAGGGGGCGAGGGAGAGGGAGAGGGGAAGGGGACGAGAGGGAGAGGGAAGGGGACAAGAAGGAGAGGGAAAGGAGGGAGAGTGGAGCGAAAAAAAGATAAATGATGCCAGTGACGGTAAGATCATTAAGCGAGTGGAAAACGAGGGCGCTTCCCTCTTCTCCGTTTTCCTCCCTTCCTCTTCTTCCCTGCTCCTCTCCCTTCCTCTGACCACGGCACTAGACTCGACGCCCCCCCCCCCCTCCCGTACAAACACGTACGTATGTTACGTACATACATATCATTTTTTACCGGGCTAAACATCATACATAGGCAACACTCATCATGAAGAGGATTTCAAGCATAATCAAATAAATTCCAGAACTTCTCCACTACATATCTCACTATCTACTACTCAGTTCTTCGTAGGGGGCAGGAGGGGGAGGGTCGTGGAGAGAGGTCGTTGACCTGGGTTCTTTCTTCCAGCCGCTTTTTTATACGGAAGGCATCTTCATGACTCCTTCCGACTATGGGTCCTGGCGTGCCAGGGTCTACGTCTGCTATAATAAAACGGGAAAGAGGGGGGGGGGAGAGTGGAAGAAGGAGGGGTAGGGCGAGTGGAGGAAGGAGGGGGACGAAGAAGGGGAGGAAGGAGGGGGAGGGAGAGTGGAGGAAGAAGGGGAGGGGGAGAGGAGGAAGAGGGGAGAGGGAGAGTGGAGGCAGGAGGAAGAGGAAGAGGGAGAGGGGGAGGAAGAGGGAGAGGGGGAGGAAGAGGGAGAGGGGGAGGAAGATGGGGAGGAAGGAGTGGAGGAAGGAGGGGGAGGAAGGAGGGGGAGGAAGGAGGGGGAGGAAGGAGGGGGAGGAAGAAGGGGGAGGAGGAGAGGAGGAAGAAGAGGAAGGAGGGAAAATGAAGGAGAGGAGGGAGGGAGACAGATAAACAGGATCAGAGCGAAAGCAAAATAAATAAATAAACATTATATATAGATAGATAGATAGATAGATGGATAGATAGATAGAGAGAGAGAAGACAAAGGGGAGAGGGGAGAGGGGAGAGAGAAGAGGGGAGAGAGGAGAGGGGAGAGAGGAGAGAGGAGTGAGGGGAGAGGGGAGAGAGGAGAGAGGAGAGAGGGGAGAGAGGAGAGAGGAGTGAGGGGAGAGGGGAGAGAGGAGAGAACCGAGAAGACAAAGGGGAGACGGGAGAGAGGAGAGAGGCGAGAAAGAGGAGAGAGATGGAAGATAGAGGAGAGAGAGAGAGGAGAGAGAGAGGAAGGAGAGAGAGAGGAAGGAGAGAGAGAGGAAGGAGAGAGAGAGGAAGGAGAGAGAGAGAGAGAGAGAGAGAGAGAGAGAGAGAGAGAGAGAGAGAGAGAGAGAGGGAGAGAGAGAGAGAGAGAGAGAGAGAGAAAAAAAAAAAAAAGGAGAGAGGAAGGAGGGAGAGGGGGAGAGAGAGAGAGAGAGAGAGAGAGAGAGAGAGAGAGAGAGAGAGAGAGAGGAGAGAGAGAGGAAGAGAGAGAGGAGAGAGAGAGAGAGAGAGAGAGGGGAAGGAGAGAGAGAGAGAGAGAGAGGAAGGAGAGAGAGAGAGAGAGAGGAAGGAGGGAGAGAGAGAGAGAGAGAGAGAGAGAGAGAGAGAGAGAGAGAGAGAGAGAGAGAGAGAGAGAGAGAGAGAGAGAGAGAGAGAGAGAGAGAGAGAGAGAGAGAGAGAGAGAAAGGGGAAAGGGGGGAGAGAGAGAGAGGGGAGAGAGAAAAGAAGAGAGATACATTTACTGGAATATAAAAAAAAACATGATCAATCGCCTAAATGCCCCAGAGATAAAGAAGAATATCAGCATGATATGCATGATCTCTTATCAATCCCACGATTTAATTAATGATTCTTATGCTCCACTTATTACGCCCTGTTTTCGGCTTGCCTTCCCTTCCCACCAACATTCTGAGCAAATAAATCCTGCTCCCTTGTTCGTTCTCTGGATATTCTCGCGATTGTTAATTAAACAACTCCAATACATGATTTGTTAGTCACGGTTTAGGCTACCTATGTGTCTGTGTCTTTCTCTCTTCGCGTACTGATGCGTGAGGAAGCAGTAAATAATCACACTGTATATTTATACTAGCTGAGTTCCCCCCGACGCCTCACAGCCAGAAGCGGCGCTACGAAGCGGCGGCGCCCAGGTAGGCCTAGCACCAACCGCAAGACCGTGTGGTGGTGCGCGTGGAACGTCATATACAACGTTCCATTCTCCAGCTTTTATTTAAACTATGTCTGCCGTTTCTTTATTCTCAATTCTATATACCATTCGCCTTCTATTAATTTCAAATCTTCTACTATCGTTTCCCTTGTCCCTTCCCACACATTCCTCGACCGCACTGGCCTCCGCGTCCTCGCCTCCGTCCTCGCCTCCCCTGCCTCTCAACCCCGGAAGTTCTCCCTCAACCTCAGCGATAATTTAGCTCCACAATCGAGACCAATCACCCTCCGTAGGCCTAGGAAGTGAATGCTTCCTACGTAAACAACAGACATAAAGAGAAGGCTAAAACAGCTACAGGCAGACACACATACACAAGCAGGCACAGGCGAACACACATTAGTACACCCATAAAGAGAGAGACACACACATACAGATACAGACACAGACACAGACGCACACACTGACACACACACGAGATTACCTGCCGCTATACGACCTGGAAATCAGGAACAATGAATTCCTGGTTGTATACTTCACCAGAGCGGGAGATAGTGACAATAATATAGTAAAAGAGAGGATATGGCGATAATTCGGATAACAGAAGAAAGAAGAGACAGACGACGATGGAGACGAGAAGAGATAGGGAAAAACATGAAAATGAAAGATGATATAAAATGGGGAAGACCCGCTCACGATGAATATCTTTGCCCCCCTCCCCGCCCCCACTCCACCTCTCCCTCACACAAACACACCCAACCATAATATGGCTCCATCTTGACCTCCGCACTCCCTTTCTCTCCCTATCCATCTATCACTCCCAACCTTCTTTCTTTCCTTCCATCAATCCTCGTTTTCCTCAGCGTTTCTTCTTCCCTCCCTCGATCCCTCCCTCCCTCCCTCCCTCCCCCTCCTTCAACCAGCCTCTCTTTCCCTCTCTCCTTCTTTCCCCCTGAATATCCATCGATAAGTTTCCTGAGCTTGTGACTGTAATAGACAGGAAGCTGGCCTGAGCGATATTCAAATTACCCAAATCCCCAAAGCAGTTCGAGTTCTACGTCTTGGCTGCCTGTCTGTCGGCGCTGGTCACTCCCGCCTCTCCGCGGCTGTAAAAGCAGGCGAAACGGCTGGGAGCGGCAAATACGCCTCGAGCTACTTGCTTCTGGAAATAGATGTGGACGCAAACCCAAAATGGCTGAAAATACCTATCTTACATTCTCTCTCTCTCTCTCTCTCTCTTCCTCTCTCTCTCTCTCTCTCTCTCTCTCTCTCTTCTCTCGCTCTCTCTTTCTCTCTCTCTCTCTCTTTCTATTTCTCTCTCTCTCTTTCTATTTCTCTCTTTTTCTCTTTCTCTTTCTCTTTTTCTTTCTCTCTCTCTCTCTCTCTCTTTCTATTTCTCTCTCTTTCTCTCTCACTTCCAATAGTTTTCCACTCTGTCCCGCCATCCTCCTCCTTTCTTTCTCCTTCCCCATATCCCCCCCTCTCAAGCTCAGGTAAAACAGAGAGATAAAATTAGCAAAGACAACTTGTTGTCGTCAACAACATATTAAGTAACGGTCAGTCGAATATCTTAGCGACGAATATCCTAGGATACGAGGGGAGAGGAGGGATAACGGGGGGGGGGGGCGGTGGGCAGAGAGGGGAAGGGAAATGCACCTTTATGGGCCGGCGTATCTCGAGTGATTGCCTCTTTCAAGGACTTTCTCCACTCTCTCGCCACTTGTTTTTCTCTCGCTCTCTTTCTCTATCTTTCTATCTTCCTAACTTTCTATTCATTCATTCATTCATTCTTTCTCTTTCTCTTTCTCTTTCTCTCTTTCTCTCTCTCTCTATATATATATATATATATATATATATATATATATATATATATATATATATATACACATCTCTCTCTCTCTATATATATACACATATCTCTCTCTCTCTCTCTCTCTCTCTCTCTCTCTCTCTCTCTCTCTCTCTCTCTCTCTCTCTCTCTCTCTCTCTCTCTCTCTCTCTCTCTCTCCCTCTCCCTCCCTCATACTCACACGATCTCTCGCCAAATGAACCCGTACCAATTACAACAATCACGAGCCTTAGCGGCGGCGATGTCGGCGGCCTCGGATCCGGTAAAGCCCGTAGTTTCCGCCGGGGACAGGAGATGGCCCTCGCCCACCCTTTGTCCGGAAACGCGAGAGAAGAATACGATAAATGTGGCGGTGAGGCGGCGCTCGGGACGGACGGGTGGGTGGCCGCGCCTTTGGCTTTCCGCTTCCTTCACCATCTCCCCTCCCTTGCGCCGGGCAAATCGTCTTTTAAATTAAATGCACAGTGCTAGAAACTGACGGAAATATAATCCCAAACTTTCGATGCCACAAATGAAGAAAGAGCGGGAGTTCTATTTCCCTCCCCGGCCTCTTGTCAGGGTGAGGCGCCGTTTCCAGATCGAAGACAACTAATTCAACCAGCAACAACGCCCGATTGCTTCAAAATCATTCGTTTAGTGTTATAACAAACAAGCAAATGGATGGCCACAGGTCACCTGGGGTCAAACAGGTGGTTCTCTCTCATCCCCCCCCCACCCCACCCCACTCTCCCCCAGCGTGGAGTAGAAGGTAAGCCTCTACGTGACGACTCGCTGACCTGGACGCCTCGCCAACATCGCCCTTATCGCTTTAGACGTTTGAGCCGATATTTGGCTGGCGGAGCGTAAGTCACCCCCCCCTCCGCCACAACCCACCGCACCGCACCATACATGATGGACCCGCCAGGACGCTCTCGGGAAGGTGCGCTCGCTCGCTCGCTCGCTCACTCACGAACAAAACTTTACCTGTTCTTCTCTTTCTCTCTCCCTCTCTCTCCGACCCAGCCTCCGCCGTTGCGAAAATGCTTGCGATCGACCTTTCCAGCTAAAAGTCCGAAACCCCAAAGACGGGAACATCGCGACCTCCCGTTCCAAAACGACAAACAGACAAAGAGACCTGTCCGCTAAGCCTCGCGCGTCGCCACCGAGCAAACAGATTGTACGGCGCCGCCCGCAGTCCTGACTAGCCCACAGCCCTTCCCCCTTTAAGTCCCCCTCCCTTTACCCCTCCTCCCTTTACCCCCGGGTCGATTCAGCACCTTACTCTTTATCCGTCCACTTCCTCCTCTTCCTTTCGCTTTCTCTTTCCTTTCCTGCATTCCCTTCCTTTCTTCCCCTTTCCTTTCCTCCATTCCCTCCCTTTCTTTCCAATTCACTTCCCTTTCCTCACTCCTCATTTTTTGTTCCCTTTCCTTCCATTTCCACTGAACTTGAGGTAATGTAGGTGCATTGTGTGCGCGTGTGCGTGTGCGTGTGCATGTGCGTTTTTAAACACGACAATAACTGGAAGCGGACACCCAACAGTCAGGAGATGGAGTGAAGAAGACTTAAGGAGGAAGAGAAAGAGGATTAGGGAACGAGGAGAAAAGGAACCCGAGAAGGACGAGAAAGAACGAGGAACAGGAAAGAAATGAAGAGGAAAGGAGTAGGAAGGGCGGCGGATACACGATAATGGATGTGAAAATTATACCAAGACCGAGACTCAACGAGATGACATCATGCTCCGAGGTGCACTGGGTCGGGGGGTCGGAGGTCGGGGGTCGTGGCTGGGGGGGGGGGGGGGGGGGAGTAAGGGGGGGGTCAAGGCAGAACATTCCAATTCACACACACACACACACAAACAAACTAGCATGCAAAAGGTGCAACACTCATTCAATCATATAAGTGAATCAACTCTCTCGTGACTCACCAGTAAGCCAGTCTCCACCGAGGGAAGAAGGGTTATCCTCGCACCGTCAATGATGCTGTTTTCTTCTAAGGTGCCATCTCTCAGGTGCCTGCGGGAGAAAATACAACGTAAGTCAATGTTCAATAATAATTTCTTACGAAAATGTAAATATACATTCTAACTACATAATGTCCCTTGTACGAGTAATTAAAAAAATTAATAAATCATCTATTGCACTCGTATAAGTATTAATTTTGAATAATTACCTAAACATACCAGATAAAATAATGTGCATAAAGTATGAGAGAGAGAGAGAGAGAGAGAGAGAGAGAGAGAGAGAGAGAGAGAGAGAGAGAGAGAGAGAGAGAGAGAGAGAGAGAGAGAGGAAGAGAGAGAGAGAGAGGAAGAGAGGGAGAGAGAGGAAGAGAGGGAGAGAGAGGAAGAGAGGGAGAGAGAGGAAGAGAGAGGGAGAGAGAGGGAGAGGGAGAGGGAGAGAGAGAGAGAGAGAGAGGAGAGAGAGGAGAGAGAGAGAGAGAGAGAGAGAGAGAGAGAGAGAGAGAGAGAGAGAGAGAGAGAGAGAGAGAGAGAGAGAGGTGAGAGGTAAATTAGTGAAGAAAGAGAGAGGGCGTGCAGCACATGCATATCGGGATAGATAAAGGGCATCGCAAAACTCGACCAAGATTCACAGATCTTGGCCTGGGCTCCGGTAAGGCGGCAGCCAAAGCGTAGGTAGGCCTGCTTTGCCGGGGTTGATCGACCGCGCTGGATTAATCACGAGGTAAAGCATCGATCACGCATCCGACTTGTATATGGCGTGTTTGTGTCGCAGTTTGTGAGATATACTCGCCATGTACATGATCACATAAGTAACAGAGAGAGAGAGAGAGAGAGAGAGAGAGAGAGAGAGAGAGAGAGAGAGAGAGAGAGAGAGAGAGAGAGAGAGAGAGAGAGAGAGAGAGAGAGAGAGAGAGAGAGAGAGAGAGAAAGGGGGGGGGGGCGAGGAAAGGGACAAGAAAAGAAAAGGAATGGAAAGGAACAATGAGTAGGAGAAGGGAGAGGGAGTAGGAGAAGGGAGATGGAGTAGGAGAAGGGAGAGGGAGTAGGAGAAGGAGAGGGAGTAGGAGAAGGGAGACGGAGTAGGAGAAGGGAGACGGAGTAGGAGAAGGGAGACGGAGTAGGAGAAGGGAGAGGGAGAAGGAGAGGGTGAAGGGAAAAGTAAAGGGAGAAGGAAAGGGAGAGGGAGAGGGAGAGGGAGAGGGAGAGGGAGAGGGAGAGGGAGAGGGAGAGGGAGAAGGAAAGGGAGAGGGAGAGGGAGAGGGAGAGTCAATGATGGGCTCACCCCTCATATTTCACCCACATGTACACCATTCCGGAAATTGCAAACACTCCCCAGCCACCACCATCGCTGTAAGAGCCCGCCCTCGCCGCCTACTGCTTCGGGCCGACATAGGCGTGGTGCAGAGGGGGTGGGGGTGGGGGTGAGGGGGGGCGAGGAAGAGGGGGAGATTTAGGGTACGATAATACACTACATTTTGTATGGGTAGGCCCTGCCCCCCCAAGTACATAATGAGAGCTTTCTCCACATACGAGAAAAACATGGCCGAACAAACAACAAACGAGAGTCGTAACATCCTCACACTTGTAACATGCGGCATATGGCGCGTCGTAGACTCGCTGCTGCTGTGCCAATACCTCGCGTTTGCCAATTTTGTTTCTATGAGCAGGCGACATTAGGTCGGAATTTGTGCGACCATCAGACATCCGGACAGGGGCCAGAGTGAAGGGCGGCGGCGCTAGAACGGCGTATTTCCTCGGCTTTCCCAGACGGAATCTAAGGAGCCACGCATGTGCAACGCTAGGCCAGGGCACCGGCGGTTGCATGGGCGCACGCAACGAAGCAAAATGGGAAACAAACAAACGCGCCATACGTGTCACCACCGAGGGAAAACTTGGGAGCGAAAAAATAAATAAAAATAAAAGCGACCCACTGATCTCGAGGCGCGAGTGTTACCATAACCCTTGCGGCAACTCATTTCTTATTATTGAACAATAACAAGATTAAACGTTTCGGCTGCTCACAGTAATATACAAAAAAATAAAACCTAATTCTTTATTGAATACACCCAGCATAAAAATAAGGATTGCGGGCTAAAATATAGCACGCACAAATAACAAGTAACCGGCACCTGCCCCCGGCTCAGACGTCACCTGCAAGGCTGCCAACCCAACCCGCGACCTCCAGACGATGTGGTCAGGGTCTCGCGGGAACGAATTCGGACTACAACGACAGTTAGTATGTTGGCTGCAGTGTTTAAGCATTCGTTTACCCGTCAACGTGTATAATAACCCTTTGTACTGACGTACCCAAAGCCGTATTTCCGCGTGCTAACTTCCCTTGAAACTTTGAATGAAAACAATGTCTGGGTGAAAATAAAGGAGAATGCCAGCCTGGCAACACCAGCATGACTAGCGACTGTCCTCTTTCTCTATCTTTTTCTCTCTATCGTTCTCTCTTAAGCCCAACAATATTTCTGTTCTGTGACGCAACGCTGAGTGTATCAGCAAGCGGGTAACACGCTAAGACACACATGAGCACCCGGCCGCGCTCCCGCTGCCGGAAGTCGATACTACGAAAAGAATCTCGCACCGTCGCCTGGCTTGCCGGCAATTGGC
>NW_028234432.1:4116243-4123743 GCF_977035675.1 Penaeus japonicus | reverse complement strand
TTATATTCCGATATGGCAGCCAGTCGTTTCACTTTTTGTGCCTCAAAGCTGTACTATTTTCCCTTCAGCATCAGCTCTGACCCCCCCCATCAGCGAGATATAATCAACGGAAAGATGGCGCGAGATGTAGACATAACCTCTCTACAGTAACCGTTTCAACGAGTGAAAAGGAGGGGAGATTTTAAAACCACACAGAATCTCCCCGAAGATTAATCAAAAAGAAGAATGTTGTTCAAGAGGAAAAATCGTAAGAAATTTTACCAACTAACGTGACTAAAACGGACAAATGTTAAACTGTTAATCTTTAAGCGCTCGCGCCCCCACCCCCCACCTTCGAAAAGATCAGCTTCGCCAAGGACCGTAAATCAACAATAGAAAATAATTTCAATGAAAAAAAAAAAACATGAAAGAGATGCATTTCAGGCGGAGAAAAAGGAAAGAAAACAAATGATGACCAGGGATGAAAACGATAGCTGCTCGATGCTGCTAGTCCACTGTTTTTTAGTCGCCTTGTTCCGTTTCGTTGTGGCACTTGTCCTGTGCCCTGTTGTGATTGTTGTTGCTGTCAGTTTAATTTCGCTTGGTGGACACCTCGCCGATGTTTGTCTTTTCAATTAGAGAGGGTCGCTCTGTCTAGGTTGCTTTCTTAAAGAAGAGCAAATTTGTTTTTACAGCTTGCTTCATGACCTTATTTCGCTATTAATAAAGAAAACGTCTCAAAATTGTCAAGTGATTGCCCTCCGTTCATAGCTAAGAGAGCATAATCTCTGTTTCTCGCTCTCTACTCACTCTTTCTCGCTACCTCTCTCTCTCTCTCTCTCTCTCCTCTCTCTCTCTCTCTCTCTTTCTCTCTACTCTCTCCTTTCTCTCATCTCTCTCTCTCTCTCTCTCTTTCTCTCATCTTTTCTCTCTCTCCCTCTCCTTCTCTTCTCTTCTCTCCCCCTCTTCTCTATCTCTAATCTCTCTATTTCTAACTCTATCTCTCTCATCTCCTCTCTCTCTCTCTCTCTCTCTCTCTCTCTCTCACTCTCTCTCTCTCTCTCTCTCTCTCTCCTTCTCTCTCTTCTCTTTTCTCTTCCTCTCTCTCTCTCTCTCTCTCTCTCTCTCTCTCTCTCTCTCTCTCTCTCTCTCGCTCTCTACTCTCTCTCTCTCTTCTCTTCTTTTCTATCTTAAAAAATTGGGGGTAATTGCAAAATTGCGTAAATGTTGTGCTAACTCCTTAGATCTTTTGGATTCTTTACCCTCCGCCATATTGTTATAAAACAATTACACCATATTCAAACGCTACGGAATAGGTTGCACAATTCAGACAAATAATGCATCCACCAAAAACAAAAAGCACTCATTACATATATCTGTGTAATGTGTGTTTATTTGTGTGGTTTGGGTGTATGTGGGTTTGCGTGTGTGTACTATGTATAACCGTAACAATACAAATATAGTATATGGTAGAGGAGAGAGAGACAGACGTGAGAAAGAGAAGAAAAGGAGGAGAACTACACAACTACGGCAGTACACGGATGCGGGGGGGGGTTGGGGGGTGGGGGGGTTGGGCGGTGGGCAAACGGTCTTTTCGGTAACAGTGGGGGGAAGGATATACGGAAAAAAGGGAGGGGAGGGGCATAGCTGTTTGTCACTTAACCCTCCCTACCGTGGCTAACTGAACTTGCTTTTCATGTACTAGTACCGAGGACATGGACTGATTTCAAACATCGGTTTTTTTTCCCTCTTCTTTCTCTCTCTTCGAATGTATGCGTTTTCTTCTTACATTTCTCTTTAAATACACATAACACACACACACACTCACACACACACTCACACCACACACACACACACACACACCCCTCACACTCACCACACACAAAACACACACACTACACACCACACATATTATATATATATTTATTACTTTTACATATATATATTTTATATAATATATATTTATATACATTTACATATACTTTTACAGATATATATTATTTATTTGATAGAGATATTGATTGATATACTGGTATGTTTGTATGTTATGTAATATGAACTTTAGTTATTATGCACTTATATATATTTATTATATATATTATATATATTTATATATATATATATATATATATATTTTTATATATATATATGAATATGCTTAATAGGGCATGTATGTGTATATTGTATGTTTTAATATATATATAGTATCTATATATATATATTATTTATACATATTCTATTTATATATTTATATATATTTATATATATATATTATTGTTTGGATATATTGTATTATACACTATTCCGTATATACATCTATATATGCATATTATACATGTGTAGGAGTAGTATTTGCGTACATATATATATATATATTATTTATTCAAAAATATATATATATATATTGATATAATAAATATGTGTTATGTAATTATATATATGTAAATATGTGTGTATTGTGTGTGTGTGTGCATTAATATACTTTCAGAATATAGGTATATATATGTAAATAGATATATATATATATTTGTGCTATATTTATCATAATAGATTTTTATATATAGTAGTATATACACGTTAGAATATATATATATATTAGTATATATGCGTGTGTGTATATAGAATTATATGATATATATATATATATTTATATATATATTTACTATTACATACATTTCTCTGTGTGTTATGATAAAATGATATATATATATATAGTATATATATAGATATCTTATATTGATATATATATATAATGTTATGTATTTGCTATATATATGTATGTAAATATATATTATATATGGATTGTTGTGTGTATACACTACTTACATTAACAAACATACAGAAATATCAATTCCTTTGTATTTACATGTACATCAATGCTCTCTTACCCTATATGTATTTGCATTAATACATTTATACTTTATGTATTTGATTATAAATAATATTGGCTCAATATATGTACTTGCATATATATTAAATATAAACTTATATTTATATATAATATATATATTATATATTATGACTTATTTATTATATATATATTATTTTATATATTGTTATATTATATATATAATATATATATATTATTTAATATTGATGTAATAATATATGTATATTCATTTATATATAATTTACACATATATTTTTTCTTTTATAGGTAGATAGTTATATATTCAATATAAATAAATAAATAAATAAAGTACATATAACTAATAAAACATATATATATATATATATGTCTGTATATATTTACATTTTTATATGTATATATTTTTACATATTCTGCTATATATTACACATATATATATGTATAACATTATTCCATTATATATATAAAAATATATATATATGGTATGTATATATCATAATATATATACGATATATTATGCATATATATATATATATATATATTATATATATATATATATATATATTAATATATTATATATATATATATTGTATCTATTATACATACATCTATGTATGTATATATATATAATTGTATATATTATTCATATATCTATACATATATATAAAAGTATACATTATACCATTATATATACTCATATTTATATCTGTATACATTATAAATATATTACATATATATATAAGACATATATGTATATATATAAAAATTTTACAATATATATTCATTGTAATCTATATATTTATACTTTAATTTACTCTGTGTGTATTCATTATACATCCATAGTATTTATACATATATATATATTACAGATATATTATATTATATATATTTTATATATATATATATATATATACATTTATATAAACATATGTATGTATTACACATACATATATATATATTATATATTTATATATATATATATATATATATATAATCTATATATATATACTAAACTATGTATGTATACACACACATACATATTTTATCTATCTATACAGAGGGGGGGGGGGAGGGGAGACGAGAGGGGAGAGAGAGGGAGAGAGAGGAGAGAGAGAGTGAGAGAGTGAGAGAGTGTGAGAGAGGAGAGAGGAGAGGAGAGACGGAGAGAGTGATGAGAGGGGAGAAGAGGGGGAGAGAGAGGATAGAGGGGGAGGGAGAGATGAGAAGACTGAGAGTGAGAAGAGAGGAGAGAGGTTGAGAGGAGAGAGAGAGAGAGGTGAGCGAGAGTGAGGAGAGAGTGACGAGAGAGTGAGAGAGAGTGAGAGAGAGAGGAGAGAGAGAGGGAGAGGATACGTGAGGAGGGGAGAGAGAGAGGGAGAGAGAGAGAGAGAGAGAGAGAGAGAGAGAGAGAGAGAGAGAGAGAGAGAGAGAGAGGCAGAGAGAGAGAGGCAGAGAGAGAGGCAGAGAGAGAGGCAGAGAGAGAGAGGCAGAGATTGAGAGAGAGAGAGACA
Organism: Penaeus japonicus; assembly: GCF_977035675.1. Lineage (NCBI taxonomy): Eukaryota > Metazoa > Arthropoda > Malacostraca > Decapoda > Penaeidae > Penaeus > Penaeus japonicus. The sequence continues at coordinate 4,119,384 of NW_028234432.1, read as the reverse complement.
GAGATTGAGAGAGAGAGGCAGAGAGACAGAGATTGAGAGAGAGAGGCAGGCAGAGGGAAAAGTGAGCGAGAGTCCGAAGAGATAGAGAGAGTGAGAGGGATAGAGGAGGGGATAGAGAGAGGAGATAGAGAGTTGGTAGAGAGGAAGAGGAGATGAAATAGAGTCAGATTGAAAGTAGATCTGCAGATAGAAAGAGCGGATCGAGTCATATCTCAATATTTAGAGAGTAGAGAGCGAAGAGAGAGAGAGGATAGTGAAGAGAGAGATAGGAGAGGACTAGAGAGAGGAGATGCGAGGGACGTAGAGGACGAGAGATGGAGAATTGAGGAATAGGCGCGCGAGAGAGGATAAATAGTTTCTTAGTATCTCGGAGGCAGAGATGAACTCTAGTCGAGAGAGTCCGCGAGAGATGAGGCAGAGAGCGATGCATCGTATTATGATTCAGATATTGCGAGAGGATAGATCTACAGTATATAGATATCTGACTATGCCAGCGTATGCCATCGTTTGCTTAGATAGATGCAGCTGCCAAGATAGATTAGAGTCCGATAGATATATCGGATACAGAAGAGGCAGCGAGAAAGAGCGACTAGAGAGAGAGGCAGTAGAAAGCTCTATTCCCTGATCTCAACTCGAAAGGGATAGATCGTCAGATAAAAGAGATAGTCATAGAGAACGATAAAGAGAGAGATATAGAGGCTAGTATATAGTTCTAGTGGGTGCATAGAGAGGTAGCTCGGAGAGGAGATGCGAGATGGAGAGCTAGAGAGAGATACGATGAGCTAGGAGAAGGAGAGAGAGATACACTCATAGAGCTGAGTCTATACATAGTCCTATCTAACAGCGAGAGAGATATCGTCCATCTATAACTCGGATCTACGAGCGATTCTCTCTAACTGATAGCGAGATAGATAGTCAGCTCTAACGATGAGTATAGAGCTCGTCAGATATCTGATATAGAGTATGAGAGATAGTGGATAGGGCGAGAGATCCTGTGTCTAAGAAGAGAGAAATGGAAGAAAAGATATTTTAATACAGTTATCTCCAATCTTCCAGTGAACTGTAATTGTCTTTGTTTTGAATGAACTGAAGAAATCTCTTATTAATGACATAATACTGACAATTGGGTAAATGTAGGTGAACTGGGGGACGAGGAAGTATTGTGAGAATAGGAAGAAGGATAAAGGGAGTTGGGGGGAGAAGAAGAAGGGGTACTATTAAGGAGAATGGTATAAGTGAAGGGGTGGGAAGGTGGGGGGAAGCGTGAGGTGAAATGGGGTGTCAAGACGTTTCTTGGGTCGTGTCCTACAAGGAAAGACGATGGTTGGAATAAGGAAAAAGAGGAATTAGGGGGGAACACTTGAAACTTTAGGGAGGGGTGAGATAGGGAAGAGGGGGGTGGTATGTTGGGGGGGGAAGGGTGAAGGGTTCATGTGGAGGACGGGGGAGAGAGGAAGAAGGGGGGGGGGAAGGGAAGGGAAAAAGAGGAGCAAAAGGGAAGAAAGCAGGGAGTTAAGGGGGAGCAGACATGTGGACGGGGGGGGGTGGACGAAGGTGTGGAGACGTATGAGGGGGAAAGACAGGATAGGGGGGAGGAAAAAGAGGGAGTGAACGGGGAAGAAGGAGGGGGGGGGACAGGGAAGAAGGGGAAGAGCATGAGAAAGCGGGGAAGGAAGAAGGAAAAAGAAAAAAATAAGAGAGGAGAGTGATAGAGAGAGGCAACAGGAGAGGGCGGAGAGGAGAGGGGATAGAGGAGGAGAGAGGTAGGGAGGAGATAGATAGAGAGAGATGAGAAACACCGAGAGGAGAGAGAGGAGAGAGAGAAAGGAAGAGCGAGAGAGAAGAGAGAGATGGGAGGAGAGAACCGGGCAGAGATTGCAGATGGAGAGGAGAGAGTGAGGAGAGAGAGAGAGCAGAGGGAGAGAGAGAGAGAGGAAGGAGAGAGGAGGAGGGAGAGAGAGAGAGAGAGGGAGAAGAAGGGAAAGAGGGAGATGAGAACGAAAAAAGAGGCTAAGAGGGGCGAGAGAGAGAAAGGATGGGGAGAGAGGAGAGGAGAGATGAGGGATGGGGGGTGAGTAGAGGAGAGGGAGTTGAGATGGAGAGAAGAGGAGATGCAGAGAAGAGAGAGGGGGTGGGAAAGTAGAGAGAGATGAGGTGGAGAAGTTGCGATGAGGGAGAGAGAGAGAGGGAGAGAGTAATCGAGTCCGAGGAGGAGAGAGAGAGAATGACGGAGACCGAGGAGGAAAGGAGCAGTGGTGAGAGATGGAAGAGAGAGGAAGAGAGAGAGAGAGATGAGAGGACGAGGAAAAGAGATGGAGGAGAGAGACGGTAAACCGAGAGTGATTAGAGGATATGAGAGAAGAGAGAGAGAGGAAGGGAGAAGAGAAGTGAGAGAGAGGGAGGTGAGCGGAGATAGGATGAGTGCGAGAGAGAGAAGGGTGTTAGTAGCTGACGCATGAGGCAGGACAGATGAGATGACTGAGAAAGAGGGCGAGAGGACGAGAAGAAGTGAGAGAGGGAAGAGGGAGAGGAGAGAGAGGAGAGGAGGAGGGAGAAGAGGGAGGAGAGAGTGGAGAGGAGCGAGAGAGAAGAGAGAGGAGAGAAGAGAGGGGAGAGCGAGAGAGGAGGGAGAGAGAGAGGGGGGGAGAGAGAAGGAGAGAGAGAGGGGGAGAGAAGAAGGAGAGAGAGAGGGGGAGAGAAGGAGAGAGAGAGCGAGAGAGAACGAGAGAGGAGAGAGAGAGGGAGAGAGGAGGGAGAGAAGCGGAGGAGAGAGAGATTGAGAAGAGAGGAGAGGGAAGAGAGAAAGAAGAGGAGGAGAGAGAGAGAGGAGAGAGGAGAGAGAGAGAGAAGGGAGAGAGAGAGAGAGATGTGAGGAGAGAGGGGGGGGAGAGAGAGAGAGATGAGAGAGAAGAGAGAGAAGAGAGGGAGGAGGAAGGGGAGGCAGAGAGGAAGGAGGCGGAGAGAGCAGAGATGAGGAGAGAGAGAGGAGAGAGAGAGGAGGACTGAAGAGAGAGATTGTGTGAGAGCGGCAGAGAAGAGGGAGAAGAGGAGAAGAGAGAGGAAAGATGAGAGAGAGGCCCTGTGAAGAGAGGCGGGAGAGAGAGAGAGGAGGAGAGAGGGAGAGGAGGGAAAAAAGGAAGA
>NW_028234432.1:4083743-4088743 GCF_977035675.1 Penaeus japonicus | reverse complement strand
TGTATATGTGTGTGTGTGTGTGTGTGTGTTGTGTGTGTGTGTGTTATATATATATATATATATATATATATATTATATATCTATATATATGTATATATATATATATGTATGTGTGTGTGTGTGTGTGTGTGTGTGTGTGTGTGTGAGTGTGTATGTATATATAATAATATAATATATATATATATATATATATATATATATATATATATATATATATATATGTATGTATATATACATACACACGTTCATATACAACCTTCATTCAAACTGCATATTATAAGTATATGATAACATTCAATATGCACACAAAATTATAACTGGTATGATGTAAGTATATATTCTTACGTGTAAAGGCATATAACTAGAGACACAAAACGTACATATACACAATGTGTGTTTGCAAACACATACACTAAGCTGAGCCATTATACCAAAATCTTTTTCCCAAAATCTTAACATTACTGAAATATTTTCTCTAACAATAAACAGGTAGAGGCTTTGCAAAGCAATCTAACTAAATCAAAGTGTACTTGCAATTATTTTACAACGATTAAAACGGTATTGCATAAAAACATCATCGGTAAAGCATTAGCAAAGTGTATTTTGATTCTGCATTCACAATGCCAATCCTGCCACCAACTGAAACGGAATTCAATACACCGGCAGACTGACCTGTGCCTGTTTGTACACAATCGCTAATCCACCCAAGTTTTATACAACCCCATGCCTTTGGCCATTTTGATTTCACTCAGAATAAAGTTCCTTAATTATCATCTCAATCTGAAACTAAATTTGGGGGAGCCAGCAGCAGCCTTCCTGTTGTTTTCCAAGTCTCTGACTAAATCCATCCTGACTGAATCGACACATGAGAGGATCCTGCAATAATTAGTTGAGTCTGAGCTTTAAGGGTGCTCTGCTTAGGAGCTGGGAGGAGGAATCTTGCTTCTAGTTCGGCAACTAATGATCTGCGTGCGTTTCCATCTCCACTGGAACTGCAATACACAACTATAGGAGCAGTTTGTATCAAAGATTAGATTCTGCAGGATTTCGAGGAAGATTCTGAGCCAGATTTTCAACTCTTCCTTTACAAATTGGTGTCAGTTACGCTGTCTCCCTAAACATCTTTGCAGTGATTACAAGATTCTGGGGAAGGACAGTTATCATCTCAGTGATGCTTTATTGAGTAACACATTAAATGCACTCTTGGTTCTCCATTTTCCTTGAGATGAAAAGAGGTAGTTTCGTGCACATAGCTCTGGTAGTAGAAGTACTGCATGGGGTTGCATACACACAGCATCATCTCGAGGTCCACATTCACTGAGCCAGTTAAGGGAAGGCTTGCAAGAGATGACTCCAACATCGACCTTCTTCTTGATGAGTTGCTGCCACTCCCATATAATTATGAGTCTTATGAGAACATTAAACCCTAGCCACTTGTGTATCACCTATTGCACACACACGATCATTCTCATATGGGGATGATATTTCAACCAACAGGATACCATGCGTTTGGGGTGGTGCAAGAAGCTCATTTACAAATCTCAACAATCTTTGATGACTTCAGTGTAGCTAGGAGTGGAAAAGACAGTTCATTTGTATTATATATATGAATTATAGTATATTTAATTTCTTTTCCCTCACCTGACCACTACAAAGTCCAAAGTCCAAAGTCCAAAGAAGAGTTGCTGCCACTCCCATGCCATTATTTTACACTGATTAAGAGTCTTATGAGAACATCAAATCCTAGCCACTTGTGTATCAGACTTTTATTTGGATGTTGTCCACCTGTGGAACTTCGTTCTTCACTTATAACTTCACAACATTCAGGAGCCAAAATTACGGGGTCATTCAGCAAAGAAACCAGGTCCATGCAGATGGGGCGACAGCACATGGAAAGAGGAGTTTCCTAAAGACATCCCTCACTTTTTGCATGTTTTAGCCCCGGGACGGGCGCCAGTGCCACCAACAAGGCACTCCAGATGGGTTTTATTTCGAAGCAAATATGTAATATGCCATAGTATTTCGTGTTTTTTCATTCACTTGTTATGATACCATTCTTTGTGTTTTTGTCTTTCTTATGTTTGTCATTTTTTGTTTTATTGTATTACAAGGCTTATACGTGCTATCTGACAGGCTTTCTCAATGTTGTAATAAAAAAATAACATTACTTTCTTCCATTGGAGGAAAAACATGCCTTGGGGAAGAGAAACCGGACCCATGCTTACGGATGCGAGAGTCAGAAAGAAGTTCTATTTGCACATTCATCCGCTGCACATATGCTGGCCTGCCTTCCTCTTCTCGTTCTGGCAGCACAGTCTGGATCGCTGGTCCTTTATGACGGGAGGTTGGCATCCTACGCTGTATCGTCGCTCTATGAAGCTGATGCTATAGAGAGACTAGATGGGCATCCTTCAAGGATTTTTTTTTTCCTGCTGGCGACATGAATTAGATGGGCATCTTTCAAGGATTTTTTTCCTGCTGGCGACGCGAAGTAGATGGGCATCCTTCAAGGATTTTTTTCCTGCTGGTGCTATGTATGTGATCTTAATTAAAAGCCTTTTAATTTATTTTTTATTTTTTTTTATTTAATCATTTATTTATCATTATTATTATTATTATTATTATTTTTTATTTTTTTTATTTTTTTTTATCAAACACAGAGTTCCGCCCTCCCCGAGCGTTCATACCCCATGGCGAGTATCGTCATGTACGTCATAACGTCCATGTAATTATTTTACACTGATTAGTCTTATGAAAATCGTCCTCCACGTCATGACTCCTGTTCGCAACGAATTAACCGGGTGGCACGAACGGATGGCACGAACGGGTGGTACGAACAGGTGGCACGAACGGGTGGCACGTACGGGTGGCACGAACGGGTGACATGAACGGGTGACACGAACGGGTGGCACGTACGGGTGGCACGAACGGGTGGCACGAACGGGGGACATGAATGGGCGACACGAACGGGCGACAAGAACGGGTGACATGACCGGGCGACATGAACGGGTGACAAGAACGGGTGACATGAACGGGCGACATGACCGGGCGACACGAACGGGCGACATGAACGGGCGACAAGAACGGGCGACACGAACGGGCGACATGACCGGGTGACACGAACGGGCGACATGAACGGGTGACACGAACGGGCGATATGAACGGGTGACACGAACGGGCGACATGAACGGGCGACATGAACGGGTGTCATGAACGGGCGACACGAACGGGCGACACGAACGGGCGACATGAACGGGCGACATGAACGGGTGTCATGAACGGGCGACATGAACGGGTGACACGAACGGGCGATATGAACGGGCGACATGAACGGGCGACATGAACGGGTGTCATGAACGGGCGACACGAACGGGCGACACGAACGGGTGCCGCGAACGGGCGACATGAACGGGCGACATGAACGGGTGCCGCGAACGGGCGACATGAACGGGCGACATGAACGGGTGCCGCGAACGGGCGACATGAACGGGTGTCATGAACGGGCGACACGAACGGGCGACAAGAACGGGTGACATGACCGGGCGACATGAACGGGTGACACGAACGGGCAACATGAACGGGCGACATGAACGGGCGTCACGAACGGGCGACATGAACGGGCGTCACGAACGGGCGACATGAACGGGTGACACGAACGGGCGACATGAACGGGCGTCACGAACGGGCGACATGAACGGGTGACACGAACGGGCGACATGAACGGGCGACATGAACGGGCGACACGAACGGGCGACATGAACGGGCGACATGAACGGGCGACACGAACGGGCGACATGAACGGGCGACATGAACGGGCGACATGAACGGGCGACATGAACGGGTGACATGAACGGGCGACATGAACGGGCGTCACGAACGGGCGTCACGAACGGGCGACATGAACGGGCGACACGAACGGGCGACATGAACGGGCGACACGAACGGGCGACATGAACGGGTGACACGAACGGGCGACATGAACGGGCGACATGAACGGGCGACACGAACGGGCGACATGAACGGGCGACATGAACGGGCGACACGAACGGGCGACATGAACGGGTGACACGAACGGGCGACATGAACGGGCGACATGAACGGGCGACATGAACGGGCGACACGAACGGGCGACATGAACGGGCGACAAGAACGGGCGTCACGAACGGGTGACACGAACGGGCGACATGAACGGGCGACATGAACGGGCGACATGAACGGGCGACATGAACGGGTGACATGAACGGGCGACATGAACGGGCGACATGAACGGGCGACATGAACGGGCGACACGAACGGGCGACACGAACGGGCGACATGAACGGGCGACATGAACGGGCGACATGAACGGGCGACATGAACGGGTGACATGAACGGGCGACATGAACGGGCGACATGAACGGGCGACATGAACGGGCGACATGAACGGGCGACATGAACGGGTGACATGAACGGGCGACATGAACGGGCGACACGAACGGGCGACACGAACGGGCGACATGAACGGGCGACATGAACGGGTGACATGAACGGGCGACACGAACGGGCGACACGAACGGGTGACATGAACGGGTGACACGAACGGGCGACACGAACGGGCGACATGAACGGGTGACATGAACTGGTGACACGAACGGGCGACATGAATGGGCGACACGAACGGGTGACATGAACAGGTGACACGAACGGGTGACATGAACAGGTGACACGAACAGGTGACACGAACGGGTGACATGAACAGGTGACACGAACGGGTGACATGAACGGGCGACATGAACGGGTAACACGAACGGGTGACACAAACGGGCGACACGAACGGGTGACATGAACAGGTGACACGAACGGGTGCCACGAACGGGTGAATTGAACAGGTGACACGAACGGGTGAAATGAACGTGCCGACGGGAAATATAGTACCGATGGCCCGGGTGACGTGAACGTGCTGATGTTAGTAAATTTTAGATTTTTACCGATTTTTTAAATTACTTTTTACAATAATTCTA
>NW_028234432.1:4048743-4051243 GCF_977035675.1 Penaeus japonicus | reverse complement strand
ATTTTCTAAAAATACAAATGCAAAGCACAAACCAAAATAAACAATGGTGATCCAAAATTTAAGGAAATAATAAAGAAAAAACATAAGGCATACAATCGATGGAGGAAAAGCCCTAACAGGTAAAAGATTGTTAGCGGAAGCTGGGCAAATTACAGACAGAGAAAGGAGATTCATGTCAAAATGTATGTGCCACTATAAAAAGAAACAAACAAACAACTAATCATTCGATTACCCTGAAATACGACAGACAATCAAACAGTCCAGGAACTGAAATCCGCAATACAAACCAGAAAAAGGAAAACATGGAAAACCCATCAGAAACCAAATCCTGCAGATCCATTACCAGAATATCTTAAGACCAATAAACTTTTCCACATCGCCCGACGTGAGGGTCACCAAGGGGCTGACCACGACAAGAATGCTACTGGATGATGCCCACTTCCCCATCGTCAATTTAAGAAAAAGGATGGCAGTGGCAACCTGGAATGTCTGGAAAATGAAATAACTGGGCAAACTAGACACTGAAATGCAATGGAAAGATATAACCTTCAAATTCTTGGAATCTCCAAAACCGATAGGAACGGAGAAGGTGGTTTTAGAACAATAGACCACAAAATAGTAATCTTCTCAGGAAAAGAAGAAGGCACTTGCAGTCACGGAGTGGCAGTTATCCTTGCAAAGTAAACTAGCAACTCGTTGATCGGATACAGCCCAATAAGTGACAGAATTGCAGAAGTGAAGTTTCAAGCCAAGCCTCATAACATCAGCATCATATCGAATTCTGCAGCTCCACCAGAACCAAATCGACAATATAACGATTAATCAGAAGTGGAAAAACTGTGTGAGAAATGCATGGACAAGAATGGGAGTGAATCGCTGACAGTTGACATAAAAATGAAACTCAAAAAGATCATATGGCCACCGACACCACTACGGCTTGACTATGATTCTATCACCGATGACTTCAGAGTTGCGGTAACACACACACACACACACACACACACACACACACACACACACACACACACACACACACACACACACACACACACACACAAGGCTGCAGAGTGAAGAGGAAAAAAATCATAACGAATTATGGATTGAGGGAAACGAAATGTTGCTTGAAACTGCTAAGACAACAATTGCCTTCACTTATCTTGGAGCGATTTTCAGGAATAATTATGACGGCTCCAGAGAAATAAGGAGAAGTGCAATTACGGTGCAACATATGGCTCGGAATGCTGGGTTCTCGAATCATCGGACAATAAACGTCTAGAAAGTTTCGAGTTGTGGTACGACCGACGACTTCTCGGGATCAGTTGGACAGAGAGAAAAAAAAACAAAAACGAAGAGGTACTCCACAAAACCAATGTTGAAAAGCGTTTGCTGAATATGTTGGGCCCACGGCAGTTATCATTCCTCGGCCACATACTGAGGATCAACACTCTTGACAAGACCCTCTGGGCAAGCATGGAAGAGGACGGCCTAAGACCCGACTGAATGACAACCCCAAAGAGGCTACAGGTTTGACTTTGGTTGAAATGAACCAGCTGGCGCAGGATCGGATCCTCTGGAGGACGCTGGTGAAGGAGGCCGCGGCTGCTCGGCCTCGAGCAAACCGTTGATGATATTAATTAACAGTGTTCCTTTGGTACCAATATTTGCTAACTATTTTATAACTAATGCTTTTCAACTGAATCTTCATCATAACTATATTCAACATGTTATGAAGATTCAATCGAAATGCTTTAATTACATCTCATAGTGTGAAGTTATAGTCTCCTTTTCACTTCTTAAATTTGTCACAACGAACTCTGCTCATCTCTTTCTCCGCCCTGAGTGGCTGATCTAGGGCACACCTAAGGTTGCTGAAGGATATAAGATTTTTCCATTTGCGATGGTCATTGTGATATGCAATTTGGATTAGCCATTCCACTGGGCGTTCCGAGGATGCCTACTGGTTTTAACATTGAATTCTCTCTTAACCGCAGCCATAACTTGATAGTACTGATGTGTGCAACTCTGATTCTTCATGCGGGTGCGGTCTGATAGTTCTGTAATCTCGACTTTTATTCATGGTGTGCAGCATGCAAAACGTCGAAGTTTCATGAGGGTCACATGTTTTTCTTTGTTTTACGTGTGTTGTGTAACTTGTGTTGGTGAAGGTGAGTACTTCTGTACTTCTGTACTTCCCAAATGCACTGATGTTGTCTATATATCTTTCAGTTACTCGCTTTATGATGCGTTGTGATTTAGAGGGGTAAGAGATTATCTGTCTAATATATGCATTGGAAGTATAATGTTGATTCTAGCAGCCATTTTGATGATAGAATGCCAAGATGTAACAGGCTACCGTCTTCAGCTGTAAGTGCACCATGCCTTATCTAAGCCTTGCAGTATTTTCTTTAACCTTGTTTATTTGTTATGATCATAACAATGCATTACGACAATGGAATGAACGATCAGTTTATTTCTGTTGACGTAATAGAAATCAGAGGAA
>NW_028234432.1:4011243-4018743 GCF_977035675.1 Penaeus japonicus | reverse complement strand
CCTCTTTAAAGAAAGGATGTAGGAGCCTTTCTTCCTCCCCTTCATCCTCCCTCCCCCTTTTCTCTCTCTATCTAACCAAAAAAGGAATTGCAATCATGGAGAGAAAGAGGGAGAGAGCTAGAGAGAGAGAGAGAGAGAGAGAGAGAGAGAGAGAGAGAGAGAGAGCTAGAGAGAGAGAGAGAGAGAGAGAGAGAGAGAGAGAGAGAGAGAGAGAGAGAGAGAGAGAGAGAGAGAGAGAGAGAGAGAGAGAGAGAGAGAGAGAGAGAGAGAGAGCTAAAGAGAGAGAGAGAGAAGAGAGAGAGAGGGAGAGAGAGAGAGAGAGAGAGAGAGAGAGAGAGAGAGAGAGAGAGAGAGAGAGAGAGAGAGAGAGAGAGAGAGAGAGAGAGAAAGGAACAGAGATAGATGGGGGGGGGGGGGTAAAGAAGGAAGGGGGAGATGAGAACCAGATAGACAATAGGATCCCGACCGACGGAGACCGCGCCCCAGACGCAGGGAAATCCGGACCTCCAGACTAGACGCGGTCGAGGCAGGGTCATGGCAAGGAGAGCCGAAGGTCGAGGGAGAAAGTTTCATCTCATGGCTATCCCACCCACATGACTTTCCTCGCATCCTACAGGAATTAATGCCTGGCCTTTCCTGAGTCCTGCTTGCTCCTTCAGGGCATGGGACGTCCCTCCTCCCCTTCCGACTCCTACACGCCCTAAAGCGCGCCACTCCAGCCCATCCCCCCCCCCTCCCCCGGTCACCCAGCGCCCACCCTCCAACCTCGGCTGACCGATCGCCTGTAATGGCCCGGCAGTTGTCCATTATATACCTATTTGTTTGTTGGATAATCAGACTTATAACTATTTCACAAAAATTACTAGAGTTTGCCCTCAAACTGGTCAAGGTCGCCCTAGACTGAGGGGACAAAGAGCTCATTCGTATACATACATACATACATACATACATACATATATATATATATATATATATATATATATATATATATATATATATATATATGAGATTATGTCTTTTGCAATAATAATATGTAATATAAGAACATTAAAGATCATTTTAAAACACAATAAACAGTTAGTCAAATATGTTACTAAGAATATTTTGAACTTGATGAAAGCATAATAGGTTATAGATATTTCGGGATTCTCCTTTATGCGACGCACATTCATAAAACAAATAGAATTTACATCACATTAATATTTATAAGTGCCCTTGACATTGTTATACGTTACTTTAAACTCGTAGCCTTCTTTAAACTCGTGGATGTAAGATTCACCCGTCAAAGGAGTTCTTAACTTGGGCAAATGCAACCCGTTTAGTGAACATAAAGTTATGGATGAGGATTAGGGATTCATGAATTTCGTGAAGTAAAATCGGTGTCTTTCGATATGATATTGTTGTCCTGATGACTGTTTTTACATTTGTTGTGCGTACGTCACGGAAATAATAATTCATAATAAATTTATGCCCTTGATTATCTAATACTTTGTCTTTGATCATGTGTGATTTGTTATCGGATGACGGGTACATTTTCTTATACTGTATTTCCTTGTCATTTTACAGTACTCTCACAACCTCAAACTCAAACCAAAGTGGGCTAAATAAAGGGCTTTTCCCCTACCCCTTTGAGTCCTATCCTTCCCAGCGCCCTTCCAAGCACACGCGTCCGATTTACGTTCAGTGTGAAAAGCAAACAACAGCGGACCAGAACGAAGTCTTCGAAACTGAATGCAGAATCAATTAACAACCGCCAAGGGAAAAAAGTACATGGGAAGGTCGGGCAATTTCCTTTCCTTTCTCTATTAGCAACCACCATTTTCAGAACCACCGGCATGCGACGGTTTCACAGAACAGAAAGGCAGAATTAAGGCGTGGGCGGGAAACAGGTTGATAATAAGGTGTTTTTATTTTTAACGTTTCTGGGCATAAATTGCCTTCTTTTATTTTTTGTTTACCTCAATTGCAATGTCGTTTTGTTCTTGTAAAGTCTAAAATTCTTCATGCGACAGAAAAAGACGGAACAAAATGAGCGAGGGCGTCCGTCTGTCTAGGTCAGTCTTTCCCAAATTCCGGTCGATCGCGTAACCCTTCAGCGTGTGCACCACCAGCCTCGCATCCCTTGCCGTTTGATATAGGTTCCGAATCACTAAATCCACCGTTACTCAAAACACCACCACCACCCACACCGCCCACACCACCCACACCGCCACAGCTCAACCGAGACCGAGATGGAGGCAAGGGAAAGGCTTTTTCTCTCGACCACTCCTCTCTCTTTTTATTATGGTACCCTACTCCTCTTGCCCCATCACCTCATCTTCCATCTCCCTCTTTATCCTTTCGTCTCCCCATCACGCCCATTCTCCCACATCCGGAGAGCATTCAGTCCTCCCAACACCGCATCGCCGGAGCACAGCTAGCTAGGACCGTTCGTCGGAAGTAACTGTTGTCTTAACTGTCGCGCGGTCTGTTATTCTGAACAGCCTTCCTTCCTGCTCCTCCCCGTCCCCCGACTCTCCCCTTCCACTCGCTCATTCTTTGACGTTTCCGTTGTCCTTCCAGCTCACCCCTGAAGATCGAGTGCGGCCAAGAGCATTTCTTCCCCACGAATTCCTTCTGACCACCAGCCGCGCCAATGGCCAAGGTCAAGTCCATTACAGGTCTGGCCATCCGAAAGCGAAAGTATACTTGGAAATCCTTCGTGTGGGGAATGCCCTTGGCTACTTGTCCTGGGACAACGCATCCTCCGGGGGACATCTCTCCTTTTGACCCTTTCTCCATTCCCGCCGCTCCCCCGCTCTTCCTCTCCACGTCGCTATTTTCCATCTTCCTTTCAGCCCTCCTCTTGTCTCGCTTGCTCGTTTGCTTGCAACTCATGAGAAACAATAAAAAAGCTGAATGATGAGCAAGGAGGGAGAGAAGGGGCCGGGGAGTTTGTGGAGTGAACTGCAGCCGCAATAAAAAAGTGGACATACGAAACGAGTCTGACATAAATCAGGCACAGGCACCTTATGTCGCATAGTGCGAGTGTGCTCTAAAACAACGATAAAGTTTTTATCAACATTTAATGTCATCGTTGTGTGTGTGTGTGTGTGTGTGTGTGTGTGTGTGTGTGTGTGTGAGAGAGAGAGAGAGGGAGAGAGGGAGGGAGAGAGAGAGAGAGAGAGAGAGAGAGAGAGAGAGAGAGAGAGAGAGAGAGAGAGAGAGAGAGAGAGAGAGAGAGAGAGAGAGAGGGGGAGAGAGAGAGAGAGAGAGAGGAGGGGGAGAGAGAGGGAGAGGGAGAGAGAGAGAGAGAGAGAGAGAGAGAGAGAGGAGAGAGAGAGAGAGGAGATGAAGAGAGGAGAGGGAGAGAGGGAGAGAGAGATTGAAAGAGAGAGAGCGAGAACGAGAGAGAGAGAGAGGGAGAGAGAGAGAGAGTGTGAGAGAAGGAGAGGTGAGAGAGAGACGAGAGAGAGACAGAGAGAGATGAGAGAGAGAGAGAGATGAGAGAGAGAGAGGAGAGAGAGAGAAGAGAGAGGGAAGAGAGAGAGGCTGAGAGAGGAGAAGCGATGAGCGAGAGAGAGAGAGAGAGAGAGAGAAGGAGAGAGAGAGGGAGAGAGGAGGAGAGAGGGGGGGAGAGAGAGAGAGAGAGAGAGAGAGAGAGAGAGAGAGAGAGAGAGAGAGAGAGAGAGAGAGAGAGAGAGAGAGAGAGAGAGAAAGAGAGAGCGAGAGAGAGAGAGAGAGAGAGAGCGAGAGAGTGAGAGAGAAGAGAGGAGAGAGAGAGTAGAGGAGAGAGAGAGAGGAGAGAGCGAGAGAAGAGAGAGAGAGAAGAGAGAGCGAGAGGAGAGGAGAGAGAGATTGAGGAGAGAGAGAGAGATAGAGAGAGAGAGAGAGGAGAGAGGAGAGAGAGAGAGAGAGAGGAGAGAGAGGAGAGAGAGAGAGATGAGAGCGAGAGAGGAGAGAGAGAGAGATGAAGAGAGGAGAGAGAAGAGAGGAGAGAGGAAGAGAGATAGACAGAGAGAGAGCAAGAGAGAGAGAGAGAGAGGAGAGAGAGGAGAGAGAGAGATAGAGAAGAGCGAGAGAGGAGAGATAGAGAGAGAGAGGAGAGAGAGAGAGAGAGAGAGAGAGAAGAGAGAGAGGAGAGAGAGGAGAGGAGAGAAAGAGAGGAGGAGAGGGAGAGAGAGGAGAAAGGAGAGAGAGAGAAAGAGATGAGAGAGAGAGAGAGAGAGAGAGAAGGAGAGAGGATAGATAGAGAGGAGATAGAGAGAGGAGAGGAGAGAAAGAGAGAGAGAGAGAGAGAGAGAGGAGAGGAGAGAGAGAGAGAGAGGAGATGATAGTTAGGAGAGAGCGAGATCGCGAGAGAGAGAGAAGAGAGAAGGGGAGAGAGAGAGGAGAGAAGGGGAGAGAGAGAGAGGAGAGGGGAGAGAGGAAAGAGGAGAGAGAGAGAGAGGAGAGGAGAGAGAGAGAGGAGGAGAGAGAGAAGATAGAGAAGAGGAGAGAGAGGAGAGAGAGAGAGGGAGAGAAAGGAGTGAGGAGATGAGCGAGAGAGAGAGAGGAGAGAGATGAGAGAGAGGAGATAGAGAGAGGAGAGGAGAGAGAGAGAGGAGGAGAGAGAGGGGAGAGAGAGAGAGGAGAGAGAGAGAGAGAGAGAGAGAGAGAGAGGAGAGAGTGGAGAGAGAGAGGAGAGAAGAGAGGAGAGAGAGAGAGAGAGAGAGAGAGCGAGAGAGAGAGGGGGGAGAGAAGGAGAGAGAGGAGAGAGAGAGAGAGAGGAGAGAGAGAGAGAGAGAGGAGAGAGATGAGAGAGAGGAGAGAGAGAGAGAGGGGAGAGAGGAGAGAGAGGAGAGAGAGAGAGAGAGAGAGAGAGAGAGAGAGAGAGAGAGGGGGGAGAGAGAGAGATAGAGAGAGGAGAGAGAGAGTGAGGGGGGGGGGGCAGAGAGATCATATCCGCTGATAACATATATACACAAATACGTAAATATTGCACTGCTTACTAACGGCATGTATCTCCACTAAGGTCCCATGCGGACACCCATTGCACTTGAACCAAATTAGCCTGCCCGCAAACCGTATAGACATAAAATGATGATACTCCTCATGTACCCAAGCAAGGAGAGAAAAGCTTTTTCGTACGGATGTGTTTGGACCCGACCCCTCCCGTCCCCTCCCCTCCCCTCCCGTCCCCTCCCCTCCCGCCAGCACTACCCCTAGAAGCATCCCCTCCGTCCTCCTTAAGGCCGGCGTGAAGGAATTTTGTCGCACCGCGAGAGATAGGGAAGGAGAGAGACGTGCGCCCCTTCCACGCCTCCGCATCGCTCGCGTGGTTTCTCAAGAGACTGGAAGCAACGCGGGAGGGGAGGAGACTCAATTCATCAAAGGGATTGATTACGAATATGCACGCACCATTAGTGCAACCTTCGCATTTGCACGCTTCTGGTGAAACTATGCTAACAAAACTGCTTACACACGCAGCATCAAAAGCAGCATATATTTCCAAGCACAACGAAGAAAATGCTCAAAAAAGATGACAATCCTCACCAACATCCAAGACATGTTCCAAGCAACATCATGAGGCCCGCCCTCGTCCGCTCTCTTACTCTAAGCGCCGGGACTTCATTTCTCCATCCCTCCTTTCCCATTACCTGGCACACACATACAAGCCGAAGCAAGTTCCCTCCGGTCATGAGACTGTCTCCCGCGCCTCACATCTGCTGTGCTGCTGATGCGATAGAACGCGAAAATGCTAATCGCATGCAGCTTTCTACGCGAGCGAGATCCTGCAGCCCTCGGAGCACTCGTCCTTATAAATACAAACAAACACCTACATGCACATACTGCTCTAACATCATATATACATACATAAATACACGTACGCACGCACTTACGCACGCACTTACGCACACACACACATTGGAGAGAAAGAAAGAGGGAGAGAGACAGAAAGAGGGAGAGAGAAA
The DNA here is from genome assembly GCF_977035675.1 of Penaeus japonicus. NCBI lineage: Eukaryota > Metazoa > Arthropoda > Malacostraca > Decapoda > Penaeidae > Penaeus > Penaeus japonicus. The sequence continues at coordinate 4,012,810 of NW_028234432.1, read as the reverse complement.
GAAAGAGGGAGGGAGACAGAATGAAGGAGGGAGCGAGACAGAAAGTGGGAGAGAGACAGAAAGAGGGAGGGAGCGAGACAGAAAGAGGGAGGGAGCGAGACAGAAAGTGGGAGAGAGACAGAAAGAGGTAGAGAGACAGAAAGAGGTAGAGAGACAGAAAGAGGGAGAGACAGAAAGAGGGAGAGAGACAGAAAGAGGGAGAGAGACAGAAAGAGGGAGAGAGACAGAAAGAGGGAGAGAGACAGAAAGAGGTAGAGAGACAGAAAGAGGTAGAGAGACAGAAAGAGGGAGAGAGACAGAAAGAGGGAGAGAGACAGAAAGAGGGAGAGAGACAGAAAGAGGTGATTTAGAGAGTCAGGAATAGGTAAGAAGGGAGAGAGGAGAGAGACAGGAAAGAGGAGAGAGACAGAAAGAGTAGAGAGAGACAAGAAAAGAGGTTAGAGAAAGAAAGAGGGAGAGAGACAGAAAGAGGGAGAGAGACAGAAAGAGGGAGAGAGACAGAAAGAGGGAGAGAGACAGAAAGAGGGAGAGAGACAGAAAGAGGGAGAGAGACAGAAAGAGGGAGAGAGACAGAAAGAGGGAGAGAGACAGAAAGAGGGAGAGAGACAGAAAGAGGGAGAGAGACAGAAAGAGGGAGAAAGACAGAAAGAGGGAGAAAGACAGAATGAGGGAGAAAGACAGAAAGAGGGAGAAAGACAGAAAGAGGGAGAGATACAGAAAGAGGGAGAGAGAGAGAAAGAAAGAGGGAGAGAGAAAGAAAGAGGGAGAAAGACAGAAAGAGGAAGAGAGAAAGAAAGAGGAAGAGAGAAAGAAAGAGGTAGAGAGACAGAAAGAGGTAGAGAGACAGAAAGAGGGAGAGAGACAGGAAGAGGGAGAAAGACAGAAAGAGGAAGAGAGAAAGAAAGAGGAAGAGAGAAAGAAAGAGGAAGAGAGAAAGAAAGAGGGCGAGAGAAAGAAAGAGGTAGAGAGAAAGAAAGAGGAAGAGAGAGAGAAAGAGGGAGAGCGAAAGAAAGAGGTAGAGAGACAGAAAGAGGTAGAGAGACAGAAAGAGGTAGAGAGAAATAAGAGGGAGCGAGAAAGAAAGAGGGAGAGAGACAGAAAGAGGGAGAGAGAGAGAGAGAGACAGAAAGTGGGATAGAGAGAAAGACAGAAAGAGACAGACAGACAGACTGACAGACAGAGAGGGCGGTTTACGTGTAAGATTTGTGGAAGGCGTGACCTACTCCCAGTCTGCCAACTGACGATGCTAAAGTTAGTGTTTCGAGCGCAGATTTGTTTGGGAATTTCGACCACCGCCACTTGCCACTTACCACTTGCCACTTGCCACTTGGGAGGGTTTCTCTCCTCATTACGACGGCCGCCCTCGGATGGTGCTAGCTGTTGTTAGCATATCGTTACAATAATAGTGCCATGACAAATCTGCCGCAGCAACCACTTCGGTGTGAAAGCAGACTGACTGTGTGGAGGCGTCGCCTGCCACACGCCAGCTGTCCCTAACACTAGAATTTCTAATGCCGAAATAATTGCAGAGGAAGCTTTGCAAACTGAGAAAGGGAGGGAGGGAGGG
>NW_028234432.1:3973743-3988743 GCF_977035675.1 Penaeus japonicus | reverse complement strand
ATCCCGCAACCTTTGTGTCGGCACAGGGTGGCCATAATAAATCAATTTGTAACCATTACGTGTCCGCATACCGAGGAGCGGGTCAATAGCTGACAGGCATCCACTCCAGGCTGTGTGGCACAAACGTACAATTTGTTGACCTAATACGTTGAACACTGCTGAACATCTAGAAAAGGAGGAAACAGGGAGTCTTGGCAATCCTTTCTACAGCCTCCTCCCACCTCCCTGGATCCCCCCCCGTGCGCCGCCGAAGTCTCAGGCGAGCGAGAGCAAAAGGAGACCACCGACGAATGAATGGGTCAGTAGAGAGCGAAGAAAAAAATCGCTCTCGCTGAGGCAGCCAATGAGCGCGGGCGGAGCCGACGAAGGGCGTGGGGCCCGGGGCACGATCTCGTACGTGGGAATGACACGGCACCCGCCCAGGCACCCTCTGGCCGAAGGTCGATGCTCCTCGTTGTGCCTCGTCTCTTCTCATTGAAGAAAACGCAGCAACAACGCACTGTGCCCGCCTGTGTGTGTGCTCCTCCTGCGTCGCTTGAGAGGAGCTTCGCGTACCTTCGGGTAGGACTTTCGAGACGGGAGCTGGAGCGAGGCAAGGAGACGAGCGGCGAGCTCTAAACGACGAGACGTGTCAGCTGAGACGGACACGTGGGGAGGAGACGAAGAGAGGAATAGCAACAAGAAGAGAGAATAATAGAGGGCGAGGCAAATGGTTTTCTGGAAGCGTGTTGTGTGTTTGTTCTCCAAAGGCTCTCTCAGCATATTTGCTTGCACAAGCGGTTTGTTTGCGCAGGTGTTACCGTGAAACTTTATTGCCTTTTGGTAGCGTCCTGCTAGAATGGTTTTAGTAAGAGAAGGATTCTACGAAACGACAGTAAGTAATTACATTGATAAAAGTAGTAGTAATATAACAATTCTAATGGTTGTTAAAGTCTACCCAATCGAACAGTAAGATACTCTACATTAAACGCAGGATCATCGTATATATATATATTGTAAAAAATAAACGCAGCATCTAACCCCGCCACGCCCCTGCTGCACAGCTACGCCCTAGAAATCCTGCTGTCAAATCTAAGATGCAAGGCGCCAATTCCCAAACACACTACGCACAAGCCCCGCTCCAGTCCCTGGCGCGACGCCCTCCGCACACCCCAGGCCTTGGGAAACCCTCGCAATAAGGATTCTGCAGCTCGTATCTAGTTCCCCTGATGCCTGCCATTCCGCCCGTGCCTATGCCTCAACAGGTGGAATACATGTTCATATAATTGCGATAGTACTGTACTGGAATAGTAATCACATGTAAATGGAAGTAAGATTCTAATCTTGACAGAGCTCTCCGCCGCGGCACCCCTACCGCGCCGCCCTCCGCATCCTGCCCAAAGCCCGCGCCCCCGGAGACAGGCAGGCCGAGGGGCGAAGGTGAGCATTACGTTAGCTGTGGCTGATGACACGGGTCATTCGTAACGGCACACACCTAAACGCCGCGTACCTCCCCCTGTAATACGCTGCCCCCCCCTCTTCTCCATCTGCGAGACCGCGCCCATCAGGAATGCCCCCCACCCCCCCCACCTTCGACATATTTGGGAGCAGGATCAGCAGGTCATTATCAACAACTACGATAAGTCGTAATTCGAGCCGATTCTACTGATAAATCTGGGAAGAAAGGAAAATAAAGAAAAAAAAAGTGCTGCAAAGAACTGCGCGTAGTATATCGCATTCGGATTATTTACTATGGAACCGGGGAAAATGTTGAACCAATGTTTTCTCCCGATGACTGGGCCCTGTAGAGGCACTTGCCATTCAAAAGATACAACTCATTACAGTCCATGATAACTGGCAGTCAGGCTCATGCAGCTACACAGAAGACGAACTAAATAGGTGAGTGCCCAGGGGGTTATCTTATCTTATCAAATTATCTTGTCATACAGTATACTACGCAAGCATTTGGGATGAGAGAGAGAGAGAGAGAGAGAGAGAGAGAGAGAGAGAGAGAGAGAGAGAGAGAGAGAGAGAGAGAGAGAGAGAGAGAGAGAGAGAGAGAGAGAGAGAGAGAGAGATAGAGAGAGAAAGAGAGTAAGAGAGAGAAAGAGAGTAAGAGAGAGAAAGAGAGTAAGGGAGAGAGAGGGAGCGTAAGGGAGAGAGAGGGAGCGTAAGGGAGAGAGAGGGAGCGTAAGGGAGAGAGAGGGAGGGAGGAAGGGAGAGAGAGGGAGGGAGAAGGAGAGAGAGAGAGTTTGATATTACGTGTGCATTGTGCTGAGCCCTCGCGCAACACAACAGTATGAGTAAAGAGCCAGAACAAAAGACACGGCGGCGCTGACCTGTCCCCTGGCCCTCGCCCGAGACATTCCCTCGGCGCTGGTTCGGTCAACCGAAGGGCGAAAGAGGCCGAAATGAAGTGAAAGGTCTCTTCGTCATCACACGAGGGCGCGGGGTGACGGCGGCCCTTATGCAACCGGAAGTTAACCGCCAAGATGGCTCTTACAGTTTCGTTTGATGGGGTTGAGTAACTGGAATCGCTTTCACGAACTTTCTAGTTTCTAAGAATATAGGCCTACTGTCATCCACAATGCCCTAAAGTAGAATGCCAAACACCTAGAAATTGGGCAAAATAATGTGCGCCGGCAATCTTCAAGAGACTTTGCCTTTAAATCGATTTATTGTAATTAAAGCCCTCATATGCCTCATCTTAAAGAATCTCTCTTCTAAACTTCCTCTCCAAAATGAAAGGCCCTTTCATGTACCTTACACTTGAACCCCTGGAACCCCTGGAACCCCTCTTCCGCATATTCTTACAAAGGATCTCCAACAAGAGTATACTCATAGCCCTCTAGGCCTCAATAACCTCCTCTTACAGCCCGTCCCACCATCCATTCCTTCCCTTCCGACATACTTTCACTGCGTGAGAGATGGATGCAGCGATAACGATAAGAAAAGAAGTCGCAAGATGTTATCGGATCTGCATGTTGCATACTCTATCATAGGGCCCATCGTATTATGCGGCAGAGAGATCTCGAGAGAGAGAGTGAGAGAGAGAGAGAGAGAGAGAGAGAGAGAGAGAGAGAGAGAGAGAGAGAGAGAGAGAGAGAGAGAGAGAGAGAGAGAGAGAGTGAGAGAGAGTGAGTGAGTGTGTGAGTGAGAGTGTGTGTGTGTGTGAGTGTGAGAGAGTGTGTGTGTGAGAGAGAGAGAGAGAGAGAGAGAGAGAGAGAGAGAGAGAGAGAGAGAGAGAGAGAGAGAGAGAGAGAGAGAGAGAGAGGGGGGGGGGGTAGAGGGAGAGAGTCAATCAACATCAGTGTGAATAAGTGAGTATGAATGAGTGGGCACTATGAATAAATCAGTGACGCTGAAAAAGCAAATAAAACTAAGCGAGTGAGTGAGTGGGCGGGTGAGTGAACGTGCTTCCTGGTATTTTTCTCTACAAACACGAGAAACAATTGTAAATGTCTATGACGTGGTACGCGTAGTCCCCGATAGTGCTAAAAAAAAAACTCACATAAGTACTTTCCTGTCATAGGACACACAAACACCGGATGTTCAGAACGATGAAAGATGAGGCGGAGAATCTACCTTCACATTGTCAACAACAAGAATGACAATCTTGCAAATGACAACATTGCAATGTCAAGCTGAATGGACGGACTAGCATCGGGAAGAAGAGCAACACATAATCACCCTCACATCCCTGTCATTTGAATAAGTGCCGTCGCCGCCCTCCTCCTCCTCCTCCTCCTCCTCCTCCTCCTCCTCCTCCTCCTCCTCCTCCTCCTCCTCCTCCTCCTCCTCCTCCTCCTCCTCCTCCTCCTCCTCCTCCTCCTTTCCGGAGAGGCACAATGGACAGCACATCAAGCATTTATGTCAACGCTTCACAAAGGCCCTTCATCACGTGGAGCCAAATGACACCCTATCTTGCCGTTTAGATGTTGATCTGGCTTGGGAGATGGTTCAGAGGGCGTTACCTCAATTCGGGCGTTCTTGAATCAAGGCGAAGAAACACAAGAGAAAACGCCTCCCGCATAATACGCATCTACATGTTTATTAATTTTTAGTATTAGTCATAAACATAACACTGATTTTGCCTTTGTTACACATCGACTCTCTCTGTCTCTGTCTCTGTCTCTGTCTCTCTGTCTCTCTCTCTCTCTCCTTATCTACCACGTACATTTAATACACTGAAAATCTTATCGCACATAAAATCAAATTACATGTACTTAGTAATACAGCAATTAAAGATAGTCGTAATATCAAAGGACACCTGTAATTTGCAATGAAACTGCAAGCAGTGTTAAAGATTTCATGTAGCTAAAATAAACATGTTAATTCTTTCTCAGGCTTATAAACTGATATTCATAGCCTATACAATCTAAAATCCCACTGAGAATGCAAGCTCTTCTGCAGCATGAGACAATAAATTACCTCAACACTTACATTTCTGAATATACGATGAAGAGAACGTATCTTAGTTAATGGCTTCTTCACTACAATCTGAACATGTCTTGGCTGGAAACCGCAAACAAATTAGTGAACAAAAGGCAATGTGCAGCCGGCCGATCGCGTCAGAAGCTGGTCATCATACGCTAGAGTATAACGCTAGAGTAACACATGCTCAGACTCAGTATTTAAAATAAAATGCCCTCTGAACGCGTTAGAGAAATCATGCAAGGGAGAGGGAAGGGAATGCAAAGAAAGACAGGAGAGAAGTAGAACAAAAGGAGAAAAGAAACCGGATAAACTGCATCGCTAGTGTAATAATTGAAATTTACAATAAATGTCGCAGCTGAGTCCATCTTCACAACCACGTGATAGAAGGTGCTGAAGGCCTTTACAATTTGCAAATTTCTTAAAGGCAATGCATGGAAAACAAGATGACGCGCCGCCAGCTGCTTCCTTTAGAATCTGCACAAAACGCGGTGCTGTGATGTACGTCTCCCCCTGTCTGTTTTTCCCCCTTCTTTTCCTCCCTTTCTCTCTCTTCCTATCTTTTATCTCTGGCCATCGACACCTCTCTCTCCCTCCCTCCCCCCACCCTCTCCCCCTGAGGCACATTCAGGCAGAACCGGAAGGCGTCGCGAAACCGAATTAAAGAGGCTCTACCGCAAAACAACAGCCGTCTGATGCAAGTCGGCGATGCTAACCAAGTGTTCAAAGAAAACCAGAATGCATGGAGGTTGCACGCTAATTACCACACTGACAAGAAAAAGATGCAAGAAAATAACTTGTCCAGCTCAAATGGTAATGTTACAACTGCTCCTCGACAGTTGCAACAGACAGATGGGGAGGAAAAGCAAACGGGGATGTCAAGATCTTTCCGGGACGAAGACAAAAATGTAAACATGTCATCGTGTTATTTTCCGACTGCGTCTACTCGCACAATAAAGAACAAACACACAGACGTGAAGATAAACATACCGAGGACAGATACAGATCTATTGACGGACTCTCCCGCCCTCCCTTCCCACGCCCAACTAGTTCGGGGAGAAAGAGGGAGAGAGAGGGAGAGAGGGAGAAAGGAAGAGAGAGGGAGAGGAAGAGAGAGGGAGAAAGGAAGAGAGAGGGAGAAAGGAAGAGAGAGGGAGAGAGGGAGAGAGGGAGAGAGAGGGAGAGAGGAAGAGAGAGGGAGAGAGGAAGAGAGAGGGAGAGAGAGGAAGAGAGAGGGAGAGAGAGGGAGAGGGAGAGAGAGAGGGAGAGAGAGAAAGAGGAAGAGAGAGAGGGAGAGAGAGAGAGAGGAAGAGAGAGGGAGAGAGGAAGAGAGAGGGAGAGAGGAAGAGAGAGGGAGAGAGGAAGAGAGAGGGAGAGAGGAAGAGAGAGGGAGAGAGAAAGAGGGAGGGAGAAAGAGGAAGAGAGAGGAAGAGAGAGAGGGAGAGAGAGATGGGGGGTGGGGGGCACTCCGTCCTACATGTCTCCTTGGTTGCACCACGCTGTGAATGGGACTCTTTCTTAACATGTGATGGATAGGTACATATGATCGTGTGTGCAAGAATAGAAGGAAAAAAAATCATCGTCTCTACCGCCTCTATCAACAAAAAATAAAAGCGAGGACGACACATACACATATATACATACATACACACACAGAAAGAGAGAGAAGGGGAGGGGGAGGGGGAGGGGGAGGGAAATAAAGAGGAGGAGAGATAAAGAGAGGGAGAGGAGGGAGAGAGGAGAGAGGAGAGAGGAGAGAGGGAGAGGAGAGAGAGAGAGAAAGGTAGGTAGGTAGGTAGGTAGGAGGGAGAGCGGAGAGGAGAGAGAGAGAGAGGAGGGAGGGGAGAGGAGAGGAGAGGAGATAGGAGGGAGGGAGAGAGAGAGGAGGGAGGGAGGGAGGGAGAAGGAAAGGGAGAGAAGGAGGAAAAGAGACAGAGAAAGAGAGAGAGAGTAGCATCGCCAGCACGAAGAGTCACCCCCGCAGTCCACTCACCGAAGCGCGAGGTCTTGCTTGCCTAGCGAGACTCCTATGGACCTGTGCATAAGCAGGTCGCAACGACGGGAGAGGGAAATGTAGATGTAACGTTTTGCATAAGAAATGATATGCAAATCCTCAGACTATATATCTTTGACACACCAAGTCCGTATGGAATTTATATCAAACCCGTTCCGAGCGAAAAAACAACAGAAAATGCAAAATAGTATACAAATAATAAAATAAAAGTAAGTAAACATACTCAAAATACTAATAAATCAACTCCCTCATAAAATGCGAACATAAAAGATAAAGAATAAAAATAATACTCTACATATTCTACAGGAAGAAAAAATTGGGTAGTTCATCGTGTAAGTAAACATAGGAGGATGAAGAGCTGTCGTGATCGCCTAAATTACTGGACATATATTTTCGTATAAGGTATAATCAAGACCTTTGAAAATAACTTTTCGGGCATCTGCCAACCGACTGATAAATACAGGTATGACACTGAAGTTGGTTTGTTTTTCAAACTTAATTTTTGGTTGATATCTTTTGGACCGTATCTTTTAGATAATTCTACCTACCTTTATAGTATAGGATAAAAAATAGCGACCGTACTCAAATTTCCTTCTTGCGCCATACGCCGGCAAACCCGAGCCCAACAAACTATACTACTTTTCCACTCTTTCGACGAAAATGGCGGGTTCATAGAAAATCATGCAGCTTCTTATTCTCCCGCATTAATTGTGCATGCAAAACTAAACCCCCTTTCTCTAAAATGTTTTAAAAAGCTCCGACAAAAACTGTTACTCGAGGAAGAGGAGTGTTAAAGAGCAACAGCTGTGACCCCCCCCCCCCCACCATACATCCTACCCCTATCCCTCACCAGCAGGAAGAGGCCGGTGGGGGCGATTATGGCAAAGCCATTACTATCCGTTGATGCCGTGACATATGGCCAGGCGCTCGGTCCGGCCCCCTCTCCCGTCCCAATTACTGCTTCAGGCCCTAACCCCAGCCACGGATTCGATTCACGTATATAAATATACATTCAGGCCGTAACAAGGCCGCTACACGAACGTCCGAGACGGCTGGATCAGACCGGCGTCCGGGTAGATGAAAAATCGCCAGCTGCCGAAGTCCCCTTGCGCGATAATTGAAGCACTTCCCATCATATGAAGTTCCGTGATTGAAGAGCTAACGATACTGAAATGACTGACCAGCTGCGCCGTGAGCTGAAAGCGACACCCCAGCGCGCCTGTGAATACAGCCGGGTTGAAGGTCTGCGTAGTGATTGGGAGAATGTTGTCACTCAGCGCAGCCCGCTTTACTTTTGAAGAGGTGGCCGTTGTCTTGGCGAATGCACACGCTTTGATTCCTCGCTCCCAGCACCCGCGCGTTTTCACTGATATGATAAGCTGTCACCCACTGATGTTCTTTACAAGATGAGTGTTATTTTATGTTATCCAAAAAAAAAAATAATCGCCGCCAAAATCGGGCAAGACCAAGCCACATGCAACAAGTACTGTAAATAATGTCTCAATATCGGTGAGTAAGGCTCCTGATAAAATTGGACCAAACTCACCAACATTGTCAAACTGTTCACAGTGAATCCAAAAAACAGGATTGCAAACAAAATTATGAAAAGACCAGTCGTAAATACTAATTCCAGCATCACTGGCTGATATATGATGCAGAGAATGACATTATGTTTTGCCAAATATGCAGGTTGTATCTTATCACAGGTCTTATTTCTTTGTTCCCTGGGCAGACGCTACAGTGGAAAAGCTTTTCGCCACCAAACATTAATAAATGATAACAAAGCCATGGGCACAGTTTGGTAACTTCACGTTATGAATCAGATCGGAAGGAACAGTGTGGCCAGGCGGCTGCAGCTGCCAAGTGACTTCTGGTCGGTTCAAGACCCAAGTAAACATTGCCTTTTATCTTTGTTAGGAAAAACTTCCGGTGTGCGAGTAAGGCAGGTAAATTTTGGAATTCGGGCAGGTGAATATTCTAAAACTTGGCACGCCCTTTATATTTGTTTGTATGTATGTACGAATGCACACTCATACTCACACACATATATGTGTGTGTGTGTGTGTGTGTGAGTATGAGTGTGCGTGTGCGTGGGCACGTATAAAATGTTGGATTAGATGTCCCTTGGGGTCAAGCGAGGTATTCTGCTTCTTCCTCCAATCTATTTCCATCGGCAAGGATCACAGCGTCTGCGAGAGGGGGACGGCAGAAGAAAGCGGAGCGGAGGCAACAGGTGAGAGCGTGAGGACAGCATTTCGAGTGCACCCCCCCCCCTCCCGGCCCCCTTTCACCTCGACCACTTTAGTAAGCCTACAAAAATGTACCGGATGGCGAAAGGAGACTTGTGTCTTGATAATAACTTGTTTATATCAGCTTTCCTTGGCTTGCTCTGTAGTGCGGTCGGATGATTATGACAAACATTTGGTGGTAATTCCTGCAACAGAGAGAGTGGCAGAGACAACACAACCATAATTACCATAAAATAACCCCTGAGTGCGCCACATCCCATTAATCAACGCCGTGTTAATTGACCAAAGACAGTCGCGAATTTCTCTATCCTTCCCTCTGCTGCGCATCTCCTGTTGTGAAGTCACGTGAGAATTCGGTTGTGCTTGTCCTGACTTCTATATGACGATTTAAGGAGGAGGAGGAGGAGAAGGAGGAGGAGGAGGAAGAGGAGGAGCTGGTCTAGGAGGAGGAGGAATAAGAAAAAGAAAAGGAAGAGAAGGGGGAAGAAGAGAAAAAACGAAGAGAGAAAAAAAAAGAGAAGTAGAGATTGCGAGTTAGTGCAGGACTTATTTTGAGTGAAAGTGTGTGGTAGACTGTGGTTATGTGAATGGCTTTGTGTACGAGTGTGCAGTGTGTGATAAAGTGTGGCTATGTAAATAAATTCGCCAATTATAGCCACCCTGCCCGTGCAACTTCTGCGAACCACAACGGCCTTCCCAATTTCCACTGGCCAACGCAGACCCATCCCTCCCGCCGGCAGACTAAGCCTACCTTTCCATCGCTGCTACGATTCTTCTACAATCGCTCGTTTACAAGAGTCGTTCGTCTACCTGCCAGCCCCGCCCACTCTTAGCAGTCCCGTTACGCCCGCAGGCCTCTCAACTTTGCTACTGGAGGGGCAACGGGCGGCCACATGCGCATGTTCCATTACACGCATAAAGGGGGAAGGAAACAGGCCGACAGGAAGGGAAGTCGGCCTCTACCAAACACACAAAGATTATAGGAAGAGGACGGGACGGGACGGGAAGGGACGGGACGGGGGGGGGGGGAGACAGAGGCGGAGACAGACAGACAGACAGACAGAGAGAGAAAGAGAGAGAGAGAGAGAGAAAGAGAGAGAGAAAGAGAGAGAGAAAGAGAGAGGGAAAGAGAGAGAGGGAAAGAGAGAGAGAGAAAGAGAGAGAGAGAGAGAGAGAGAGAAAGAGAGAATAAGAGAGAGAAAGAGAGAGAAAGAGACTTATTAAAGTATACCCTGTACGTATTTTGTCAAGTTAAAATCTTTGTTACTTCGATTAATGCACAACACTAAGTTCTTGTAATACCAGCCATGTGTGTCAAAACATTGTTAACACAAACAGGAAGTGAGAATAAGTGAGATAATCACAATTTTGTAAAAGAGTGATGTATTTCTAAACAGCGTCAGTGCTAGGTGTGGCGGCATACGGTAGAATCCTTCAGCTGATTTTAGCCACTGCCCCCAGCGAAGTGAGGATCCATTTGGCTATATACGTATAGTAAGATGTATAATTCGTCAATTAATCATTCTAGTTGGTTGGTCAGAGAAATGTCAAACTTTGAAGCCTCAAGTAAGTGTGCACGGTGTAGAGGACCGGGGTTTAATCACATTTAAATCCTTGGAGGAAAATATGTTCACAGTCTCTACCACCCTTTACTAGTACAGTTGATTACCTAAGCTTTAAATTTCCTAAATCTTATATCGAAAACCCTATTCTGCTGTTTTCTATTACCATATATATTGTCATTCATAATTGGAGTTTCAGGAAATTGTCTTAAATGAGAATCCAAATAATGAAGAATCAAGTATGCTCTCCTTTGTTAACCCAAGTGTTGCCTATTAAAATACTATTAGCGTATTAAAACATGTCAATGAAAGTTCTATATGAATTGTTTTGAAGCCCCTATACACACATTTACTACAGGTTGGAAAAAAAACAACTTAAGACAAGGAATGCATAGAGTTCAAATATGAGGTGAAAGGAAAAGAAGCTGAAATAAGTGGAGGGTAAGAGAAGAAATGGAAGGAGGAAAGCGTAGGTAATTTTAGTTAGTCAAGACCATTCTCAATAAAAAAAAAAATCCATATACAGCGCAAAAGACCTTGAGCCACTGGGGTAGCAATAAGAATAAATTGTTGAGCTTAGATGGAAAAAAAAAAACGTTCTAAACGCGACTGTCAAAGCTGATATCTGACACCAATAGATCCCTCTTCCATCCACGAGTGTATACAGATGGTGACATTCCTAAAGAAGAAGGATGCGGGGGATCCCACTCCCAACTCACCTGCTACAGGAAGGCGTGCAAGCTTTACGTAATGTACATACTAGGAAATATCGTTACAAATGAACAAAGTAAAACTTTGGTAAACATGGCACGCTGGAGGACAAGGAGTACTAGACAGCATACAAAACAACGGTAATGGTTGATGCCAAAAGAAAAAGGGACACCGACGTCAGAACGACCAAATTCAAGTCGCAAGCCGCCTTCTGGACTCTTAATCAACATCATTAATTACGGTGCCATCATACACCAATTCTTCGAATCCGAATTTTCTTATTCATTTTTTTTTCTTCCTCCCATAAACAGGCTTCCATAATCCATAAAGGGAACTCCCCTTGGGAACACCCTGCCACGGGCCGCGTCACGTGGGATTGCCTACTGCGCACGAGGAAATTCTTGTGAATGAACAGGTCCAATGCCTCCTAACATGGACCTTAATGAATGGCCAGCGACGCCGGGACTTCCTTCGAGCGATCGCGTCGAAGGAAGCGAGCGAACGAAACATTTCGCCGCGGGAGTTTTCCCTCAAGAGGCGAACCTTTCTGGCAAGGTATCTCTGTGGGAAATTACAACCCATTAACCGTTATAGAATAAGCGCGCCCGCGTGAGTGAGTGAGTGTGTGTGTGTGTGTGTGTGTGTGTGTGCGTGAGTGTCAAATAACAGGATGGAGATCCATGAAGCCTTGAAAGGATGAATGGGAAAGGCAAGAGCGTAGGAAGGGAGGAGGGGATATAAAAAGGGCGACTGCGAAGGAGGGAAGATAAAAAATGTATAACGTAAGAGTAAAAAGATAGAAAACGAAAACGCGAGGAGAGACCAACACAATATTGAATGAAGAGCAACAAGAACGATAAACACGAAAAAAAGAAAAAAAAAAATCTGGCAGGATCGCAAAGCGACCTTCAAGAGTTCATTCCTCCCCAGCCCTCAAGCCTGCGCACTCCTCTCTCACACACACACACACACACACACACACACACACACACACACACACACACACACACACACACACACACACACACACACACACACAAACACGTGTACATACTCAAGCTCCCCTCCCCCCTCTCTCTCTCTCCTCTCTCTCTCTGTCTCTCTCTCTCTCTCTCTCTCTCTCTCTCTCTCTCTTTCATCTCTGGATATTCCTGCAGAGGCGCGGCAGGGTGGAGCAGGGTGGAACAAGGTGGAGTCACGTAAGGCAAGGTAGGGTGGGAGGGAGGCGTGGTTTCTGCTCCAGTTAGAGCTGTAATCTTTGGACTCCTCCTCCCTCCAGCTCCTCGCCATGCCCTACACCCATACGAGAATCGCCAACGCGTTGATAGACCCACTGCCTCTGCTGCCACTTCCCTTGGCTCTATCTCCCCTAAAACGGAGGGAATGGCTCGTGTAGTCTCCTTATCCCAGCTCCTCTCCGCCCCCTCCTCGCTATCGTCTTCTTACTCTTAGCCAACAGCCCCCCCCCCCACCCCCGCTGCTCTACCCCTCCCCCTCCCCCTCCCTCGCTCAACGCCTCGCCAAAGGAAGTACCACCTGCCAGCCCACCTGGTTCCCTCCCCAAGGCCCTCAAGTTCAAGATCAAAATGCCATCCCGCTGTAAGCACTTGTATGCGCGCGTTTTCTCTCTCTCTGCACCCACTCGTTTTGTATTTTTGCACGTGCATAGTAAATACGGTTTGTTGTACATTTGCCTATAAGAGTACAAATATCCACTTTTCCTTTTCATGGAACCGGTAAATATGCATGATGACTTTCTATTCGTAAAGCCACAACTCTGACCTCCTTTTAAGATAAGGCGATTCCCTTGTGCGTCTTACTCGTATGATTTCCATTTCAATGTTTTCTGTCTCCATGTTTTAACTCATTTCTTCTCATTCTTTTTCTACTTCACCCTACTCCTTTCTTTTGGTCCTTTCATCCCCCCCATCTCTCTCCTTACTCTCCCCACCTCCTGTCCCTCCTCTCCCCCCCCTCCCCATACAACCTGTCACACGTGCACTGACTAGGCAATCGGCTACCTTATAGGAAAAACAGGTCGTCTAGGTATGTCAGTGCCAGAGTGCGTGTGTGCGTGCGTGTGCGCAGCAGGTGAAGAAGTGTCACCTGAAGGAACATTCGAATGAAAACGGGGGATTTGCCGGCGATCGTGCACATCTCTCCCATATCCGTAGGCCTACGAACCACGAATGACGTCATGTCTATAAATGTAGGCCCATCTAACACGCGACGATGGAACCGACAAAATCCTTAGCATAAGTGTGACCATCTTCACATGGTTCTCGAGATGGAATTCATCATCACAATACTAAGACCTGATCTCACGTCATCTGTTTCCCACGAATTACTGGAGCACACAAAGAAAAAAAGAAAATGAAGAAAAAAAAAAAAAAAAAAAAAAACGTAAAGAAGAAGAGCCGTGGATGATCATAAAAAAAAGAGAAGCCCGAGCCTCCGGAGTGCACCTGACGATTGATGTTACAAGGCCATTGGACCGTTAAGAAACCAACTCGAAGATGCTGACGCTATTGCGGTAACGCTCGTGGTCACTCCGAGTCTATTTTCTCTCTCTTTTTCTTTTTTTCTTTTCTCTTCTCTTCTCTTCTCGCCCCTTCTCTCCCCTCCTAACCAGACATCTCAACGCTCTCGACCCTCTGGCGTTCCCTCGAAGTCTCTTGGAATTCTGCGGAGGCCTTTGGCGCTCTTACGTCGCCTCCAGCTTTGTGGCGTAGACGGTGCTCGCCAGACAGCGCAGAAGCACGAATGTAGCCTACAACGGCGTGGCACGAACGGCGAGTGGCGGAAGGCCGCTGCGCCAGACGCCGTTGTCAGACGCTCTGCAAACACATGCACGAACACGCGCTCATCTGAGAAGGAAACCAGACACACACATGTACATGCAAATGCACACACGCGCACGCGCACACACATACATACGTACATATATACATACGCGCCTACACACACACACACACACACACACACACACACACACACAGAGTCTTGCACTATACCGTTAGATCTTAATCGCGCGATACGTCCATGATGACGCGAGGCGGTTGAAGAGGCGAGGAGAGGAGTCAGGGGAGGATGGAAGGGGGGGAGGGGGGGGAGGAGAGGAGGAAGAGGAGGGGGGGGGGGAGGAGGAGGAGGAGGAGGAGGAGGAGGAGTAGGATGGAAGGGTAAGGGAGGAGAAAGATGGAAGGGGGGTGAGGGGGAGGGGGAGGAGGGTGGAAGGGTAGGATGGAAGGGTAAGGGAGGAGGAGGAGAAGGATGGAAGAGAAAGAGGAGGAGGAGGAGGAGGAGGAGGAGGAGGGGAGGGAGGAGGAGGAGGAGGAGGAGGAGGAGGAGGAGGGGAGGAGGAAGGAGGAGGAGAAAGAGGAAGGAGGAGGAGGAGGGGGGGGGGGAGGAGGAAGGAGGAGGAGAAGGAGGAGGAGCATCAGGAGGAGGATGGAAGGGGGGGGGAGGAGGAGGAGGAAGGGGAGGGTGGAAGGGAGGAGGAGGAGGGAGGAATCATCCCGTCCACCAGACTCTTGCTCCTAAAAGAGTGATGGGAAAACGAGGAAACCAAGGAGGGGAAGGGAGGGGAAGGGGGGGGGAAGGAAGGGGGGGAAGGAAGGGGAAGGAAGGGGAAATGGGGGGAGGAAGGGGAAGGGTAGGGGAAGGAAGGGGAAGGGGGGAAGGAAGGGGAAGGAAGGGGAAATGGGGGAGAAGGGGAAGGGTAGGGGAAGGAAGGGGAAGGGTAGGGGAAGGAAGGGGAAGGGGGGCGATGGAAGTGAGGACGGAAGAGGAGAGGAGTGCGAGATAAGCAGGGGCGAGATGCTGTGAAAGAGAGATAAAAGCGAGAGATTCACCAAACGAATCAAAGTCGAAAACGGAGTGTAATAGAGCAACTAAGTAGCACGTAAGAACTACTTTTTTATTATAACCATCATAGCTGCAACAATAAAAAACAAACAAAAAACAATCATAGTAGTAATGATGATAGCAGTATTAATAGTAGCATTTGTAGTAGTGTAAGCAAGAGTACTATCGATAGCGCTGTATTATT
>NW_028234432.1:3938743-3956243 GCF_977035675.1 Penaeus japonicus | reverse complement strand
TAATATATATATATATAATATATATATATATAATATATAAATATATATATATATATATATATATATGTATATATATACATCATTTATATATATATATATATATTATATATATAATATATATATTATATATATATATATATGTATATATATAATACATATATATATATATATATATATATATATATTATATATATATAATTAATACATATATATATATATATATATATATAATAATATATATAATATATAATATATATTATATATAATATATATATAATACATATATAATATATATAATATATATAATACATATATAATATATATATAATATATATAATACATATATAATATATATATAATATATATAATACATATATAATATATATAATACATATATAATATATATATATATAAATATATGTAATACATATACATATAATATATATACAATATATATAATATATAACATATATATATATATATAGATAATATATATACATACATAATATATATATAGATAATATTATACATATATAATATATTATAGATAATATATATACATATATAATATATATATATATATATAATTTATATATTACATATATAATATATACATAATATAATATATATATATATATACATATATAATATATATACATATATAATATATATACATATATAATACATATACATATATAATACATATACATATATAATACATATACATATATAATATATAACATATACATATATATATATATATATATATTATATATAATATACATATAACATATATACATATATATATAATCATATATACATATATTATATAATATATATAATATATTATATATATATACATATATATATATATAATATACATATATAATATATATATAACATATATACATACACAAACCATATATATATATTATATATATATATATATAATATATATATATATATATATATAACATATATATAACATTATATATATATGTATATAAAATATACACATTTATATATATTACTTTTATACAATTTATATATATATGTATATATTACACATTCATATATATATATGTATATATAACACATTTATATATATAGTATATATATACACATTTTTATATATATGTATATATATACACATTTATATATATTTTGTATATATATACACATTTTTATATATATGTATATTATACACATTTATATATATATATATATATACACATTTATATATAATTTTGTATATATTATATACATTATACATTTCATGTATATATATACATTCATATATATCTACATATACATTATATATATACATTCATATATATATGCATATATATACCCTTCATATATATTGTATATATATACATTTCATTATATATGTATATGTATATCATACATATATATATGTATATGTATATACATACATATATAAAATGTATATGTATATACATACATATTATATGTATATTATATACATTTCATATATAAAATTATATATTTTATAAAATATATAATATATATGTATATGTATATACATCATATATATATATATATGTTTATGTATATACACATCATATATATATTTTTTTTAATATATATGTTTATGTATATACTATACAATATATATGTTATGTATATACATATTATATATATATATACAATATAAAATTGTATATATATACATATATATTATATATATAAATACATATATAGTATATATATACATACAATTTTATATGTATATATATACATACATATATATATGTAATATATACATATACATATATATATATATATATAAATACTAGTATATAATAAATATAAAAGGAGAGTAAGAGAATGAGAAGATAGAGAAAAACGATAAATAATGAGATAAGAGCATAGGAAAAGAGAGAAGAGAAAGAAGAGGAAAGAGAGGATATAATAAAAGTAGAAGAGCAGTAAGAATGAGAAGCGAAACGATACAATGTATAAAAGAAAAGTAAGAGAAAACAATGGAGAGAAGTATGTAAAGATAAGATAGAAAATATGTAGATGAGAAGGACATAGAGAGTAAGTAGGAGATAATGAGAGATAAAGATGGAGTAAAGAGAGAGAGGAAAAGAGAGAGTAGAAGAGAGAGGTAAAAAGATGTGAATGAATAAGAGAATAGAGGAAATAGTAGAATAGAGAAGATGAAATAGAGAGTAGAAAGAAGTATGAAGAGAGATAGAGAGTAGAGATATAGACAAGAAAGGAAAACGAGAAAGTAAAAGAGTATAAAGAGAGAAGAGAAGTAAGAATGAGAGAGAAGAAGAAGAAGGAGGAGAGAAAGAAGGCATTTACATATCACAACCAGTTTTTTTCGAGCGTCGGTGACCTATCTCGATCACTTTTTCTCCTACTCCCCCTACGAGTCCTGACTTTTTTCCCTCCTTTTTTGCCCAAAATATATATAATATTATTAATATTCCATATTATTATATACATATACATATATATATATATATTATATATATATATATACAAATATATCACATATATATAAATATAACATACTTATTTTAACTCTATTATATATATTACACTACTATATACTATATAGAAAGTTATATATATATAGATATTATATATATATAGATTATATATATATACATATTATATATATATACTATTTTATATATTAACTAAATATATATTTTATACCTATCATATATATACATATATACAGATATCTTATAATATATATATATATATATTTCACTATACACTAAATTATATATAAATATAAATAGATTATATAGGAGGGACGAGAGAGGAGGAGAGAGAGAGGAGAAAGAAGAGAGAGAGTAAGATCGGGAAAGACGAGAGATAGGGAAAGAGAGAAGATGAGAGTTGGGGAGAAGAGAGAGAGAGAGCAGGAAAGAGAGTAGAGAGAGAGAGGCAGAGAAAGGAGACGATCGAAGAGCAGAGTGGATAAAAAAAGAGGAGAGAGATGAGAGGAAAAAAGGAAAAAAAGAGAGAGAAGTGAGAGAGAGTGAGTGAGATAGAGGAAAGATGAAGAGAGAGAGGAAAAGGAGAGAGGGGAAATAAGAGAGAGAGAGGGGAAAGAGAGAGAGAGGGGAAAGAGAGAGAGAGAGGAGAGGAATGAGAGAGAGAGGAATAGAGAGAGAGAGAGAGGAGAAGAGGAGAGAGAGCGAAGAGACTTGAGAGAGAGAGTACGGATGGATGGAGACGAGACTGAGAGAGAAGGAGAGAGGAGAGAGCAGAAGAGGGGAGACGAAGCCCCCCGAACCAGAGAAAGAGAGAGAGTTGAAGGAGAGAGGAGTGGAGAGAGTGAAAACGCTGAGAGATGAGAGAGAGAGGAAGAGAAGAGTGGAGAGAGAGAGAGGAAAGAGAGAGAGAGAGAGGAAAGAGAGAGAGAGAGAGAGAGAGAGAGAGAGAGAGAGAGAGAGAGAGAGAGAGAGGGCATTTACATATCACAACCAGTTTTTTTCGCGCGTCGGTGACCTATCTCGATCACTTTTTCTCCTACTCCCCCTACGAGTCCTGACTTTTTTCCTTCCCTTTTTGCCCTCCACAGAGCAACGCAAGCAAGTGAAGGAGGCCACCCGGCTGCCATCGAACTGAAAGACTTCGCATTCGCAAGCACGGATATTAATCAATCAGCATTTCGCCAATAGCGTCGTCACCATAACTTCCATAAATGATGTTGGAAATATTAATCTCATCATTCCGACGAGAACATCAACACCAGCAAAAAAAAAAAAAAAAACTCGACGATTATCACCACCACTATAAAAAAGTAGCCACTTTCATCGGCCACAGCAATCAGCGACCGTAAAGCAGAGCCCCGGGAGCGCCTCACCCTCATCCTCGCACTAACATCATTACACTCAACCAACAGCCACGAGACAGCCGTCGGCTTTTCCGAAATCAATAACCGCTATTAACACACGCTATCACCATGCCGTGGTCCTTAACCGCCTACCCGCCCACCTTAACCGCCGCCCATAAGACCAGACAACCCGTGAACCCTGATCATTGACGCCCATTGAGATGGCAACCCCGCCCACATCTCGTCCCTTGCTGCGTACAACCGTTATCACGTGACCAGTGTTGGTCATGCATGAGCATGCCGGAAGACAATGGACTCTGATTGCGCTCTTGTAAACTCTGCTCCTAACAAAGGGAACTCTTCCCTTGATCAGAGAGAGAGGAGGAGAGGAGGAGAGGAGGAGAGGAGAGAGAAAGAGGGATATTGAAACAGGTAGACAGACAGATAGACAGACAGATAGATTGAGAGGAGGAACTATGGAGTACTTTGGAAACCAGAGAAAACGAACATGATCAGAGTCATTCGTCGTTAAGAGGAGAGGAGGAGAGGAGGAGAGGAGAGAGAGAGAGGGATATTGAGACAGTAGACACAGAGATAGACAGACAGATAGATTGAGAGGAGAATATGGAGTACTTTGGAATCCAGAGAAAACGACATCTAGATCATTCGTCGTTAAGAGGAGAGGAGGAGAGGAGGAGAGGAGGAGAGGAGAGAGAGAGAGGGATATTGAGACAGGTAGACAGACAGAGATAGACAAACAGATAGATTGAGAGGAGAAACTATGGAGTACTTTGGAAACCAGAGAAAACGGACATAATCAGAGTCATTCGTCGTCAAGAGGAGAGGAGGAGAGGAGGAGAGGAGAGAGAGAGGGATATTGAGACAGGTAGACAGACAGAGATAGACAGACAGATAGATTGAGAGGAGGAACTATGGAGTACTTTGGAAACCAGAGAAAACGGACATAATCAGTCATTCGTCGTTAAGAGGAGAGGAGGAGAGGAGGAGACGAGAGAGAGAGAGGGATATTGAGACAGGTAGACAGACAGAGATAGACAGACAGATAGATTGAGAGGAGAAACTATGGAGTACTTTGGAAACCAGAGAAAACGGACATGATCAGAGTCATTCGTCGTTAAGAGGAGAGGAGGAGAGGAGGAGAGGAGAGAGAGAGAGGGATATTGAGAAAGGTAGACAGACAGATAGACAGACAGATAGATTGAGAGGAGGAACTATGGAGTACTTTGGAAACCAGAGAAAACGGACATAATCAGAGTCATTCGTCGTCAAGAGGAGAGGAGGAGAGGAGGAGAGGAGGAGAGGAGGAGAGGGGGAGAGGATCGAGAGAGAAAGGGATAGACAGGTAACAGAGATAGACAGACAGATAGATTGAGAGGAGGAACTATGGAGTACTTTGGAAACCAGAGAAAACGGACATAATCAGAGTCATTCGTCGTCAAGAGGAGAGGAGGAGAGGAGGAGAGGAGGAGAGGAGAGAGAGAGGGATATTGAGACAGGTTGACAGACAGAGATAGACAAACAGATAGATTGAGAGGAGAAACTATGGAGTACTTTGGAAACCAGAGAAAACGGACATAATCAGAGTCATTCGTCGTCAAGAGGAGAGGAGGAGAGGAGAGAGAGAGAGGGATATTGAGACAGGTAGACAGACAGAGATAGACAGACAGATAGATTGAGAGGAGGAACTATGGAGTACTTTGGAAACCAGAGAAAACGAACATGATCAGAGTCATTCGTCGTTAAATGCAGCAGAAAACCAGATGCCACGTCCACTTGCCTCGCCGCATGTAAATCAGCGCGCACATGGTCTCTCGGCTCAAGCGTGGGTACAAAGCTCAACAAGTGGCCGCCTCGACCTGCTTTGTCCATTCGGCATCCCGCCTTAGCAATCCCTGGCCGAACTACCTCACTACCTCACTCTCTCCCTCCCTCCGATTTTTTTTCTTTCCTCCCTCCCTCCCTCCGTTTTTCTTTCCTCCCTCCCTCCCTCTTTCTATCTTTACTCCCTCCCTCCCTCTTTCTATCTTTACTCCCTCCCTCCCTCTTTCTATCTTTACTCCCTCCCTCCCTCCGTCTTTTTTTTTCCTACCTCCCTCCCTCCGTCTTTTTTTTCCTAGCTCCCTCCCTCCGTCTTTTTTTTCCTAGCTCCCTCCCTCCCTCTCTCTCTCCCGATATCATTATATCTGTCTTTATTCTTCTGCCCCCTTGCTCCCTCCCTCCCTCCGTCCCTTTCTCCTTTCTTCGCCCTATCCGTCTCCCACGGAGAAATTGCCCTTTCTAAGAACAAGATCATTGCGAATAAACTAGACACCAATAATAATGTATGAAGAACATGACCAGCTAGAGAATTTATAGGATACAACACTGTGGATGTCTTTATCAACTAAAATAAAATTGTAAACAAAGAGAGACAGAGAGACATAGGAAGAGAGAGATGTGTCCCTTTCTATCTCCATGCTTTCCTATACCTCACCCTCCATACCACCCAACACGGTCTCATGTTTTGACGGCTGCGATAACCAAGGTCACAATACCTCTCCCTCCCCTAGCACCCCCCTCCCGCGCAAGCACTTCGCGCGTGAGAGGAATGAAGGTAAGTGGGTGGGGAGAGGGGAGGAAAGGAGGGGATAGCTGTTAGGTGAGGGAGGGTGGGAGAAAAGGAGGGGAGAGAGAGGGTGGGAGGGGTGAGAGATGGCTGAAGGAGAGGAGGGGAGAGGTGGGAGGGGAGGGGGAAAGTGGGATGGGAGGGGAGAGAGAGGGATGAAGGAGAGGAGGGGAGAGAGAGGGGTGAGAGAGGGGTGAGGGAGGAGGAGGAGGGGAGAGGGGATGAGGAGGGGAGGGAGAGGAAGAGAGAGAGGAGGAAGAGGCGGGAGAGGAGGGAGGGTGGGAGGAGAGAGAGGAGGAGAGAGGATGGGATGAGGAGAGAAGAGGAGGGGAGAGGTGGGATGAGAGAGAGAGGAGGGGAGAGGAGAGATGAGAGAGAGAGGAAAGGGAAAAAAGGAGAGGTGGGATGAGAGAGAGAGGAGGGGAGAGAGAGGGGTGGAGGAGAGGAGGGGAGAGGTGGAAGGCAAGGGAGAGGGGTGGAGGAGAGGAGGGGAGAGAGAAAGGTGGAGAAGAGGAGGGGAAAAAGAGGGGGGAAAGGAGGGGAGAGAGGAAGAGAGAAGGAGGGGAGAGGAAAGGTGGAGGAGAGGAGGGAGAGAGGGGAAGAGAGGTGGAAGAGAGGAGGTTAGAGGTGGGAGAGGAGAGAGGAAGAGGTGGGAGGAGAGGTTAGAGGTGGAGGAGGGAGAGAAGGAGGAAGAGAGGGGAGAGGTGGAGGAGGAGAGAGGTGGTGGAGGAGGTGGGAGGGGAGCGAGAGGTGGGAGGGGAGCGAGAGGTGGGAGGGGAGCGAGAGGTGGGAGGGGAGCGAGAGGTGGGAGGGGAGCGAGAGGTGGGAGGGGTAGAGAAGAGGAGGGAGAGGTGGGAGGGGAGCGAGAGGTGGGGTGGAGAAGAGGAGAGAGGGGTGGAGAAGAGGAGAGAGGGGTGGAGAAGAGGAGGGAGAGGTGGGAGGGGAGAGAGAGGTGGAGGAGAGGAGGAAGAGGTGGGAGGGGGAAAGGAGGAAGAGGTGGGAGGGGGAGAGAGAAGGCTGGAGGAAGAGGTGCAAGGAAGCAACACCGGTTCCACTTATCGAAGTCGGCCGCCATAACCACCGTTGTTCCCGCTCGTAAGATGGAAATAGCGGTAATGCGCTGCGGCTCGCGAGGCAGCGCGGGAGGGGGGGAGGCAGACAGGTAAGACGGGGACAGGCACATGGTGGGGTAAGGGGGACAGGCACGTGTGTGGGAGTAAAAGGGAGGGGCAGGCACGTGTGTGGGAGTAAGGAGGAGGGGCAGGCACGTGTGGGAAAGGTGGAAGAAAAGGAATGATAAATTAACGGAGAAGGGAATGGTACAAAAGGAGGAAAGGAGAAACGACGACGCAACAGAACGTAGAAAGGCTGATAAAGGAGCCGCAAAACAGGAAGGAGAAAATAAAGAGCCAAGACACCGAGAGTAAAGAAGAATCAAAAGGAGAGTGAAGGGCGTACACGTACTGTCTGTCACTCCCTCCGCGAAGGAGAAGGGGGAGAAGGGGAAGGGGAATGGAATATGAAAGGACAGTAAAAGGATACATATTCACCTGTAGGAAAACAAGGGCAGCTGGGACTGAAGTTCATATACATACATAAACAAAAACGAAAACAGTAAAAGCAACAACAATAAAAGCACCACCAACAATAATAATAACTAAAATCAATTCTTACTGTTACCACTAACACAATAACTATCACTACCACTACAACGACTATGATTTTAATAACTATTCCCACCAATATGCAGTAGCAATGATGAAAATAGTGAATATAAATCCATCATGACTACCAGTAAGAAGAAAGATTATCGTCATCATCACCATCATCATCAATTACATTCATGTTACAATCACTACGATACTGATAACAATAACATGCGTAACAATAATTATCTGCATAATAATGCCACTGCGACTAATACTGATAATAATACGAAGACGAATAATAATAATGATAACAATAGTAAAAATAGTATAGATAAAAAGTAATAGTAAAAATGATTAATAGTTTGGTTAAGATACAACAGCAATAAAATCATACTGCTAATGGCAAACGTAAACACTAACGATTATCATAAAACCAATAATGCGAGAATAACAATATTAATAATATCAATTACAAGAGTATCACCCACAGTGGGAGAAGAGCACAAAAAGCACAAGAGATAGACGAGACAAAAGAAGAAGAAGAAGAAGAAGAAGAGGTGGTGGAGGAGGGAGGAGGAGGTAAAGGGGGAGGGAGGAAGAGATGGAGGAGGGGGGAGGAGGAGGAGGAGGAGGAGGAGGAGGAGGAGGAGGAGGAGGGGGAGGAAGAAGAGGAAGAAGAGGAAGAGGGCCGAGAAAACGCTGATGCGGCGGCGGCGGCGGCGTCGGCGCGCGGGGGTGAACGGCCTTCTGCTTCTCCCAGCGCGTCGCTACGGAGGGGGTTATGGGAGGGACTGTCCCTATGGTAAGCGGACCTTCCAGAAGCCTCCCGGTGCGCATACATGGACTTGAGTGTGGGTATTTAACCCTTGGTGTGCACTACACAAAAGAATCAGAAACGACGAATAAGAATTTGTTGATCAGCGCAAATGATTTTTGAAAAAATCAAAGCAATCCGGTTGCAGTAAACAAGAAAAACAATATTCACATTAGATTCCTCATCAATATCTGCATATTCATAAAAATATTACCGACGTCAACAATTCTCAACAACAAGAAGGTTAAAAGAAGCTTACCAGCAAACACAAGTAAATTAGATAAACAAATAAGCAAATTGTATTTACACGTTTTTACGATTACACCAGCTAGGAACAGCAAAGCATGAGCAGCCGATAACCAGACAGGGCGGCGCGGGCGTGCGTCAGGCGAAACCTACGCCCGAGGGCTAGGCACTTCAGCGTCAGTGATGATCATTAAGACGCCCCGAGGCTTCCGTCTTAGTGAAAGTATTGTTTCCTCGACCATATGTGCCTTCGGGTGGACGGGGGGTCAACGAGTCCTCGTGTCATTCGCCCAGTCTGTCTGTCCATCCGCCTCTCTCACACGCACACAATACTTGAAAAAAACAAAGTTGATCTCGAGGAACAGCGACAAAACAGTTGGATGCAAAGCAGACGACGGAGAGAGAGAGAGAAAGAAAGCCGCCACATTCTTTCTTAATGCGACGCCCGTAATTTCGTTAAGTGTAATGGCATCAATCAGTGCCTAGTGCCATTACAGCGCAGGGAGAAAATAAGCTATCTATCACTTCCTCGTCGCGTTATTCACTCTCCGTTGCCGATCATTCACGAACTTCAAAGATGATAATCAACGGGGCTGCAATTTACTTCGAGGTGTGATGGAGATGGAGCTAGGACGCATGATGTGAACGGATATCATTTGGAAATGAATCCGAGTCTAATCGGTTCGAAAGTCATCTCCTTCTTCCTTAACTTCAAGGCTTCGTGAAACCTCGAGAATAGTGCGGTTACCAAGTTGCATCGAGGTATGAAACAGGCAACTGCACAGCCATTTGGAAGCCGCATCCGCACGCGAGATAAGGCGAGCAATCTTTCGTTTGCTACTTCCTTTTTTCTTATATATTCCACATCATTCTCATGAATTCCCAGTCAGCTTACAAAAACGTGTTCGATATACAACCGGATATTGTCAGCGCATAAATAAGCCTACGTGGCAACCAGAGGTTAAATATATGCAAACACATCCATGCATTTGCGTATGTGCATAGACTGCATGGCCTAAAAATACGAAGGTGCGAGTCGATAGAGTTTTGCATCGTGTTTTCCCATAGAATTCATGATAACACGTGATAAACCAGTGCCTATAGGTAATGTTGGTAGATATACATTAATTCAACCACTCAAGGATGTATTAAAAAATCAAGACTAAATAAGCAACGCAATGAAGACGGTGATGTTATTTATCATTAATATGTCTAATTAAAGTCAGATAACGGGATGCGTTCTTTTTCTATAGCCGTAAGGACATTTCGTGACATCTTTCCTACCAATGCGGTTTCCTTCCTAAACATCCTCTACTGCCGTTAAAACACATTCGGCTTAACATTCAAGGAAAACCGAAACCTTTGACAGCGTCTTAAACAGGAGGTCTACGTATTAACTGACGAGGTAGCCATCAAGACGACGAAAAGGCGGCACACATAAAACAGTAATGATACTCTCCGCCTCTCTCTCTCTCTCTCTCTCTCTCTCTCTCTCTCTCTCAATTCTTGATTTTTCCTTTGAGCAAATCGCTAGCTCCCTGACCCCCATGCAATCGCCTGTCCCATGATTCATTTAGTTACGCGGCACTGAAACGAAAGATTCCTCGTATAGTGACCGAGCGCTCAATCAGTGACAAAGCAAAACGTGCTATTGTGCCTGCGCCTTTTGACTGACGATGCCACTGAAGAGGGGGGGGGGGGTAGCGAGGACTACGCTGATCGTAACTACGATGATGATGATGATGATGATGATGATGATGATGATGATGATGACGGTGCCTGATACAACTACGGTGACGACGACGTGGCAAAGCGCACGGCGATTCTTGGCCGTGGAGTCGCCGAGTGTGACTAAACTTCCGCTGCTGGACGCTGGGTTTCCTGTGGGAGGCTTCGGGGAACGCCCGTCGTCCGCGTCCAGTCAGACAGACCTTGGCCGTCGTCGACGCGGCGTCGCCTCCCGCGTCTCTTTCTTCGGTCAGCCTCGTTTTCTTTCTTCAGAGTTGCTTGCCTTTTACTTCCCAAGCCTCCTTTATTTGGCACCATTAATGATATCAATACTGATGACGATACGGATGTAGTGATATCTCAATACGAACGACCGAAAATAATCTATTAATGTTGTTAAGACTTTCAGTACAACAAAAACTACAACGACTGCTTCTCTAATTAGCTAAACAATAACAATGATATTGATGACTAAATAATGATAATAATGATAATAATCATAATGATAATGATGATACCATCATTAAAAAATATATATGATTTAGTAGTATCATGACTCCAACCAGCCTTGAATGACGCAAGAGCAGCTCGATCGGACTCACGGCTTCGAGCTCTGTCCGGACAGTGGCCGGGTTCAGCCAGGTGCCAATTTGGATCCCTGTGACTTTATGCCAATCCTTACACCATAATTACAGGGTGAAATCTACATACATACATACATACATTATATAATTATATATATATATATATATATATATATATTATATATATATAATATATACATATATGCATACATATATGCATATATATATATATATATATATATATATATATATATATATATATATATATATTATTTGTGTATAATTATGTATATGTATGTACATGTATGCATGTGTATGTATATGTATATACATATACATATACATATATATATATATTATATATATCGACTTCAGTCCCAAGTCGTTTCTCTTCCTTTTTCATCTAGTATACAAAGTTTTGCACTTGCCAACTACCATGAAACACGATCTTTATTCCCCCGACCACCAATGGAAATCTCCCAAGTGTTTCAATATAGCTTTCCCCCATTTTCCCAACAGATTCGCCGTCAGCAAACTTCAGGCCAAGAGACCCCGGTGTTGCAAATCCAAAAGAGCGAAGGGCTCCGTGCCCCAAGGAGCCCCAGGACGACGGAGAGGTGAAGTAATCTCGGACTGCGGACCGGGTACCTGCTGGGGGCGCGGCCGGAGGACTTCCGGAAGAAGTCACAAGGGGGGGGGGGGATATTCAACTGACGATGATAACGGAATAAGACCACAGCAATAGCATCGTCCATGTTGATAAAAGCAATAGGAATTATAATGGTAAGTATGATAAGGAGATAAACTAACAAATGTAACAATTATATCATCCCTATTAGTTTCATATGAATATATGCCCAAAACGCACACAAACACACACACACACAATACATACATACACATATACATTATAATACACATAATTACATATAGTTAATATACTTATATATATTAATATATAATATATATATTATATATAATATATATAATATATAATATTATATATATATTATATATATATTATATATATATGATTACCATATATAAATTTTGCTATATAATAGCCATATTGTTTATATTATATATTATTTATATATATGATATCATATATAAATATATTATATATAACGTATATATATATATAAATATATAGATATATTTATATACTGTAATACAGCAAATTTTACTTATCTCTGTTTAGGACTTTTCCAGATGGGGAGACTGTGGGCGGGTCATTATGTCAAGTTCTAACAAAATTAAATATTAGAGCAGACATGTAACAAGTGGAAATAGATCCCACATCACTCCCCCATCAATAAATGCCTCCACTTTTTCATTAACTCATTATCAGCTAAATCAGTCAGTCGCGCGAGGCAAAATTAAGCAATATGTAATAATGATGTCCATCAATATCAATCACACCGTACTTGTATAAGAACACCAAGTCTGCCTGAGAGTATATATGACAAACAGAAAAGCCAAGAGAGATAATAGGACACATGGAAGAAACAACTTCCTGGCCGCGTCGAAGCAGCGAAATCTCCACACGAGACTCAAAGAAAAACCGAAGCGGCGAAAGACGAAGCGACTGAAACGAGAGAATGAATGCAAAGTAAAGAGAAGAGCGGGAAGAGCGACGGACGGAGGCAGAGGGGGGGGGGGCTTGTGGGGGGGCTCTTGGGTCGCGGCGGGCGAGGGCGGCGCAGTTCCCGACAAGCTGTTCCCCCCCCCCCCCCCGCCCCCCCCTCCCCCCCCCCCCACCCCCCCCCCCCCCACAAACGGGGAACAGCCATTTGCAAGGAAACAACGGCCCGCACCTTGCCCGCAATGGCCGCCTCATTCATCATAACTATTAATTAGGCCTGAGAGCAGGTAGAGCAGGTGGGGGAAGAGTGGTGAGGGGTGGTGAGGGGTGGTGGGAAATGGGGGGTGGGGGGGGGGGGGCGAAAGAGGCCAATGGGGAAGGTGTTTGTGGAGGGGGAAAGTGGAGAGGGTGTGGCCGAGCCCGGAGAAGAGGGGAATGTTGTTGTGGGAGAGGGGGGTGTGGGGAGAGGAGAGGAGGGAGTGTGTGGGATGTCACCCCTACACCCCCGGAGAGAGAGGCGGGGGTGTGGACGAGAGAGGAAGGTCGAGAGGGTGGGTGGGGTTTTGTGGAGAGAGAGAGCGGGGTGGGGGCAGGGGGGCTCTCCTCGAGAGGGGGAAGAGATCAGGGTGGGTCAGGGGGAGGTAGGAAGGGTGTGGCCTACGGGAGAGAGCGGGAAGGGTGCGCTCGGTGGAGGGGAGCAGGTGGGTATGGGGAGGAAGGAAGGGTGTGGGGGAGGGAGGAAGGGTGTGGGGGAGGGAGGAAGGGTGTGGGGGAGGGAGGAAGGGTGAGGGGGAGGGAGGAAGAAGAGAGGGTGGAAAGACGGGAATTAGAGAGTAAAAAAGTGGGGCAAGGAGGGAAAGGGAAGGAGGGAGAAGGGGAGGAGGTGAAAAGATGGGAGAGGAAAGAGGAGGAGGAGGGGGACGCGTGGAGAGGCATGGGATGGGGGGCGGGGAGGGGAAGAGGTGAAGCGGACTGGGAAGAGTAAGAAGGAAAATAGGACAAAAAATGGGGAATGAGTGGAAGGAAGAGGAGGAGCATACAGAGAACAAGGGGAACCTGAAGGAAGAAAAATCTTCACGAACGGAGAGACTGAGAGGAGTAAAACCCAAAAACAAACACAGGAGGACGAGTGGAAGAGAAAGGAGGCGGAACCTCATAGGACTCGCAGCAATAAAATAATGAGAAGGCACCGACAGTTCTGGAGAAACTCACGGATGCGCGTATTGGGGGCGGGGAGGCAGGGCTAGGCCTGCGACCTCGAGTTTCAAAGCATACTGCCGCGTGGCCCATTTTTTTCTTGCTCCTTGCAATCGTATCAACTGAACCCGATACTCATCTGAAGGTTTTAGTGGATTAGCTGGATCATTATGGAAGTAACGCTATACACACACATACACACACACACACACACACACACACACACACACACACACAAACACATACACACACACTGAAGACACCTACGCGCATGCACACAAACACAAACGCACACATTCACATACAACCCTTGAACAAAGTGCAACCGGAAACTTTTCATTTCTAAACCCACCCAAATCTGAACTCAAAATGTGAACTCTTGTCGGAGCGCGTGAAATGCCAGATCAAACCCGTGCAGAGGAGAGCAAACTCGCAGAGGAGAGCAAACTCGCAGTTGCAAGCTGTTGCAAGAGAAAACGAGAAATCGTCTGAGAACATCTCCAGAACCATGATTTGTGAGTAGCATTACTGGCTCGGCCCGTGGCTCTCCTCACTCTATGCGCGCGCTCGCCCGTGTGCCCCTGCGTGCGTGCGTGCGTGCGTGCGTGCGTGCGTGCGTGTGTGCTCACGCATACTGTTAATTATGAAGTATATGTAAAGGTACTATTTAATGATGAGTTCTAAGATTAGATATAATGAAAATTAAGTTAAGGTGTTAAGCAGATGCAAAAAATGACGTAAAGATTAGAAAGAAGACCGAGGCAAACAAAAACAGGAGAAATGAAGACGAGACGAGAATGCGTAACCCTTAGTGCGTTTCCGAAATTCCTTACTCCTTTTTCCTCTTTTCCTTACCACCCTCTTCTACATTCCCCTCCCCATAGCATTATGTACCCCTTTCCCTTCTCCTTCCTTCCGCCCATCTCTTCTTCCGTCCCCTACCACCATATCTTGGGTGTTTCAGTTTACCCCTTCTTCGTCACCTGCTCCTCCCTCTCTCCGCCACCCCACCCCTTCCCGGTGCCGTAAACGTGAGCCGTCGCTTTCACGAATGGGGTAGAGGGGGTAGATGGGGAGGGGGTAGATGATGGGGTAGTGGGGGGGTTAAGATGGGGCGGAGGGGGTATTGGTGAAAGAATTGCAGTGGTGAGTGTACCTCGCGGGAGGGGGGAGGCGGTGGCGGGGCGGGGAGGGCGTGGCGGGAGGGGCGCATCGGAGGGGATGTATGAGTTAGTTGGGTGGGCGGGACGGGGCTGAGGGCGTGCGAGAGCGGGAGCGGGGAGCGACCGCGAGACTCGGCGACGGGAGGGCGAGGGAGAGGGCGACGGGGGACGGGAGAGAGTGAGTGGCGGAGGGGGAGGGGGGAAGGGGCGTGAGAGCGTGCGAGTGGCGTCGGGGGATGGAGGTAGAGGGGTGGGGAGGGGGGGGGGAGGGGAGGGGGGGTTGTGAAGGAACAACTGCGGGATAGGAAGGGAGGGGTGAAGGGGGGGGGTAGGGAGAGATGAGGTGTGTGGAGGTGGGGTGGTGTTAGAGTGTGGGGAGTTGGGAGGCAACAATCAAGACGAGAAGCGGTGACGGTTTCGCTCACCCGTGACTGCGCCAGATGATCCACCGCGGCTGCCGACCGACAACTGTTGCGTCGATGTCTCCACGTTCGTCGCTGGCCGCGCGCGCACACACGCGCACACACACACACACACATACACACATAGCTAGTTCAAGCAAACAACCAAACTCCATCGCCGACGTTCGGTCACATCCCTCATTATAATCTGACTGGCGCTCACGCGTGACATTTTTCTGTTCTATCACACTAACACAATAACGCAATAGGTAGTCTTTTATCCACTGAATCAATAGTATAATGTTAACAATGACTGCAACAAACCATTACGAATATCAGATTCCAATCATCAAAAGATGTCTGCTTGTTTTACCTAACGAAACAAAACGGTTCTTTCTAAAACACCAAACGCTTAATTCATCTTCAAGATGCACAGCTATCACAAACTGAAACTTGCTGTTTTAATGACATAAACTATGGCCTTCAGAACGAAAATACACTAAAACTACTCCAATATGATCGTTGGTGGCACTCTCCCGCCATCCCTTGAAACTCTTAGAGATTGACAGACTGACGCATAGGACAAATATTAGGAGAGCGGGAGAGAGAGAGAAATATGGAAGGAGGAAAGAGGAAGGAGAAAGGAAAGGAAGGGGAGGGGGGTATATCGACGGGAGGAGAGATACAAGAAGGTGGAGAGCATGAGCGAGAGAAAAGAGACATAAAGAAAGAAAGGAGAAACGAGGGCGAATGAGAGTTAGAGGGAAAGAGTGAATATTTAGGTGTGTGTGTATGTGTGTGTGTGGGGGGGGGTCACGAAGTTAATCGCTGACAGCAATAATCAACAGCGCAGAGATATCTAGAATGACATATCAAAACTCTACACAAAAACTTGATACTCCTGTTAGTTCAATCGATTTATTGTGCTCCCCACAAAAGAAAAGAAAAATCACATGCACATATACAGCCAACACAGAGCTCAAACATATGGAGCAATAAAGTGGAGCGTAGAGGACCTAACCTACAAAGGCTGTTTCCTACAAGTTTATTCATATCCTAATTTACCAACCGAGTCAGCTGGGTAAACACCGGAAATTCTTTTTGGAAATAGGCAATATCACAGCCAGACTAAAAGAGGAGAATCAAAATCAAAATCATAACGTTATACTGAAAGTGGGTCAGAGCTTAAACACCTGATCATACACACTCAGTTACAGCTCGCACCAACAGCAAGAACTAAAATAAATCAATAAATGCATACCTTCCAAAACCATGGGATTTTTTGAAGAGGGAAAGCCGTAAATTGCTCTGACATACCTGTGTCCGAGCGTCCTATAGATAGGAATCTGACCCAAGCCTTGTTATAGTTTAATTACCGGATTTCTCATAGAAGCAACTAAAGTCTGTCCCAGAATCAACGATATTGCAAACAGGTCCTGCCAGTCCAGTAAGTCTTTTTTATTCCTGTCCTAGGGCATCCTTAAGTTCACTGCGGAACAAAGTGCAATATCCCACTTTCTCTGAACTACCAGAAGACAGGTAGGCCGAGTAGATAAAGGCAATTAACGCGATTCACTCAAGTCCTTATCAGAATAACAATCGTAAAGCGTAAACTACACCACTTGCTTTGAGAAGTTACTGAATTTCATTTACACTTTATCGCCATCGGACGCAATGA
>NW_028234432.1:3923743-3933743 GCF_977035675.1 Penaeus japonicus | reverse complement strand
CGCAGGGCAATGCTGTTGTTCATACTATTAAACATTAGCATTTTAAGATAAAGGGAAAGCTAATGGGAAAGAAACTAAAATGGTGGACAATTAATTGCTAGATATGACTTGGTGAAGGGATTGGAACGAAGAATTCGATTTGGGTTTAATTTCTTAAAATGAACAAATTGGTAAACATAAAAAACATGGGGTAAAACTGCTTAAAACAAGTGTTTAATGGATGCAATATTGGCGTTAAAAGATAGTGAAGAAAAACAAGAGAGCAAAGCAGAAATCAAATCCAACCATGCAAAATGTTTTAATCTAGACCGGGAGACAGCACTTCGAACAAGGAATCATGAATTAAACAGAGGACACGGCAATAAGATAAGGATTATCATAATAAGATAAATACGAGATAAGAGAACTCAATAAACATGTCATTCATCTACATATACATACACACTGGCTAAAAGCTTCTGAAATCCATAAAACATTTCTTACTTTGTATGCGAGATCATAATGGCTAGTATACCGTTAGATTGTTGGAATCCCTGTATTGCAAAAAACACCCTAATCTTAGCATGGTGAATGTTTATGTGGAGAACATCCTAGTTGCATACAATGTTAATAGATTCACTACAAGTATACTCTGGTTCATATTTAAACAAATCGCTTGGAAATGTTTTATTAGATGAATATCAATGGCAAAACCCGAATTCGAAGGTCAATTTTTGGGTCAACGAGATAGTAGTCATTTAGGCATCCCGTAAAATACTCAGAATCGCTAAGCATCGTCTGCCCGTTTCATAAGGTCCATCAGCTGATCCAGTTGAGTAACCCATGAAACTCCCTCGCTATTCATTAGTTTTCTTTCGTATCCCTACATAACACTATATACCATTATCTACAGATATCCAGGAGTATATAAGACACAATCTCTACACCTAAAACCTTCTATTCCCTCCTTAAATAAGGTAGTAGCCTTGTATAAAGCGGCAGACAACATCACCGGCTCCATTATCCCTCTTCAGGGGCCCCGATCCTCACTCTCATTCCCGGCAAAATGTCTCGCCCTAAAATAACTCTACTTACCTTCAGAGTAGCCAATCCCGATGCGTTATATCCTCGATTTAGTACACACATTACATTTCCACTATATGAACGATATATATTCCTTGTGGTTGCGTGTACCGATGTACGGTTTAAGATCGTATCCAGCAGACGAGCTGCGGGGCCCCGCATTGAGCTGGCCATGGCTTACAGGGACTCACAACAACAGAGTGACGCAACTGATATGTCTGACTCTGACGGCGACCCGCACGACACTGCCAACAGCGGACGAGTCCTCTCGGCAGACGGCGGAGGGAAAGCAGCTTTACAATTTAATAATGAAAACTTGATATTTATTTTTTTTTACAAAAGTAGTCAATTTTCCGTGTTGGAAATTTAAATGTACAAGAAAGATGTAGCATTTTTTAAAGTCAAGGCTTTTGTTTAATTTATTGAAAGCTGTATGGTTCCGACGGAATCAGGGTTATGAAACTACTGCGGAATTTTTAGTAATAAGACAATCAAAAAAATAAATATCATATCAAGACTCATAAATGATTATGATACTATATAGGCTTTCTGGACAGTTGATAGTTTTAGATATAGAAAGAATATATAATATGACAATTTTTTAAATTTGATATCCAAAACCAAGCCAATCCTATAACAATATTTACATCTTTATAATGTATTCAATCATATTAGATTCACATTAAAAACAGCCATATAAATATTCAACTGGCACCACAAGAGGCAAGTGGATGAAACTGATCTGTAGATATAACCACATGTGTATCTGAATCCTGGGTCCAGAGAGGAGAGTAAACATGTCGAGAATTCTAAGGCTACTTCAAGAGAATTTCTCGTTGGCAGAGAGAACTTTCGACAGGTTGATAAGCAATTTATTTCCACATGGTAAGAGAACATGAAGCAGATACTGGGATGAGTGTTCTTTTTATGATAATGGGAAAACTACCCACGAAAATCTTAATTTGATTCATCGGAAATTTGTTTGCAGAAATAGTCATTAACCGCTGTTCATTAATTAGGCAAGTCTTCCAGAAACGTCCACATGGGCTTACCTTTGAGCCTCTATATTCACTGACCTTTTGCAGACGGGCGCAACGCATTGGTGACATTAGCGTTTTTGACCACAAGCGAGGCACTTGAGGTGCGACTGCCAGTGGCTTTTTTGCCGAGTGCCACTAGGAATGAGGAGGAGAAGTGTTAATGGTTGTAAATAATGGTAGATATTCAGAATACTGCCGCGTCGCTAATTACTACGAATCTGGTGTCCATGGATTCTTCTTACCTTTTACTATTCATATGCAGTGAGCATGACCCACGATTCGACCCCAGTAACTTGTAATCATGGTCATGATAGCAGGGAGGGCAAGAAAGAGAGAAGGAAAATTGCATGGTAAAATATGAATAATAATAGGTTATTAAATTTTAATATCTCACTCAAACACTGTAACGCCACCTACGTGCCACATTACTCTGATCCTACCTGGGGGTTAGGGGGGGCCAGCCATGTAGTGTACAGTGCACATTGATGTGTGGTTGCCTATCCCATGTCGATTACATGGAAGTCAGGAAAGTTATTTTGTTTGACATCCTAACCCAATGACCTACCTAACTATACTTAGGCTTCTGTAGTCTGCCCTAGCCAAGGGGGGGAATATCCCCTCCAGGACACCACCCCTTAGGGCTAGGGCGAGTATCAATCTTAGTTAAGGTTAGGTAGGTAGTTGACATCATAGTGTATTCTTGGCCCATATATGTGTATATTACCTATTATTATTCATATATTACCCTGCAATTTCCCTGGTCTCCCTGCCTCCCCTGCTATTGGGACCAAGATTGAGGGTTATAGGAGTTGAATCATGGGTCATACTCTTATATCTGAATAGTAGAGGGTGATATTGTGGTATTTAGTGATGTGGCACTCATCTGAATATTTACCTAAATGATTTGTTATTCTTTGTGATAATGAAGAAAATGTTTTGCCAAGCTTTGTACCTCTTCTTCATAAGTTTGTGATAGTGATGTTACACTGACTGTACAGTTTATATTCCTTCATTATTGAGACCAAAAGACTGAAAAATAGGATTTATTTGTAGAAATAATGTCACAACCATACTAGTACCTGCAATAGATTTCCAAACATGATGAAACAAATAAAATGGAGAGGATATTCAGTACTCTAATGTGTTGATGAGCAGGAGATAGGCAAAAAAAAACAGTTGAGAGGCAAAGCTTGGGTCTTCCTTATCCCTGTATCAATTACATAGGCTCTCTACTCTTCATATATAGTAGGTTTATTCTGTGATTCCCCCTCTATACTTCACAATCTGAGCCCTGATAGAGGGGGAGGGCATGAAGTAGTTCATGGTCATTGACCTTCAACTTGTATTGATAAATAATTGACTGATGGGCTTTAGTTTCACCTCAGGTGCATGTAAGAAAGAAAAGAAAAATGGAAAAGAGCCATCTATCAGAGAAAAATAATTTCAGAATGTTCGATACCTGCCCAGGCAACAGCCAGTGAGTACTACCCTTCAGTTGATAGGGCAGTCATAGCTGTTTTTCATGTTCAAAATTCTGCAAGCTCAACTTTTTGTTGTGTGTGTGTTTGCGGTATTGGTTCTGGTACATGATACACTGATGATGTACTCAAAAGGTTGATTGCCAAATAAGGAACCAGTCCACATCAAATCTTCAATTTTACCAAAATAGGATGCCATAGTGCCACTAGACATAGAGGCAACTGTGATTGCTGTGCAGACAGTGTCATTTGGATGAGTAAATTGTAATTAAACCACATCTTTTGCATTTCTGTTTTACAGGAAACGGAAATTGGTGCAGCTATAGTACATTTGTGACATATGTCAATGCAATTTATCAATATATTACCCTGCAATTTCCTTAATCTACTTTATGCCCTTTCCTACTACAAGGCCAAGGTTGTGGTTATGGTGGGTGGGGGGGGGGGGCAAAGGATTATTAACAATGGGTATGATGATGTGGAGCTTTTATAGAAAATTACTTGTGACTCTATGCAAAAATATCATTTCCTTTTTATTACGAGCTTTTCTACCATCTAGAGTAGTGCGGCAAGTGAATCTGTACTCAGATGAATGCTAACAAACTTCCGCCACATATCCTGAGAAGACAGAAATTGTAAGTCACCTAGCAATTTATTGCCAAGTAAAGATGATAGTCTAATTTCAGTGTTACAGCTCCGTGTATACTTAGGTTTGTCAGTCAGCTGCTAATCACACAGAAAAAAAAATTATCCATTTATAGCTGGTATGACTTCTGCTACTGTCCAACAAATGCAAATACAATTTTCGGGTGAACATCATATTTAAAAAAAAATATATATAGAACAAAGTTAACATGCATTTCCTACATAAATTAACCCATTCGCACCTGTGGACTTGCTATCACGTTCAGTGGTTTTTGGAGACGAGATATTTAGTCAAGGCAGGCGCACCGGGTGAGCGGGCATACAGTGCTCGCTTGAAGAATCCCGAGGCGTTAGGCTTATGTGTTTGAATACCCCGGCATTCCGACCATTTAGAGCCGAAATAGCCCTGGAATGAATGGGTTAAGTATGGCTGTAATATTGGCTAGGGATGGTATATGAGTACTAGGGAAATTATTAGATAAAAGCAAGAGAGAGAGAGGTAAATAAATTGATGATTTAGCCATTGTGATGCAGTCACAATTTTTAGAAGGCTTTGCCTCCTAAGACTCTTAGGGGTCTATAAAGTCTTCACCTCATATGTTCTGGCAAAAAAGAGCCTAGGCAAATATGTTATCGTGATGCACATTCACACCTGTATTATACAGCTAAGTGCCAAATGACGGGGGTGACACACCAGTTTGACGTTCCTGTTGCAATATTGCATAGGCCTGGCGTAGGGGGTTTCCACTTATCACCGGCCTGTTGGGATTGGGTTAATACCTTCTTCAAAAAGTAAGGGGGGGGTGCTGCCCCCTTCCCCACTGCTTGGCCAACAACATTTCACCTCATTCTTGCCAGAAGACTTGGGATAGAATCTTACCTTAACCTCTTTAAGACATTTATGTCTTCCTGATGGTGATGTGAATGTCATGTCATGGTCTTTGTCTGGAATTCTTGCTGGATGATTGAGTGCGTAGTGGCGGACAACCGCCTCTGTGGATGAATATCCCACAGCATTAGACCTGTGCATTTTCAAATACCATAGCAAAATGTTGAGACAGAGCCAAAGTCACCCTGTCATTAATGTGTAAAGGCAATAGGTATTACAAGGTAGCTAAGTAAATAAGTCAAGCTTGCTTTTTTTATTTGGATGAGATTTTGCAGAGAAATAAAAGTATTTTATCTCCTCATATGCACTGACCAGTTGTTGTAGAACTGATTTGAAATTTGACCACCTTTCTAGGGTCCAGTATCTGTTGTCATGTGATTATATGTCACATATCTAATTGGTTCTATTAGACTCAATGTTTGGGTCTATTATTATGTCACATTAAAATGTACTTCCAATTGACTCATTTACTGTCCCTAGCACACAAAGTCTACAACAAGTGCATCCAATATTTGCGCTATTTCTTGTGGTGTTGCAAGGAGAGGGATTGTGGAGCTCTTGGAATTTTTGAGTTTTACTACTTCTCTAGTGTCTTTATTATTTTTATTTGTGGCAGAAATAGAATATGTTACTTAGATTTTTGTTCCTGCTAGACGGCAAGGTGTTATTTCCAGTAATACAATTGGAAATCAAAGATAATGGCCACCTGGACTATATCATAAATTAGGTTTTGGGAAGATGTTCGTGTGTGGGCCCCTTTACAGAACCAGCCCACGTTCCACCCTTTCAGAGTATATAAAGATGTGGAGGCTACAGCTCTACCACTCATAGAAGCCATCAATGACCACATCATTAGTAGGGATATAGCTTGTAGATCCCTTAGAAATCAGTCTTTATGTAGGAGATAACAGAGTTTACCTATATTGTTATCTATATTTCTAATAGTCACCACTGTAATATACCTAGTATATATCATGCCCTCCTTTTATTCCAATAGTGTTACTGTATTTGGTATCCAGAAACTAAAGCTTCGATATATG
The DNA here is from genome assembly GCF_977035675.1 of Penaeus japonicus. Classification (NCBI taxonomy): domain Eukaryota; kingdom Metazoa; phylum Arthropoda; class Malacostraca; order Decapoda; family Penaeidae; genus Penaeus; species Penaeus japonicus. The sequence continues at coordinate 3,927,589 of NW_028234432.1, read as the reverse complement.
GGCAAAGTGTTATAAGAAAGCCTTTGATGCTAATGTTGTTAGTATCGGTGATGAAATGATCTTTCACATGATAAACCTAACTGTTGTTTTATCATCAAATAAGGAAACGGTCTAAGCTCTATATAGTATGCATGTACAAGATGGGGTTTATTACTGGTCTTTACTAGAGTTTCTCTTGATGTCTCAGTACCCTGAAAGTTTCCACTACTCAGCCCCAGCTGTGGCCAGAGTGACAGCTGACCATTTACCTTTCCAATTTGGTTACAGTACAATTATAATCGTCTGGGAGGGAGGGGGAAGATGTGTTTAGTCTTGCTTCAAAGTGTTTGAAGGGTGTTATAACTGTTTAACCCATTTGCCAGGGGGTGATTATTGGCTTAAAGCTGCTCCCAGTGTGAAGATAACAAGTGATACAGCCTCCGCATGTGAGATCTCTCAGTGCGCCTTTCACCCTTCCGATTATATGGGATGCTGAGAAGCATTTTTTCGACAAGTCAACAAGAACTGCAATGGGTCTATACATAAGTAACTATGTAAAACATGTATTCAGAGGGGGTTATACATAAGTAACTATGTAAAACGTGTATTCAGAGGGGGTTAATGATATTTAAGAGATTTCCTTAAACTTTAGTTTATTACCTGTATACCTAGTTCCTGTATGGTGTACTGATGCCTGTTCAAAAGGGGGCTAATCCCAAACTTGAGGCTGGTCTCATCCAAGTATGGCTAGTAGAACCTTGGCTTCATACAGAAAATTTTGAGGGAAGTTATGTATAAATTTCCAAAAACTTTGTTGTGTTTTGAAGGAATCCAGCACAAAGATTCCTGTTGCAGACAAACTGTTGCAACATTATTGACCCCAGATATTAAGGGAAGGCATGAGATTAACTCTATGTCAGAGAAATTGCTGGGTAATAAAAAAAAATGGATTAATGGACTACTTCAGCTGAGTTCAATTTGGTCAACTGTTGTTCAAAAGATATCTGTGGTTTAGGAGGTTGGTATCATGCTTATATTCTGGACAAATATATTAGTAATGTGATTGATGGCTATGGTGTGTACTTTTCATATGTTTGTGTCATTTTCATCAGTCATTTAATAAAGTATTACTTAAATTTTACTCTTCTCAGAATCCCAAGTACATAAACATCCCCCACACCTATTTAGTTATTATGCAGATCACTGAGTGAGGTTGTTCCCACAATTTCTGATGACTTGATTCTTTTAATGCAAATGTCAACTCTTATGACAAACAAAAAATGTGTGTTGACATTAAACCCTGCAGGTGATGTCTTTTGATGCTAACAAGGTCAACATCAGGTGAAGTCATATGCTACCAATATACACAGCTGTGTTGCCCAAGTTGGTTGAGGATGATAGATAGGTCCCAGGCATAGGATAGTTATGGCCAAGTGGTGAGGGCCATATGCTAAGATCAAGGTCACTGTGTATGGCATGTCTGGCATGTCTTCCAACCAAGATATAGAAAACGTTTCTTTCTGTACATGATATCCATATATGTCCTTGAGCTCCTTTTAGATATTGGAGAACCAAATTATATTTACAAGGATTTCAAACCAATAAAATGCTGTATTCACATTTTGGGAGGCAGTATATATAAAGCTTAATTGATGTGGTAGACCTTAAATTCATTCAAATCAGCTTTATATCTTCTATAATATTGCTTCCTAAAAAGCTCTAGGGAGTTGACCTTCTTACAATTGTTTCAGGAAAGTTTGATGATTATCTCAAAATCAACACCCAGATTGTATGCTATAGTCAAAGAAAATTTTAATGTCATATATTCTAGTACACATCTGTCAGATAGGGGCAATATGTGATCATCCTTCCCCAGTATCTGTTAAACACTGAACAAGGGCTCATCCAGGCAGAGAAAGTGCCATGGTAACAGACCAATATAATGTGGAAGAAGAAAGTTTTGATGTTTCAATGTTTGGAGAGAGACCTATGAGAAAGATGGGTTGAGTAAAGAAACTACTGGAGGAGAACAATCTACCCCACCTAGTGGTCAAAAGCTGTAAAAATATTAGCTGATAAAAATACTGAGGTAGTTGACTTACCATTTGCTATTTTTCCATTATTTATTCAGGGCAAAATGTTTTTAAAACATAAAATTTGAAATTTGCAGTCATTACACAGAGTTTATAATAAGGTGAAGGTAATTTAATGTGAGAGGTTGGCCTTTGTTGTTTGTCATTGCTCTTAGAAGCTGGTGCTTGGAGGAGTCTGTGGATAGGTATTCAAATCCTAAGGAACAAGGTAGCGCCCTGCTATACTAGATCCAGAGGTATCTTTAACCCATTCACGCCGGGGCCATTCCGGCTTTGCACGGTCGCTATACCGAGGTTTTCGAACGCATCATCCGAACGCTTCGAGATTCTCGGGCGCACGGGCCGCGAGCCTGGGCTGCCCGCTCGCTCACAAATCCCACGGGCCGGCGCCCTTGGCCAATATCTCGTCGCGGGTCGTCCCGAACCGCGAAAACCACGAAACGTGTCAGCACGTCATCCGGCGTGAGTGGGTTAACCCAATGATGACGGTGCATCACACTCATGTGGCACAGCTAAATTCCCGATGCCGGGGCGTCATGCCAGTGTGACGATTACAATGCAATATTGCAATCGCCCGGCATAGGGGTTTTCGCGTAGCACGTGCCCTGTCGGGAAAGGGTTAAGGAAAGGTGATTTTCTAATGCGAGTTATACAAAGCACATTTAAGAATAAAACTATGTTTAGATCACTAAATTTTTCTTTTTTCTTTCATGCTAAACTCTACCTGCAAAATATAGGTCTTTGAAAGTACTGAACTGTTTTATCCCTTGTGAATGAGGGAGGTCATGAAATGTACACTGAAATCCATTTTTGAACAAAGTAGGCTTTTTCACCATACATTACTAAATGAAGTAGGTGCTGTAACATATTTAATATCAAATATTTTATTATTGTTATTGTATATTTTATGTATTATATGTATATATATTGAATATTTCTTTGATAAGTGACCAAAAAGTGTGTATTTGATGAGAAAGTTACAGTAGCTGTCATTAAGACGCGTTAGGCTTATGCGTTCAAGAGTCCCGGAATTTTGGTCTATTTAAGCAGGATTGGCCCCGTCGGGAACGGGTTAAGTAGTATTTCTTAAGTGATATTTTCATTATGCTTTGATAGATGATATAGCATACTGCATGCTCATTGTTTGATATTTCTACTGACAGTTTTCCAAAAGAATTCTGTTAAAACATATACCTGCTGACAGTTATCCAAAAGAATTCTGTTAAAAGATTTTATTTTGAAAAACATTTTATTTTTCATTGTATTGGGTAGATAAGATGACACTTTTAGAATTGATTACAATTTCATCTTCTGAAAGGATTTTCTTTTTTGTGATGGATCCCTCATATGCTAGTCTCTAGTAAACTAACTGAGTCTCATGTTGCCTGGTCAGAAGAAATATATTACTTACTGCTTCTCACATGTTCTGGTGCTAGAAATTATTAATCAGAATGACACTTTACAATAAAGAAGCATAACAGTTTCAAAGCATTACTATGTCCTTTTAATTTCAGGGCCTCCCCCCAGTGTAGCTATGGTGTGTCTGGAACACACACCACACCAGCCGACCAATGCAGTTCGCCAGAGTCCCATCCAAGACTTAATAGGTGATGGCATCCTATGGGCTGTACCCAAGAGCCGCAGAAGTAGAGAAAGGAGGTTGACAAGGAAATTTGGTTCAGAAACAGGTCACAAAAAATTGCTACCTGTTCTGAACCTGCTCACTTGTAACAGCTGTGGCCATGTTCATGAGCCTGGTCGTCTGTGTCGTAAG
>NW_028234432.1:3873743-3876243 GCF_977035675.1 Penaeus japonicus | reverse complement strand
GAATATGAGGACAAGGATAATGATACAAAAATAATGATAATGATAATGATAATGGTAATGATGATAATAATTATTGTAATAAGAAGAAATATGATAACATAATTATCATAGTTGGAATCATTCTGGTATCATTGTAATGATTATCATTGTTGGTAAAGATGATAATAATGATAATGATAACAATAATGATAATGATAACAATAATGATAATGGTGATAACAATAACAATGGTAATAACGATAATGATAACAATAATATTAATATTTATGATGGTGATAATAATAATGATAATAATAATGATGATTATAATGATGATAATAATAGTGATAATGATATAAGGATAATAACGGCAATATGAATGATAATGAATAAATTGATAATAATGACTATAATGATGATAGATATAATGATAATAATAAAAATGATGATAATGAGAATGATGATAATGATGATACATTGATAATGATGATATATTAAAATGTTCTTTTAATTTTGTCTTGAAATTATTAAGGTTAATGATGTCTTTAACATTATGAGGTAGTAGGTTCCAGGTCAGGGGTCCACGTATTAGCATTTGTCGTGTCCCTATTTCCGTGTGTGATCTATTGACATAGAGAGAATTTACTTGTCGTATTCGAACACCTGATGTGTTCCCTACAGTTTGTAAGGGCAGGATCCATTGTGGGTGATTCCCATGAATGATTTTATGAATGAAAGCATGTATATCATAGCTGCATTTGGCTTGGATTTTTAACCATTCTAATTTAAGAATATGTGGGATGATGGGATCGAACTTGCTTACATTAACCAGTGCAACTCCTGCAAGCAAAGTTTTGTAGTCTTTGTGCTTTTTGTATTTGGGTTTTGTTAGTTGAGCCCCAAACATTTAAGCAATAATTGATGATGATTATGATAATAACAACAATATTAATGTAATAGTGATGATTAAATAAAGGATGATAATAATGACAATGAAAATGACAATGATTGTAAACACCCTGTGCCACCGGTGCCATCAGTTTGTAAGCCACCTACTGGCACTAGTTGTAAACTACCACTGAGCGCAGTTGTTATAACCACTCGATGCCCTGGTTGTAGGTCGGTGGATAATCAGACAGACGTTCACGTGCCATGGTCTTTATTGTGGACTCTAATACACTAGACCCTGGCCGAAGGCCAGAGGTCAGAGCGGTTCGCTCTAGTCTGTCTGTCTGACCTCTCTGTCCTGATCTGTCTGTGTGTCTGTCCTTACATGTCCTTAAGTACAAATCTTTAGTCACTTTCTTCGCCTCGGGGCTTCCGTTAGCAAACACAGCTGCCTAGAAAAGCTTGTGTTCCGAGGCGGAAATGAACACAGGAAGCAGGATGCGTCAGGTCAAGACACATTGCCATCGATATTGCATTGAATTAATTAGTCATACATGATCAATGTCTTATGTCACATAATATCAATACCAGTGCCTTACAATGATAATGATGATGATGATAATTATAGCAATAATAATAATGATGATGATTATGATGGTGATAATTATAATAATAATGATAACAATGATGACAGTGATCATAGTTATAGAAGTGATAATAATCGTAGAGATAATGATAGTAAGTGTAGTAATAACAATGACGATACTAATGACAACAATACTGATGATAATAACAATAATGATGATAATGAGGATGATAGTATTAGAAATAAAGACAGTAACATTAAAAATTGCTGCTAATGAAATGAGGATAGTAATGATATTTTAATTAATGACTGGATATATAAAAGAAAACCAAAACATCGATTTAGCTTCGTTTTCCCAAATAGGATAGAGTCACGTTTTCTATTATCACTTTCGAACAGAAAACGAAAATAACCTTTTTTTTTGACAGGTGTTCCTCATGCAATTCTTTAGGTAACAACAATAATCATTGCATGATCTCATTGCTACTTGTTATTTGCAATGACAGAAAATCCATCCACCCACCTACACACATACATAAACACACACACGCGCAATCAGTATATGCATATTTATGGACATTAATTTATTTATCTTTTCATCACTCTCATTAAAAAAAATATATCATTATCATATTCATGGATACCTGAACCTGAACTTTATATATATACATATATAGATATAGATATGGATATATATGTATATATTTTTTTCTGATAAGTATATATATATATATATATATATATATATATATGTACATATATATATATATATATATATATATATAAATATATATATTATATATATATATTATATATATATATATATATATATATATATACATATATATACTTATACTTACATACACACACACACACACACACACACACACACACACACTTACACACACTCACACATGTATCTATCTATCTATCTATCTATCTATCTATCTATCTATCTATATATATATATATGCATGTATAAAGATAGATAGAAAGATAGATAGATAAATGATAGATAGATGAAAATGAGTGATGAAAATAATGGTA
>NW_028234432.1:3861243-3868743 GCF_977035675.1 Penaeus japonicus | reverse complement strand
TATATATATATATTTCGCTTTCTACATATATTTAATGTAGATTATAATGTATGGGCATATCATAACTGCAACTGTATATACATGCAGTTATATGTTGTACATTGTCTGCATTAGATGTTCTATGAGTGTATCGGTGTATACAGACCATATGTATTGTGTATATAATTAGGTTAGAGTACAAACTACAAGATGCACTGTGTATCTGAATGCATGTATATACATGTGCGCGGCTTATCTATATATATATATATATATATATATATATATATATATATATATATATATATATATATATATATATATATACGGACACACACACACACACATATATATATGTGTGTGTGTATGTGTGTGTGTGAACTGTGTATGTCTGTAATGTCCTTACTTACTTATGTGTGGGTGCATACATGTATACATGTACATAAGTATGTATCTATAAAATGAATGCCCATACTTACTGGAGTATACTGTGTAATAGTGAGCTAATCCGAGAGGTACTGTAAGGTAATGTCGGCGGATGGCGTGTAGTGAGGCAGCAATACGTCTATTGCCACGGGACTTTCAATCCTATTTTCGCCTTAGCCTTCATCGCATCTTCAAGGAGTTACAAACAACCAGCAAACAACCCTTTGTCTTGGAAGACAGTTCATCGGCCAGGACTTCCAACTTCCCGCGCTAATTTACATATTTATATATTTTCTAAAATGGAGATCTTGTTTATTTGTTTATTAATAACTTACAATTTTTGTTTGACGAGAATATGATGATTAAGTCTGACAAAACTGAACATTAAGTAATTTACGTCAGAGTTGGCTGAGAGCTCGTGACCTGTTCACACATACCGTACCATAAGTATCTGGCTTTTGTTGTTTCTTTTTTATTTCTGATGCTCGTTTTTTTTATATTGTTATTGTTTCTATTTTGAGTTTGATCTAATAAATGTGTATTTTTCTATATATTGTTTCACAACTCCATTTAGTATTTCATTCAATTCTTACACGCTACCTAAACTATAAAAATTGCTCGGCTTGATGGCTGTGTAAAAGCCAACCTTACAGGTGGCTTAGGGCCGAAAGGAAGAGGGAGGGAGGGGGGGGGGGCGTTCACTTCCCCGTGGGGAGACTTATTCGTCCCACATCCCAGGTACAAGTCCCAATTAAGATGGATCTGGTTACAATAAAAAACATGAGAAATAAGGTCAAATGGACTGACGTAAAAAAGGAGTTTAAAAGTAAACTAAAAAAATATATCAAGAACATAAAAAAAAGACAAGACTCCTTCAAAAGTAACCAACTAAAAGGAGAATTTGTGAGGGCATCTCTGGCTGGGCTAGCCAGTAACGTATATCTATATCTTAGTAAACACACAAAGCACGTCCAGCAATTATCCCTATCTGGCATGTAAAAGGGTCAAACACACCCTTTCTTTGCTGCTCCAGCGTTGCCACAGGGAAATCCAGGGTAATCCAGGGGGTAAGTACACAAACACCGAGTCCAGAGACAACTCCCGTTCTGGGTTTATTTAGAGCGCTTTTTATACAGACCGTAGGCGCCAACGTGGCAACAAATTATTTCACAATCAAGGTAATCAAGTCTCATATACATTATATATGTTATATAAAATTACAAAAAAGGTTTAATTAAAAATAAATACAAGTAAAAGTCATGTAAAAAGGATACAAAATGACAAAGTAAAAGAAAGTAAAATAATGCAAACAAAAATCTACGTAACTTATCAATAAAACACTTAGTATAAATTATAAAACAAAGCACAAAAATAGAACATAATTATAACGTAATGTTAAATACAACTGGGTCACTTGAAAGACGTTCTACTGATTAATAAAATGCGCAATAAGACTGGTGACGTGGCAGATCGATGGCGGATCGAAATTAAAAAAAAAAAGAAATTAAAAATCCACAATTCCAAAGACAAGTAAAAGCAAATATAAATAATAAAATCAGTAAGTATTTAAGAATTAAAGTATTTAAGACGACACATAAAATCAGTTATAATAAAAGTTTAATAAGAGGCGTGGTGGGATTTTCCATTACGCAAATAAATAGTTATAAAACTAATTGAATAAAAATAAGACAAAAATAAAAAAGTAAGTAAAAAATACCCATCCACAGGTAAAACGTGTATCAGCTGGCAAGAACCTTGATAAAATCGAAAAAAAGGAGAATCGTTCAGCAGTCTTATTCGCACCGGAGGGATTCGAACCCCTCGGAAACACAATGAGGAACTTATTGTATAAAACATATAAAAAAACAAACATTTATTTGTACAAAATGAATTACATGGTCCAGCAGCAATATGTAGTGTATTGTTTGCGTGGGCGGGAATCACCTCCGAAGTGCTTGAGTGCCGCCCCTGTGGATTACCTTCATTTCAAGTAAGGATTCGGATTCGGATTCGGATTCAAGATTCGGGATTCGGGATTAGGCAGAGGGGAGAGGAGGGGAGGGGAGAAGGGTACAGGAGGAGGCGAGTAGGAGAGTGTAAGCGTGAGAAACAGAACGAAAACAAGTGAAATGGTGAGTCGAGAAGGGATAAGGAGGAAGGCAAGCAGAAGGCAAGAGAAGAGAAGGGATAGAATAGATTAAAAAAGAAAAGGGAGGAGTTATCACGAAAGTAAATGAGGAGAGCAAAGAACAGGCGTTAGCGAATGAAGATAAAGGAAAATGAAGAACGAAAAGATGAACGAAGGAGAAGGAGTGTGGAAAGTGTGCGAGCGAGAGAAAACGAGGGAATAAACAGGAAAGACGGAAGCTAGTGAGAGGGTAGGAATAGACCAAGTTACAGATAGTAAGAAGATGAGTAAAAGTGGAAAGTGAAAAGGGAAGATAGCAAGAAAAGTTCTGACCAATGAAAGGAATAAGGAAGGAGTACGAGGAAAAGAAAACGGGGGCAAGTGAACAGAAACGAGTAAAGAAAAGGAGAAAATAGGGAGAGAGGAAGAAGTAGGGAAGGGAAAATGAGGGACATAAAAAATAAGGATAGGGAAGGCATATGGGCATAAGCTGGAATGGAAAGAGGAGTAGGTATGAATGCTAGTAAAGGGGAAACTATGAAAAAGAGGTAAGGACGAGGAAAGCGGTAAAAGGGGAGACTAAGGAATAAGGGTAAGGATCAGGAAAAGAGGGGGGGGGGGGGGGCGGAGCCCTCACAGTACTATAACCTCTCAATACCTCGATAGACAGGTTCAACCATACTAGGAGAGATCAATAGTGTTTTTTCAACTCCCCCCCCCCCCCCGCCAACCAACACCTAAGCCAGTAGGTGGCTGTACTCAATTGTACCCCTCTCAAATATGAGGTCACAGTCAAGCCAACAGCTCTCACTCCCTGGAAGCGAAGGAGTTCTTGATTGCGGCGGTGACCAGGATCGCCCTGGAGCAGAGGGGACTGATTATATTCGGTCGGACCCAAGCCGCATTATGAATCTTTGCGCATGTATTATAAGGACTGTGAGAACAAAATCTAAACTTCTGACGTTGCTCCAAGAGCTTTTGTTTATTAAATAGGATGTTTAGGGGCTTCTAGAGGTTATATGACTAGGCGAGTCGTAGGAAATACCATCTGATGGACAGTTATATTAGAGAGGTAAACCTCTGGATAGCAAACAAGAATTGGGGGTAGGTTTCTTAGTTCTCTAGCGTCCCGAAAAAAAAAAAAAAAAAATGCGTGGAATTTTATAGTGTTGGCGAAAGAGTAGCTTCCGTAACATTAAAATCAAACGAAAGACAACTTCTTCAGTCAACGCCCCCCCCCCCAGCCAATATTGATGAAGTTGAGAGCTTCTATGAAGATGTACAAGCAACCAGCGATGGAACAAAGGCCCATTTTATCGTAATCATGAGGGACTTCATGACCATGATAGGAAAACAAGGAGAATGGGAAATCTCAGTTGGGAACGACAGAAAAGGTTCCAGAAATGCGAGAGGACAAATGTTATTATAAGTCGCCGAAGCTCAATCCCCTAATATCATGAATACATTTTCAAAAAAAGGTTGATTCACTGAAACAGTTAAATGCTACAATAAACCGAAATATCGTACCGGAAATTCAAGGGTGCCTCAAAGGATCTGCACGATCCGTTCGCAAGTTTGTGAGCTAAGGATAATTTTCTCTAGTTTGTAACTCTCTATAAATATACTTTGTTGCCAGACGATGATCTGGCCATGAAGTTTGTGAGCTAAGGATAATTTTCTCTAGTTTGTAACTCTCTATGAACATACTTTGTTGCCAGACGATGATCTTCTTTCTTTCATAATTGAAGTAAAGTTTATATATATTCCGAATCTGAATATGTATTTCCGGTGGTGTTTACTCTATTTATATACACCAGTAAAAATTGTAATTGATATAAGTATTAAATTAACTATCAATATCAAATGAAAATTGTAATGCAACTTTTTGTGCCTGTGCTCAACGGGAAAATGCAAATGGCGGAAGGATGACCTGATGTTATGAACCCCTGTAAATGTCTGAAATCATTACGAATATTTCTTCACCTGTAATAGTTTGTTTTCCTCTTTTTATCATGTTCTTCCGTCTTAATTCCACCGATTCAATAACTTACAATGCAACACTCAGCACTTGTTTACATTACACATTAGCTGACTTGATTGATCCATTATCACCAAAGGGACTCGGTGATTTGTTCACAGAAAACAACACTAGCGCCATCTGTTATCAGAATGGTAAATTACACTTGCGACGATGTTAACCAAGAGCTTCCTTACGATCTTTTAGTGAATTGTCCTTAGCTCGGGGCTGCCGAAATCGTATGAGACATCTTAGGGGATACGTACTGACCGAGATCTTCAGATAATGTTAGTGAATCCGACCCTTGTACGATCCATCCTCTATTATGTGAGCTGAATCTAGGGATAACTTTTGTTATGCTCTATGGTGAATCTTCTAAACTTGTGGAAGAATTGAACACCGAGCTAAAACTAAAGTAGGTTCTTTGGAGGTGTAAACACAACAAAATAAATCAGGATATTATGGCTCTCCTCGTGGCCAAGCTCGCTCCTCTTGGCCCTCTAAGGTTGTTGCCAGATGTACGAGGTACATACATAAAGTATCGTACAACAAAAATACTATTCTCGTACATAAAGGTACACAAAGAATACATGCTACATGTTATACATATGTAAGGAATCGCTCCGTTCTTTGTTCCTCCCTGCGAGCATGCCCACGACCTCTCGCCTCCACAGCTCTGGAGTCCGGAGGGGGGGACTTGACATTTTATAAAAATTATTTTGCATTTTTACTCTGTTTCTGTCGTGTTTTTATTTCCTCCTGGCATGTTTTTGTCTGTTTTTAGTTCGCTTGTGTTTTTGTTTCGGTTTGCCTAACCAGACGTTTTCTTTGTTTGTTTTTTTGCTTTTGTTTTACCAAGTCTGTTTTTGCTTTTGTCTCGTATTTTAATTGGTAATTTTATTGAGTTTTAAATCGCTGTTTTACAGGGTATTTTTATTTTCTTATCAGTTGTTTTTATAATATTTTTGCCAAATCATGATGAAGTGAAGGTACATCTTTACAAATGTCGTATTTTATTTACTCATTATTTTATTTTGAATCTCTTTTATTTTGTGAATTTACCCTTTTGTATTTTACGACAACCTTCCCCATATTTTTTTACTCCAATTAGAATTTATTTTGTATTTATTATTTTACGTGACCTGTGACGTCACGAAGTTTATAAATATGACCCGAGTTACACCAAATACAGTCAGTCTATACCAGTCAGCGGTTGTTTTGTTACCCTTCTTCTACCTGAAACACCGGTTGCCAGAAGAAACCATCAAAGAAAAGTTAAGTCTTGGGATCCTGACATCTCATTATTAATAGGAGCTGGACGTGATTTCTGTTTACATATATACAAATATTAACAGTGAAGATTTATGTTTTTTATAGTTTTGCTTGCTTCGTGTTTTTTTTTTTTTTACTTCTTATTTTTCGTCCCTTCAGGATTTGCTGTGCTTGGTTTTAACTTTAATTCTTTGCCTTTTAGTTATAGTTTTTGGCCTTTGCCTTTTTTATTTTTATTTTTTTTTCTTCAGTTTTATTTTGAGAATCACCTTCAGTGACCCTTATGCTGCCGTGTTTTAATAACTTGTTTCTTTTATGTAAAGCCTTTTGCCAGAGGATCATTTCAGATTCCTCCTTCGTTTTAGTTAGTTTTTTATAGTAAGCCCTTAAGCTTAGCACTTCCCTTTGAAGCTACTTTTATTTTCATGGCAGTTACACGTAATTTTAGGATTTCCTTAAGCTGTTTATCTTTTTTTATTTGTCTTATCTATTAATACTGTCTCGTGTTTTAGTTTATATGTTATTTAATGGAAGATAGGCTTTCCCACTGTTTTTCTTCAGATTCCCTCCTTCCAAGCTACCTCATTTTTAGGGGATCTGATGGCAGGGGTTTGATCAAGTTCACTCTTGCATCCCATTTTGCCAGCTTCAGGGGAAGGGGTTGGCAGTCCGGGGCCCCTGTTATACAATTGATACGCTATACATAGAACGAAACGTAAATATAGCGAACAATGCAAATGATAATGCATGTGCTTTCATGTAACATGTAGTAACTTTGGAAATAATATCACTGGGATAAAGTAAATCATAATACAACTGATATCACAATATTAGGCATTATCTGTTGCCTCATTGGTTTAAAGTATCACATCACTATACTATCACTATATCTATATCTATATCACTATATATCACTATACTATCCCACTATTTTCTCTAGTAAACAACCCCCTGTAAGATATGCTAGGTGGATGATCTTCACCCTTTATGGCTGAATATGAATATATACTTCCGATGGTGTTTACTCTACTTGTAAATACCATTAACGAATAATTGTTACAGTCATTATAGTAGATATGAATAGACGATTGATGAGAGTAGCTATAAATTAACCTTGATTGAAAACGCATGAATGGTAGAGGGTCTTATAAATGCCCGGGAACTGCTTCAACTATAGTTACTTCTGAAACCATTACAATTATTTCTTCATTTGCAACATTTTATTTTCTTTTATTACCATGTTCTCCCATCTTAAGCCACTAATTCAATTATTAGCAGTACAACACCCAAAACTTGTTTACATTTCATATCAGCTGACTTACTTCTGACTGGTCAATGCGCATCAGAGGCTGATTTTCATGGCTCGCTTACTGGTCGATAGAAAATACTATCAGTGTCTGTTATCAGATGGGTAAATTACACCTGCAGTGATATTAACAAAAGGTCCGTAGCCATCGTTTAGTGAATACCCCTTAAGGCGGCGCTGCCCTTACGAGACGTCCAGGGGCAAACAATGCATTTAAGGGAGCTTATTTCGCTTAGGTGATCATAAAGTCAGTTCAGTAAGGCAGTTCCGAAATATCGAACTGAAAACTGAAAGGTGCTTTTGAACACCGTACTATCCTAAGGGTAGTTTCTCTAATAAGTGACTCTCAGCATAGCCAAATGGATGATCTTC
>NW_028234432.1:3816243-3818743 GCF_977035675.1 Penaeus japonicus | reverse complement strand
TCTCGCGGTTTGCCAATCACGGCTGCTAATCTGATTAGGGTTAACGGGGGAAGTGAGGAAATCGCTGGGTTAGGCGCTGCACCGTCAGGATTGCGCGGGGAGCGGGGCGACGTCTGCGTGTCGTTGCATCCTTGGCCTCCATAAGGGGACGATCGTAGTAGTGGGCGTGAGGGTCAGCTCCGCGTGGAACCGCGTGGAGTTATTTAAGTAAGGGAGGGAAGGAGGGTGGGCGCAGCGATGTGTGTGTTTGTGTGCTAGAAGGTCTGTGCATAAATCAGTGTGGATGTCAGTGAGGCGTCATCGCATCGGAATAGTGTAGCGTGATGTATGATGCATATCAGCAAGGTCAAGAGATGCAAGTTTGATATGGTGTTGGCGTTGTGAAGCTCCGCGCTTGTAGATTTTGCTGTTATATTCAAAAGCAAAGCAATCTCCTTTGTTTTCCAGCGCTGCTCTTGTCTGCACCATATCACCTGGACAGTTCTGCCACCTCTCATTGTGCTTTCATTTGAGTGTCCTCTGACACCAAGGGACTGCTTGCCTCTGCCTTCGCTGCAGGCTCAGCTTTATCTTAGCCTAAACACCACCCAGCCCTCAGTGCCGCTCTGCATTCAGCACCATCGATCACTCAGCCCCGTCCAGCAGCCAGTAGCACACAGCCCTCAGCACCATCTAGCATTCACTACCACCCATCCCACAGTCCCATCCATCCCTCAGTCCCATCCATCCCTCAGTCCCATCCATCCCTCAGTCCCATCCATCCCTCAATCCCACCCATCCCTCAGTTCATAGAAGTACGCCCTCCGCCCCTAGGTGCAGAGCTCACACATCCATATTATCAGGTAAAATCGTCAAAAAGCGAACACGATGAATAGTCGATTATTGCTATGCATAATTACTGGAAAGAATTATTCATCTGCAACAGCAACTATTTATTTCCCGGGAATGTTTGACTAACTACACGTTGCAGCCTCATCAATAGTTACAGTGTTCTAGCGGGGTGCGAGAATTGTTCAGCCACACTGCCGTGTACACATTGTACAGGGACTTTCATTTTCTCGGCTGGGACATGCTGTACATATAGTAGCGCATGTATAATTATTAGGAGAGAGCGCGCACCTGATTTATCAGTGCACTAAATTACTCACGCAAGCACAGGCACAAACAAAGACACACACACGCGCGCGCACGCGCACACGCACACACACACACACACACACACACACACACACACACACACACACACACACACACACACACACATATATATATATATATATATATATATATATATATATATATATATATATATATATGTATGTATGTATATATAACATTATAACGTTTTTTTTTAGTAATACGGCTTTTCTTTTAGCAGACTAAGTAAACTAGGAATTAATAATATCCCGAAATTTAATAATAGGTTAGCAAAACTTGGAATCTGACAAGCACGCATGATCATTTATCAAAAAGGAGTAAAAAAACAGCAGAAAAATATAGACGAAGGAAACACAGTTTGTCAAAACAATGACATTGACATATGCATGTTTAAAAGAACAAGCATATGATGAATGAATATCAATGAGAAAGATTACTTTTTAGCAGAGCAACTAGACAAATAGCAGTTTTCACGTGAATGTTCAGTAGAAATGAGAACGACATGTTATAGAATATAACAATAAAGAATATTTAATTACGGGCGCGCAATCATGTTATAGTGCTCAATTCGCTGAAGATTTAGCTGATTTCAGATAGTTTTTATTTTACTTAATTAAACTAAGATGATAATTGTTTACCTTTTCCCAGAGAATGTTAATGAAATCAGAAACATTTTCACAGCAAACGGTTAGTTCGGCCTCTGTCTAATCATGCGAGAGACGGTTTGCTGTGAGAGCCGCAGTTAGAGAGCTTGAGGAGCAAATGGGAAGGAGCTCTTGTAGTCACAGCGTCCCTTGGGTAATATTGAACCAAACCACAACCCTGGGCAGTGGACCAGAAGGACCAGAGGCAAACCGGCACCAATTAGCAACACGGGTCAGCAACAGATGAAACCCAACTGGAGAACTTTAAGAAGAAGAAAACAAAAAAACAAAAAAACAACGAAATCAGAAGCGCAGCCTCAGGAAAGATGAATGAAACGAGGAAGGGATCTGACCGCTTAACCATTTCCGAGGTTTGTCAACAAGGCCGAGTTGCAGAAGTTAACATCCACTCTGAACGCGGTGGTCAGTACCCTCAGATAAGCACAGATTGTTGGTCGCACAGACAAGCGGATGTACTTCGCAGCATCAATAGCCACAGAGAAACATGGGCGTCGTCGGGCCAAAGAACGATCATAGAATACCAGACTTAAACATAGATAGTTAGAAAAAGAACTATTACGTAGTTAATACCAAGAAAATCGATTGCTTTTAATGTCGCAAATAACACTACCGCATTACGGTGTCGAAAACTTAAGGTTTCAGAGAACAACGATAACACTGAAAATTCGGAGATATAT
>NW_028234432.1:3806243-3808743 GCF_977035675.1 Penaeus japonicus | reverse complement strand
GAGAGAGAAGGAGAGGGAGAAGGAGAGGGAGAAGGAGAGGGAGAGAAAGAATGCTAAGGAGAGGAGAGGAGAGATGGAGAAAGAGAGAGGGAGAGGGAGAGGGAGAGGAGAGGGAGAGAAGGAGAGAGAGGGAGAGAGGAAGGAGAGAGGAGAGGAGAGAGGGAGAGGGAAGAGGAGAGAGAGAGGGAGAGGGAGAGGGAGAAGACAGAGAGGAAGAGGGAGAGGAGAGTGAAAGTGGAAGAGAGAGAGAGAGAGAGAGAGAGAGAGAGAGAGAAAGAGAGAGGAAAGAAAGGAAGAGAGAGAGAGAGAGAGAGAGAGAGAGAGAATAGAGAAAGAGAGAGAGAGAGAGAGAGAGAGAGAGAGAGAGAGAGAGAGAGATGAAAAAAAGAGAGAAAAAGAGAATGAAAGAGAGTGAGAAATAATGAGAGACAGAGAAGAAAAATAACGAGAGAGAGAGAGAGAGAGAGAAAGAGAGAGAGAGACAGGGAGAGAGATAGATGGATAGATAGATAGAGAGGGAGAAGGAGAGAGAGAGAGAGAGAGAGAGAGAGAGAGAGAGAGAGAGAGAGAGAGAGAGAGAGAGAGAGAGAGAGAGAGAGAGAGAGAGAGAGAGAGAGAGAGAGAGAGAGAGAGAGAGAGAGAGAGAGAGAGAGAGAGAGAGAGAGAGAGAGAGAGAGAGCGAGAGAGCGAGAGAGAGAGAGAGGAAACAGGAACACGAGAGTGAGCCGGAGCGGAAAAGGCAAACCCGAACAAAATTCATACCGATAGAACGCAGGGCTCCCAAAAAGGCCTCACAATCATCGCATGGCGGCTGGAAAGAACAGGGCTGAAAGGGAAAGAGCAGTGCGCAGAGAAAGCATACACACATACACACACAACCCACGCAAAATAGTCCAACGCAAACTAGAATAAATTCTAAGCCGAGCTGGCCGCGGTGTCTGGGGGGAGAGGCCGTGCCAGTATGCCCAGCCATTGTTCTCTAGCTAATGAAAATACGAACCAACAGTTCATATTTTCGGGAACAAATTTTTTTCGCCTTTTCGTAGGGGAGCGTGTGAAGGGGAGGAGGAGGAGGAGGGATGGAGGAGGGGGGTGGCGCAGGGGAGGGGGGAGGGGTGAAGGAAGGGAAGGATGGCAGGGATAGATGAGGGGAAGGGGAATGGAGGGAGAAGAAAGGGAACGGAGAATAAAAAGGGAGATGTAGAAGAGAGTGAGAAAACTGATATTTGTGAGTGTGTTCGTGTGTGTTAATGTCTGTGTTATTGTGAATGTGGATGTTGGTGTGTGTGTCATTAAGGCTCATATCAATTGAATAGAACTCTGTATGTAAAAGATCTCTGTATGATCTTGAAAACAATCAATCAATTGACCTTGTTTCTATTTATCATTATTGTTGTTCTTCTGCTTATTATCATTGCTCTGAATATCTTTACATACTTCCTTGAACAGCAGTAAAAGCTGTATCGAGACAGCATTAGTCACGTGAGCAGTCTCCCGGAGCTGCCTCTTCGAAAGGCGTCCTGGTCGTGGGCCCTTGGCGGCGGTGCCTCTCGCAGGCGATGCGATAGCGGCCGCAATGCCACGAATGGCTTGTTGCACATGGGAGGCTTCCAAGGACAGGCAAGGCAGATCTGGCTGAGAAATGCTCCCAGATATCTCATGGGATTCCATTTCATGCGCACATTATGCACCGCGGCGTGTGAGCACATGTAGGCAAATATAAATGTACTTGCAACTGCAAGCTGGTGCACAGGTATGTTTGAGAACACGTGCGCATGGAAACCGAGCTGTGTGAGTTCACATGCAGACTCTAAACCCTCGTAATGACTGTGTAAATATCTAACTGTACTTATCATACTGGCTACTTCTTGAAGGCTTTCTGCGAGGGACCTTTCCTCATCAGTGAGTTTCGTATGAACTTAGGAAAAAGGGTTTGAGCATATGTAATGGCACATTTGTATGGTGGGATGGCAGTACAATTTCTGTTATTTATACAGGGCAATGTTTTATGACCTAAATATCTTCTCACGTATGTGTGCGGCTTAGTTCATGAGCTTTTTTGATTATTAAACACTCATATTCATGAAGAGACTGGCACAGTTCTTTTTTCAAGACGCCTCTCTGCGAATAACACCATTACTTTATCTACACACGCAAAATAACACAGAGCCATACGTCACATAAAACCGCAAAAAACGAATGTGACATCAACACCAAACAACTTAGCGTGATGTAACAATACAAACCTCACAATGCATCACAACCCAACAGCATTACAACCGAAAACAAAACATCACAGAACAAAATCACACATCAACACAGCGTAGTGAAACCCCCCTCGTCGTCACATCACAACACAATCACTAAAATCAGCTCTCTCCCTCAAAGAAATGAATTAGCGGCGTCGGCAATAACCTCCCGACTATTTTGCCGATGAATGATATCCCCATTAATTAAAACGTAAACATACAAAATGACTTAGTCTTTGTTAAACCCAAAA
>NW_028234432.1:3788743-3793743 GCF_977035675.1 Penaeus japonicus | reverse complement strand
CGGCTTCATATTTATTTAATTCTATTCCATATACACAGTTTATTTGCTCAAAGGGGAGTGATCGGTAAACATATATCGCTGAAAGAGTTAAATGGTTAATTACTGAGGTCAGAGGGAGCTAGCACTGACCCGGAAGTGACGCTTTATCAAAATCAGAGATGCTCCAAAAAAGATTCCACAGTCAACTCTGTAATAAGATTTCGCGAATCCTTTGTCCTTATTTTTCCGCACACAGAGAACTGGCCATCTTGCGCGAGGACAGCGATTGTAACAAACAAAGACAGCTGGTTGGTTGGCTCGAAGGGCTGTGGGTCTTCGGGCCTTTTACTTCCCACGTATTTGATCATTCCACGTCTGGCCGTTAGTCTTTTCATGGTCACTTTCTGATGGATTTGGTTATAAACAGTACAACATATCATCGCCGAAGAAATCGTCGGAACTTCAATCAATACCATTTTTGTTGATATAATTGGCTGCCGTATCCGTTCGTGGAGCAATGGCGACATGTAAAAGTTATGATAAAATGGCTTGTTTGTGCGATTGCAAGGGTGTCCCGGGCTGACGCAGCCTCTGGAGCTCCGGTCCTTGACAAATGGATGGCGCCCTCGTACAGCTCGCCTCGGTGGTCCGGGGGGCAGGGGGCTGCTGCGGGGAGGGGGCGCTGGCAGC
The DNA here is from genome assembly GCF_977035675.1 of Penaeus japonicus. Classification (NCBI taxonomy): domain Eukaryota; kingdom Metazoa; phylum Arthropoda; class Malacostraca; order Decapoda; family Penaeidae; genus Penaeus; species Penaeus japonicus. The sequence continues at coordinate 3,793,074 of NW_028234432.1, read as the reverse complement.
ATTCGCAATCGCAGAGCAGTCAATTTAGCTTCTACTTCCACTTCAGGGGTTTCAACGTGGGTCATGTATATATGCTTATAAGCCCCTCCAGATTCTTCGCTTTTGTTTGAAAAGGGAGAAAAAAAATAGTATATATTAAAAATGCGTTACTGCATTCTACCATCTTCTCATAGTATTCATTTCTTGGCAAATTCCTAGACAAAAGCGTGCGAAATTTTAAAGCTACATTACAAGTTATGCATTTTCTTAATAATAGGAAAAGGTACATCGATAATGGAATTCTCGTGACTATCAAGTGATTTTCTTCTTCGTCCAGAAAGAAACTACCAAATTTGCCGTGCTTTCGGGCTTGATTGACTCCCTTCAGCATCAACATTGTTAGCGAGATTTATCGTACAAATGCAACAGGTCATACATCCGATATATTCGCATAACGTATAATATTTATACGATATATAAATATATCAGCTATATGGCCTGTTGCAATACGATAGATGATGTATGTATGTGATGTGCATGTTTTAACAAAATCCTACGTTCATTTTTTTCAGGATCAGTTAAAAGAGACTTAAAACTTTTCAAAATGTGTGACGTAAATGAAGCTTTCCCTGCAGTTACGGACTTTTCCATCGGGCTTAGCATCATTAATGAGGCTGTGAGAACGGCGCTGGCGGAGGGAACTCAACGCACTCGATCCCCGTTGCCACTGAAACCGGTGCATTTTGAGCATTAAGCGACCGGATTCTCTTTTCCTCGTTCTTTATGTTTATGGATCCACTCTACACTAAGTTAAAGCCGTATTGGCGTATGGGAAAGAACTCAAAAAAAAAAAAAAAAAAATCTATGAATGAAACAAAATTAACAAATGAGAAAAGGACACGTGGAAGGATTTCCTTGGTCTCGTCCATAACGAAATAGACAATAGACAAACAATTGGTTGAGTTTGTGCTAATGATTGACTGACGGCTGAGACAGATTGGCAGAAGATTACTAGATAACGTGATGAAAGAAACAAGGTAGTCAATTAGTTATCCGTGTTTAGAAATACTCCCCTTGAATGCAACATAAACACGAAACAAACATCTATCCAGTCTGCAACGCGGATTGAGTGACAGATCAACAGGGTGCCTTTTGATCAGATTAGATGAAAGGAAAAGAAAATACTCGCATTATAAGCGAGTATTCGGATTTATGGTATCGATATTTACAAATCAAAAATATGGAAAGAGATTATGAGACCGGAAGTCCTATGGTTGTGAATATCTTTCCATAATCACGAACAGATCTGACTTGATGTCTACAATTTTATATATAGAAATAGAAGAAGTATTTTTAGAGGATTCATTGTATTGGCAGGTTATTTATTACATTTGCTAGAACTTATATTTTGCAAGGTGGAAAAGCAACATAGTTCAAGATGGAACGAGTTATTTACTTAAAGACCGATTTATTTAACAATGATTTTGACAACACGATGCTTTTAATGTTTGGTCAATTGATGATTATGATAATTATGAATAATAGTAAAAAAAAAATACTGTTAATAATCTTATAGTAAAAAAAAAGCTGAATAAATATATCAAATAAGAAAAAAAAAACATAGCACACCCGAAGCGTCATGAATACACATACTATGTTGCCGTGATTTTACACACCAACTTTGGAGTGTCTAGAAACCTATATCACAAAGAAAGTTTTATTCTCTCTCGTTATTACTAAGTCTTTCTGGCGCTTCCTCTTCCCCTTTCTCCTTCTTCCTGTACCCTCTCAGCGTCTCTCTCTCTCTCTCTCTCTCTCTCTCTCTCTCTCTCTCTCTCTCTCTCTCTCTCTCTCTCTCTCTCTCTCTATATATATATATATATATATATATATATATATATATCCCTCTCCCTCTTTCCCTCACACTCACTCACTCTCTCTCTCTCTCTCTCTCTCTCTCTCTCTGTCTCTGTCTCTGTCTCTCTCTCTCTCTCTCTCTCTCTCTCTCTCTCTCTCTCTCTCTCTCTCTCTCTCTCTCTCTCTCTCTCTCTCTCTCTCTCTGCTTCTTTTAAGCCCCCCTCCTTCTCCCCTCTCTCTCAAAGCGCATGTCTCCATTAAAGAACTAAAGCGTAGTAATAATAGATCCCTTTTATTTCGCGTTAGAGTTACTGCAAACTAAATTCTAAATACTAAGACCTTCTCTTAAGTCTCATTCGTGAATGAAAGTACCTTACGAATCAATGTACTTCAACCAGAGACATCTAGTACATGCGTATGTGTGTGTGTGTGTGTGTGTGTGTGTGTGTGTGTGTGTGTGTGTGTGTGTGTGTGTGTATCTGTGTGTGTGTGTGTGTGTGTGTCTGTCTTTTCGAGTGTGACCAAGCGTAAGCAACGATCAACGCAAACCACCGAAATCCCGCGAAAGGTGAACACAATTCAGGTGCGATATTATAGCACAACAATACGTCGTTGGCAAAAAATCTGTTTGAATATCAAAGGCTGAAATGAATAATAAGTAAAGCTACTGTTCAGTGTGAGCGAGAATGCGAATAAAACCGAAAGCTGATGGAAATTCCATGCAGATTCATATACACAGAAAATGTAATATGAAGAAAAAATGTATATCAAGCCCGAAAATCATGCATGCAACGATTTTAAAAGCAACACCTGAATAAAAGAAAAGGAAGAGCGAAAGAAAACAGTCGACGAGGGACCTTTCGTGAATGGAAGATTAATCCAACACACAGCTCAACCAACACCTCCTCCGTCTGCCGTGTATGTGCTGCTTGGTCTGCCGGTCTGCGCGCTTTGATTGCTCTGCCTGGTCTGCCGGTCTGCGCGCTTTGATTGCTCTGCTTGGTCTGCGCGCTTTGATTGCTCTGCCTGGTCTGCGCGCTTTGATTGCTCTGCTTGGTCTGCGCGCTTTGATTGCTCTGCCTGGTCTGCCGGTCTGCGCGCTTTGATTGCTCTGCTTGGTCTGCCGGTCTGCGCGCTTTGATTGCTCTGCCTGGTCTGCCGGTCTGCGCGCTTTGATTGCTCTGCCTGGTCTGCCGGTCTGCGCGCTTTGATTGCTCTGCCTGGTCTGCCGGTCTGCGCGCTTTGATTGCTCTGCCTGGTCTGCCGGTCTGCGCGCTTTGATTGCTCTGCCTGGTCTGCGCGCTTTGATTGCTCTGCCTGGTCTGCCGGTCTGCGCGCTTTGATTGCTCTGCTTGGTCTGCGCGCTTTGATTGCTCTGCCTGGTCTGCCGGTCTGCGCGCTTTGATTGCTCTGCCTGGTCTGCGCGCTTTGATTGCTCTGCTTGGTCTGCTGGTCTGCGCGCTTTGATTGCTCTGCTTGGTCTGCGCGCTTTGATTGCTCTGCCTGGTCTGCCGGTCTGCGCGCTTTGATTGCTCTGCTTGGTCTGCGCGCTTTGATTGCTCTGCCTGGTCTGCCGGTCTGCGCGCTTTGATTGCTCTGCCTGGTCTGCCGGTCTGCGCGCTTTGATTGCTCTGCTTGGTCTGCCGGTCTGCGCGCTTTGATTGCTCTGCCTGGTCTGCCGGTCTGCGCGCTTTGATTGCTCTGCTTGGTCTGCGCGCTTTGATTGCTCTGCCTGGTCTGCTGGTCTGCTGGTCTGCTGGTCTGCTGGTCTGCGCGCTTTGATTGCTCTGCTTGGTCTGCGCGCTTTGATTGCTCTGCCTGGTCTGCCGGTCTGCGCGCTTTGATTGCTCTGCTTGGTCTGCGCGCTTTGATTGCTCTGCCTGGTCTGCTGGTCTGCTGGTCTGCTGGTCTGCTGGTCTGCGCGCTTTGATTGCTCTGCTTGGTCTGCGCGCTTTGATTGCTCTGCCTGGTCTGCTGGTCTGCGCGCTTTGATTGCTCTGCCTGGTCTGCCGGTCTGCGCGCTTTGATTGCTCTGCTTGGTCTGTGCGCTTTGATTGCTCTGCCTGGTCTGCTGGTCTGCGCGCTTTGATTGCTCTGCCTGGTCTGCCGGTCTGCGCGCTTTGATTGCTCTGCCTGGTCTGCCGGTCTGCGCGCTTTGATTGCTCTGCCTGGTCTGCCGGTCTGCACGCTTTGATTGCTCTGCTTGGTCTGCGCGCTTTGATTGCTCTGCCTGGTCTGCCGGTCTGCGCGCTTTGATTGCTCTGCTTGGTCTGCCGGTCTGCGCGCTTTGATTGCTCTGCTAGTCTGCCGGTCTGCGCGCTTTGATTGCTCTGCCTGGTCTGCGCGCTTTGATTGCTCTGCCTGGTCTGCGCGCTTTGATTGCTCTGCTAGTCTGCCGGTCTGCGCGCTTTGATTGCTCTGCTAGTCTGCCGGTCTGCGCGCTTTGATTGCTCTGCTAGTCTGCCGGTCTGCGCGCTTTGATTGCTCTGCTAGTC
>NW_028234432.1:3743743-3746243 GCF_977035675.1 Penaeus japonicus | reverse complement strand
ATGCGCGTGATACTAGCTGGGTAATATACGTACACATCTTTATACAAGGGTGCATGTGTGTGAATCCGCACGTGTGCATTTATCTGAACCCACAAACGCACACAGCCTGTAGTTGTACACGTCACCCCTCCCTCCCTTCCCCTCACCTGTCGGAAAACCGTTAGGAGAATAGTAAAGTAAAAGATTTTTGCGCCATATACCTTTTATATATTTTTTGTTTTTTGCCCCGACGAACCTCGTCTGGCTGCAACGTTTCACACTTTTTGGTTCTTCACAAATACGGTGTTTAAAGTGAGCGAAGCGGTATTGAACGGCCGAATACATCATCGAATTTCAAAGCCAAAATCTACTTGTTGAAGTCGCTGTATTTCTCTCGAACATGATATCTGGGACCATTAAAATCTCCATCAGTTCGGATCTGCCAAAATTATGCAAATTGAAGCCATCCCACGTAGGAGGGCAGCACGCAATTACAGAACGGGAACTATTATGTTCCTTTCCATGCCTGGACACACGGCCTCGTCGCCTCAGTCTTTTAGGATAAAAACACTAGCTGGCAACATTACCGCGCGTCACGACAAGTAATTATCGTACATGACACCTGAGCCAAGCCATAGTGCAAGGGATTATAAGACTTACTGCACAGGGCCTCATAGGCGAGATTACCTTAGGAAGCTACTTTGTGGGCGTGTCTGTAGACGGGTGCTGAACATCTCATCAGGTGTTGGTCTGATGGACGTGCCGGTATTATACATGCACACACACAGCCACCTTTTACAAACATAAATATCCATACAGTATAGCATCAGTTTTAAGCTAATCTCTCTCTCTCTCTCTCTCTCTCTCTCTCTCTCTCTCTCTCTCTCTCTCTCTCTCTCTCTCTCTCTCTCTCTCTCTCTCTCTCTCTCTCTCTCTCTCTCTCTCCCTCTGTCGGAACCCTCTCTCTATCTTCATTCATCTGCTTATGTGTCTATCTATCTAATCATTTATCTGTATCCATCTATCAAAGTTTCTATTTTAGCTATTAATCTATCTATCTCAATCTGTCTATCTATGTGTTTATCTTAGCTATTTATTTATCTCTCTGTACTCCCTTCCCCTCTCTCTCCATCTCTTTCTCTCTCTCTCTCTCTCTCTCTCTCTCTCTCTCTCTCTCTCTCTCTCTCTCAATCTATCAATCTATCTCTGTTTATCTGTCTATCTAAGTATTTCTCTTAGGTATATAGTTATCTCTCTCTGGTTCTCCGTCCTCCTCCTTTCTCTCTCTCTCTCTCTCTCTCTCTCTCTCTCTCTCTCTCTCTCTCTCTCTCTCTCTCTCTCTCTCTCTCTCTCTCTCTCTCTCTCTCTCTCTCTCTCTCTCTCTCTCTCTCTCTCTCTCTCTCTCTCTCCCCCCCCCTCTCTCTCTTTCCCTGTCTCTCTCACACTTCCTCTAAATATCCCTCTCACTCCTCCTCTTCTTCTCCTTTGCCCTTTAACTCTCCTTTGCCCTCTCCCTCCCTCCCCCTCTCCCTCTCCCTGTCCCTTCCCTCCCTCTCTCTCTTTCTCTATTTTTCTTTCTCTCTTCTTCTATCTTCTCTATCTATCTATCTCTGCGTATCTACTAGCTATCTAAGTATATATCTTAACTATTTATCTATCTCTCCTTTCCCCCTCTCCCTTTTCTCTATCTCTTTCACTCTGTCTCTGTCTCTCTCTGTCCCTGTCTCTCTCTCTCTCTCTCTATCTCTCTCTTTCTCCTCTCTCTCTCTCTCTCTCTCTCCCTCTATCTATCTATCTATCTTTATCTATCTATTTGTTTATCTGTCTAGCTATAGAAGTATTTATCTTAGCTATTAATCTGTCTCTTTCTATCTCTCCGCCCCCCCTCTCCCCCCTCTCTCTCTATCTCTATCAATCTTTCTGTTTGTCTGTCTAGCTATAAAAATATTCATCTCAGCTATTTACCTGTCTCTTTCTATCTCTCCGCTCTCTCTCTCTCTCTCTCTCTCTTTCTCCTCTCTCTCTCTCTCTCTTTCTCCTCTCTCTCTCTCTCTCTCTCTCTCTCTCTCTCTCTCTCTCTCTCTCTCTCTCTCTCTCTCTCTCTCTCTCTCTCTCTCTCTCCGTTCTGTGTCAGCTGCCACAGTAAATGGACATGTTTTTGACCTGTTGTGACCTAGTGTGACCCTTGACGGCCTGATCATTCAGACAATAGAATAAAAAAAAAAAAAAAAAATCGGGTTAAAGCGAACCAGTGTGCGGTCGCGTTCATATCTATAATGATCGAAAGTGATTTGCAGTGGAAGTGACGACCAAAGGAATTTATGAATTCATATTTGATAAATAAGCAGCTATATGATAAGGATAAGCCAGATTTGCAGAACTGATGCTGCGCACGTGATGATATGCACTATGGTGAGCCCGACCAGCTATGCGATCTCTATATTGACTAAATGCTAAGCAAATAAGTAAGGTTTGTGTGAGTGACGTTTTGGCGAATGCCCTGACCTCAGGACACCTGTTT
>NW_028234432.1:3733743-3736243 GCF_977035675.1 Penaeus japonicus | reverse complement strand
ATTGATGAGGCTTCCTTTGAATGGCCATATCGGGTAGTTATAGTCTTGGTGGATTCTTCTCTGCTGATGGTCAAGCTTTTGGGTTTGTTCGGTAGGGTTGCTGTCATGCTAGATCCGTCTGTACCTTCTGGAACTCGTGCCTTCTTTTGGCAATCCATGTGTGCGATAAGAGGCAGTTGCATTGATTCATAAACGTGATTTTCTGGTATTGCTGCACTATATCTACTACTATTTCTGTTGCCACCACTCCACTGTCACTTGATTTACTACATCTATTTTTTTCTTATTATTATACAGACAAGTGCCATTGGCTTCTTGTCAATTTTATCGTAATTATTCATACAAAATGTTTTTTTTTTATGAATTCATTATTACCTACGTTGTGTTTAGGTGACACCATGCTAAGCCGGCCTCACCTTCTGCTGCGACGTGACCTAGTTCGACCTTGGACCAGAGAAGACTTTCTTTTGCCCTGCATCGCCAGAGGGTATCCTCCACCCACCATCAGGTAAGAGCAAGCCACGATCTCTCTTGTTCACGGCATGTCCAAATGTTCTTTTTTCATCTGATCGAGAATGCAGCAACTATTATTCTACATCTTAAACATTTAGCAGTATAGGCATTGCAAGCAACCATGAGAGAAAATCGTCTTTGCACGATTTGATATTTTGATATTTATCTGCATTCACTGGCAATTAATTCAGAAGTTCTCGTATTTCTAAGTTTTCCTTTTTTTCCATCTGACAATCCATCAGAATGTATCCAGTATGATACATTCATCGTCAAAGATTTCAGGCATTTCAGCAGCATAATCATTCGTTCAAGCTTGAAAGAAACACGGCTTTACACGATCTGCTATCCAAATACATCGACGTTCGAGTAGAAGGAACCAATGATATTCATATAGCCTTTTACACTTGGCACTGAGTAACAAAATGTCCGTTTGTCATTTCAGCTGGTACCACGAAGATGGCACACGCGGGCGAGTGGCCTTGGGCGGCAGTGGAAGCCTCGTGGGCGGGAGTGGGCGTGCGCGGGTGGTGGAAGGGCAGCTCTTCTTGTCGGGTGTGACAACGGAAGAAGCCGGACATTACCTTTGCGTCGCCAATAACTCCGCTGGCACCGACTCCTACAGGTGAGCCAGGATTCTTGTACACACGACACCTGCGCGTCTGTTACAGCCTCTGCCGGTGGGATAATGATGACACGAGCACTTATGGGTGATGCCTGGTAAGAAGGTCGCGCGGGATGTTGCTTTCAATTAGGCGGATTTATTTCACTTCCTATTGACAGTGAATGTCGTGCGTATGTTACATGAAGCCAGATCGGGCTTATTGTGGCTTATTAATTCATATTATTAATTGCATTTTGGCTTATTAATTCATATTCATTGCAGGTCAACACTGACTATTGATTTTAGAAAATAGAATAAGATGACCTGCAGTTCATTTACACTTTTTTTTCTCAATATAAATAAACACGACCTAGTTCTGGAAATGAAATAAAACTTTTGATGGGGACACGATCTTTAAGGGCGAGTTATATCCCTTCCCCAATGTGACTCTTGCAGGTGAGGAAAATCAACGTGAAATGACTCGGAACTTATGTAAATGAGCTACAAAGTCTACGAAAAACTTAACTCAGAATATTTGAGTCACGATTTTTTTTTTTTTTTTTTTTTTTTACCAGAAAATGAATCAGATTGTTTATTTATGTGCGAAACGCTACTATTGTGAGTGTTGGCTGCCTTAAAGGGCGGATCTGGGCTTTGGAAGCTGATTCACGTCTTAGAGCTGCATGACAGGTAGGAGTTCCTGCCTCGTCTCTCGCATTGGTACCATTCGGTATTGGTCTTCGAAAATTGGTCTCTTCATAAGGACTCCCACGGATTGGTAGAGAGTCATTACTCTGCAACTTATGTGCAATGATAGGAGCGAGGCAGTCGGGCGTTGTAAACCACGTTATTTTACGACACATTGTAGCTTGAATTTGATAAATGAGATGCACTTTTTGTTTTTATTTTCATCTTTATTATTATTATCCTCATCATCATTATTATTATTATTATCATTATTATTTTTTTTTTTACAAAATTAACATCAACCCTGTATCAGCATAGAGTTAGAGAGGATATAAGGAAAGTCAAAAAAGTTCTTAATTGAAATAGATCGATAGATGACCACAACTTTTGAACGGCTTCAGAGTGAACGTGCAGGTGCGGGAGCGACTCAGCGCCTCCGTCGAGCCCAGCCTCCAGCGGGTAGACCTGGGACGACCCACAAGACTGACCTGTCGCGTTTCGGGATCACCTGTGACTTCCGTGACCTGGTATAAGGACGGGCGCCCCATCCCTCCGCTCCCCAGAATCACCACATATGACAGAACGCTGCACATCGGCCAGGTAAAGCTTGACCTTGTGTCTCGTAGCCTCGTGGAATATCTGTTTTGGAATGACACTTTCATCAGGCTTCATTTTTTCTTGTGGAGAAGATTGCGTCTC
>NW_028234432.1:3711243-3716243 GCF_977035675.1 Penaeus japonicus | reverse complement strand
TCATTATAAGTTTTATTTTCATCGTCATTAATTCTATTATTATCATCATGATTATCATCATTAGTACTATCGTTATCAATAAATATCACCATTATTATAGCTATTATTATTATCATTATTATCATTAATATTATTATTATTATTGTTATGAACATTATCATTATCATTATTATTATTATTATTATCATTATTATTATTGTTCACTTATTATTACTCTATTATTAATTTATCTAATTATATATTATTATTATCTACTTATTATTATTATTATTATTATTATATTATTATTAATTGCATATGTTACCACATACATTAAACCTACCATACATACATACCCATACATACATAACAACTACATAATATATACTATAACTATATTATAACTCTATATTATTATATATATATATATACTTATCAATTATATATATATATATATATCTTATATACCACCACACACCATATCAAAATATACACCTTTCTAATATATTACATATACATTTACTGTCTACCACACACTACCACATCACACACACATACAAATATCACTATTACTATTATCATTATTTTTATTAATAAATATCACCATTATTATTATTATTATTATTATTATTATCATCATGAATATCATTAATATTATTATTATCATTGTTATGATCATTATCATTATTAACATTATCATCATCGTTATCATCCTTATTATTATCATTATTATCAATATCACTTCACCATCATTATCATTAATGAAGTAGCAGTAGTAGTTGCAGTAGAAGAAGATATCATCGTTAAATCATTACTGTTAGCAATAGCATTATGATCATTAGTATTATCACTATTATCCTCACCATTATCATTATCTATGTTTAGTTAGTTATCATGGGTTAAACATAATGATAAGTTATGATCGATAATTTACAATTATCCATTATCATCATTCCTTTTGACATTTATCATTATTTGTTGCGGCTTTTATGATATCGTATAATTGTAAAATTGTTATCATGGATCCCATTGTTATATTATCATTGCCTGAATATCACTCGCATCATCTGACCTACCGTAATTGTATAAGATGTGAAGAATTACATACACTTTTTTTCTCCCTCTCTTGACTTGAAATAAATCATAGCTAATCTTGATTCACTCTTATAGCAGGATTACAATATACCGTGTCTCAAACACAACAACCACAATGAATGCATTTCTACTCGCCACCGACTAAACTAAGAAGTCTACGGTCGAGTCACGCCATATTTAACTACCACAGCCAAACATTCTGAATCGTGCGTGTGAGAAGATAAATTTCTAGTTTGTAAAGAAGATAGGAAAATTAAATCCAAGGAAGGAAAGGGGGATGGAAGTAAAAAAGGAAAAACGTTCATGTCAAAGATAAAGAACAGAAAAAGGGGACGACCACCAAGCATAGGGTGGAAAATTGTAAAGGAAAAGGGAGGCAGAGAACCAGGGAACGAAAAGGTTAAAAGTGAAATACGAAGAAAAAAGGAACTCAACATAGAAAATGGGAGCAAATACAGATAACCCAAAAAAAAAAAAAAAAAAAAAAATGGTCAATAGCCAAAAAAAAGATGAAGGGGAGATACAAAAATTAAGAAAAAGAAGGAAAATTATTATGAGAGGAGAGAGAAAATGAAGCCCAAAAGAAGAAGACTCTGTAAAGCAAGATTAAAAAGGTGAGAGAAATAGAACAAGGAGAAGCAGGAAAGGGTGAATAAATGAGGATCACGGAGGCAGAAAGCATACGTAAAGGACTAAAGCATAGAGACCGATAAAGGGGAGATAGACTAAGGGAGAGTAAGAGGGAAATTTTGTATAAAGAAGCTCCCAATGAGGGAAAGGATGAGAATAAACAAGGGAGAGAAAAAAAAGGATAGATAAGAAAAGAGTACAATTTCTTAGAACCACAAGGAAAAGAAAGAGTCGACAAGGATAGTAGAAGAAAAGGAGAACGAAAGTAAAACGTCAAACTTTTCCTTGTTTATTTGTGTGTTTACCCGAACCTTTGTGTTTCAGCAATAGAGACTAAATAACAGGCAACACACTGGAATAATGGTCTTGCTTTGGCCAGGGTGCGAGAGCGTGTTGAATGTCTCATGAACATGCAAGTAACTGCATCTAGAGCCATGAGAGGTAGTTATCACGGATCTTACACGTATTAAGCAATTTTCCGAACGACGTCTTGCAGATATTTTTTTCTTATTTTTTTTTCTTTTTTTTATGCGGATGTGATTTTTGAAATTTTATACATCGTGGTGAACAAGTGTGTTATTTTAGTTATATGATATTGCGATAAAAATCCTGAACATACATGAATTTGAGAGGGCGATGTAATACATTTTTTTTTTTACGATAGCTAAAGACTTGCACATGAAAGAAACATCTTATCATATTGAGGGGAGGAAGAAGAGCAGTTCTGGGTATGCTTTACACTTTTGGAATAATATATCTAGTAGACATGATGTGCACAGCGTATTGTGAAAATACAGTGCTGTGGTTGGCGCGTATAGTGAACAAGGTGAGAATGGTTCCTGTTTGCAGGACCAGAATCCTTTGCAAATATTCGTGCAGGCTGGCAGGTCGTGGTGGCAGGAGGGGGAACACGCCAATAAATATGGAGATGAGGAGGCAGTGTGTAACACTTTAGTCCGCCTCTCACACCCGTTGGCCCGTGTTCACGCGTGTTCACCCGTTCTTGTTTCACGGCACTGCTCTAGCGGTTCATATGTACGCCGCTGGAACGGCGTATGCCCTGGTTATACATACACACGTACATACATATATACATACATATATGAATGCATACATAGATGCATAAATACATACATACATACATATATGTATATATGTATATATATATATATAATACACTCAAATAATATATAAATATATGTATATATAATATATATATATGAACATATATATAAATATATATTATGTGAAATATAATAACTATATATGTATAAATATATAATATGTTATATATATATCTATATATCACTAGATATATATACATAATATATATATATCAATATACAACATACCCATTAACTCATACTACTAAATATATATATATAATATATATATACTATACTATATATATATTTATATATATACACACCACACACCACACACACATACACGCACACAAAGACACACACACACACACACACAAACACACACACACACACACACACACACACACACACACACACACACACACACACACACACACTCCCAGACACACATATGTACTAAAAACTTTCAAGCATTCACGATCATATTTTTTCAGCGAGAACATATTTAGATTATCCTTTTCAAGCAAAGGGAACGAATTCTGAACCCTATATTGAACGCAGCCTTCCTCTCGGATGCTGTTGCTTTTAAATTAATTTGTCTCTTTTCAGGGGGATGATTATGCTCTTTAACGCTGTATTTAGCATTGACCTCAGGAGAGAAAGAAGCATTCGTAGAGGCATGTATAATTTACTAGATGCGATAGGGAGTAAGCGAGCAAGTGAATGAGTGGGTGAATAGACGAAAGAGAATGGGAGGGAGAGAGAGAGAGAGAGAACGGAGCGGAGAGGAGAGAGAGAGGAAGAGAGACTGCGAGAGAGAGACTAGGAGGAGAGAGAGAGAGACGAGAATAGGGGGGAAGTGAGAGAGAGGGTGAGTAGGTGGGGAAGAAAGGGAAGTGGCTGATGAAAAGACGTTGATCGGTTGAAAACGGATGGGTGTTTAAGAGCGGAGAGCGATTGGAAGGATGTTGGGGAGGGAAGAAGGTGAGACGGGTGGGGCTATTAGAGGATGATCTGAGAAGGATAGAGATAAGAAAGTGGAGAGAGAGAGACTGGAGTAGAGAGATGGAGAGAGAGAAAGGATGAGAAGAAGAGAGAGAGGGGGTGGGGGGTGAGCGGGGGGGGTCAAGGGGGGGGGGGGTCACTGGGACAAAAATTAAGATGTATAAAAGAAGGGAAACGGGAGACACACAAAAGGGACAGGAGCACGATTATTAGAAAGCTGCTGTCTATGATAATGAAAAAGAAAGAAAGAAAGAAAAAAAAACACTGAAGAATGGAAGACGAGGAAAAATACAAATGAAAAAATTACAGCGAGATATTAAGGAGGAAGAGGAGGAGGAGGAGGAGGAGCGAGAGGACAAGACGAAGAAAGGAGATACGTTAAAACTAAAAGAAAACATAAAGTGAGAGAATGGACAGTTAGATACGCCGCTAAAGTGGGCGTTTCGTTCACATACCAATTATCTATCTACTAAATTGCTTTTTCGAGAGTGGCTCATTGTTAACTGACTATAATCATCCCTGAACATTAATTTAGAAGCACCTCATTATCTGGCTATGAAAAAAAAAAAGAAATCGGTTATATGTCATCCTATAAATTTTGCTGCAGTGTGAACACCAGTAACCATTCTCTCGGTGGTCTCCGTCGGGAACACTCTCTGGTGTCTGTCTGATCGCAGACTCTCTCAAGTGTCTAACGTTTCGTGACACTGTTGTTGAGAACAGGGACAGTGAGCGTAATTTTTCTCACTCTTCTCGTTTTTTTTTTTTTTTTCTTATCTAGTGTGACATCCCTGCGGGTGTATGCATCATCTTACGTCATGTAACACATTCCAGGGGCGCCGCCCTATGCAAATTCCTCCGCCCGACTCCCACTGCCCTTTGTAACATCCCCTTGCCCTTTGTAATGGCTCCCTACCACAAAGGCACCTGCCCTCGCCTCCGGCTGGCTTCCTGTAAATCATTTTCCAGTGCTTAATCAGTAATTGTTTCCTCGGCCTCCGTTTCTCATTTCCTTTCGCTTGTGTCTTGCCCTCCTTTCGTCTCCTGCTCGATCAATATTTACATGGTCTATTGTCCGATACTTCCTTTGTTGCTTATACCTGGTTTAGAAGATGTGTACTTTTCCAGCAGGGAGGGCGAGGGTTGGAGGATATGGAAACTCCAGCCCTCACTCTCTTTCGCTCT
>NW_028234432.1:3666073-3671073 GCF_977035675.1 Penaeus japonicus | reverse complement strand
TGTATAAAATATAGGGCGTGTATGAATATTGATGTATGTATAGATACTCATACAGACGCACACAAATACACATATACATACATTCGCACGTATGAACATCTACAAACATTCACACACACACACATACATACACATATATATGAATATATATATATATATATATATATATATATATATATATTTTATATTTATTATATAAAATATATATATATATATATATATATATATATATATGTATATATATATATATATATATATACATATTTATATATTTGTAGTAGTAAAATAATATGTATATATAATATATGTATATATATATATATATATATATATATATATATATATATATATATATATCGTTCTCTTTTTACTCTACCCCCCTTCCTCCCCTCTTTCTCTCTCTTTCTTTCTCTCTCTCTCTCTCTCTCTCTCTCTCTCACTCTCTCTCTCTGTCATTTTCTCTCTCTTCCCCACCACTCTCTCTCTGTCCCTCTATCTCCAGATATAAAAAAAGATAGATTGATAGGCACGATATATAAATGTTTAGATGTATGAATAGAAAAATGTGTGTGCGTATATGTATGAATGTACGTGTGTTTATACATACTCGTGTGTGTGTTTGTGTATGTATATATATGTTTGTGTGACGCGTGTTTGTCCATATCTGTGTGTGAGTGAGTCTGCCAGCAGAGTTAGATCTGAAAGAAATGAGAACTGAAAATGTTTTGGTAGTCAAAGGGAAATAGAAAATATTCAGAATAAATACAGTAGAGAAACTTTACTTTCAAAGTATTATAGCAAATTGCAAATATAGTAGATAGAATTTAAATTTGCCAAAATTGTATTTGTAGTCTGTATTTATTTTTGATATGAACTCCCTGAACTTTAAAAAATAATAGTAAAGTGTTTTCTAAGTTAGGAAGTATTGGATAGCAATCAATCACAAGAATGTATATCATTTGACATTGCTGACTGTATGACAACGGTGAGAACATTTGTATTGCTTCAGAAAATAACCGTAAAGTATTACCGATGAATTATAGTCATATGTATTCACCTAATATATATAACTCTCTTGGTTTCTTTGTAATGTAGTATTTCTATTAGTAATATGGTCTATCCTGGAGACTGCTTATTCCAGGATTTTTTTTTTTTCTTCTTCTTCTTCTTTTTACCGTTTGTTTGTCCTCTTATTATCATTGTTGGCCCCTGCAATAAACAACCCACAGAAGCCTAATACATGTATAGCCATCTATTTTCCTAACAGTGACAATGGTCATTCCACATTTCGGAACACGGTGCATCTAGTTTCAAATTACAATATCTGTGTGCTTAGTTCACCGACAGCGACATCTGTTTTCAAAGCACGGTAATGAACGCATTTAATGTTTCACTTTTTGGACGCTGCTTATTGTTTCAGCGCTTCGTAATGAACATATTGGCAGCAGCAGGAGCGACAGAGGCATGCAGGCTGCGCTGATAAATGCCTCTTTTTTTTTTTTTTTTAGAGCGATAGTGATGAACGGGATAGAGACTTGCTGACATGATGACGTGGGTCCGATTTTGCCGTGCCGTGATCGAGACAATGTGCATCGGTGAATGAGGCTTCTACATTATCACGGATTCCCTTTTCTGTTAGAGCAAAATGGTTTTAATAGCAGCATTGGCAAAAATAGTCCAATCGGTCTTCAAACAAATGGATACCCATTATATACCGTTTCAAAAAAAAAAAAAAAAAAAAAAGGGGGGGTATGCTAAAAGCCAGTCATGGGAATAAGCCATATGTTTACAAGGTTTTCGAAAGCGAGACAATACGTAGAATACGAAAAATATTTACCTGCTACCGATAGAATATACCACTGGGAAGAGATAAGAGTGAACGAGTCATGTCTGAGTGAGTGTGTGTACGTCAGTGTGTGCGTTCAATTGCTGTTTCCAGGTGAATGGATCTCCAAAGATGTCACGCAGCCCGGATATGTGTTTAGCTCTTTCTCTCTCTCTTTCTCTCTCTCTCTCTTTCTCTCACTCATTCATTTTTTCTTTCTATCGCCTCTCTCTCTCTCTCTCTCTCTCTCTCTCTCTCTCTCTCTGTTTCTCTCTCTTCATTAACTCTCTTCTCTCTCTTCTTATTATATATATATATTTTATTATATATATATCTTTTTCCCCTTTCTCTCCTTTCTCTCCTAATTCATTTTTTCTTTCTTCGCCTTCTCTCTCTCTCTCTTCTCTCTCTCTCTCTCTCTTTCTCTCTCTCTCTCTTCTCTTGTTCTCTCTCTTTCTCTCCTCATTCATTTTTTCTTTCTATCGCCTCTCCTCTCTCTCTTGTCTCCTCTCTCTCTCTCTCTCCTCTTCTCTTTTTCTTTTTTTTTATATTATTTTTTTTATCTTTACCTCTTTCCCTTTTTTTTTTCTTACTTCTCTCACTCACCCCCCCCCCCTATATATAATAATATTAATATATATATTATATTTATATATATAATATTATCTTTTATTACATACATATATACATACATTATTTTAATTATTTATTTATATAATATATATAATAAAATATAAATATAATTATATATAATATTATATATATATATATATATAATTTTTATATTAATTTTATATATATATATATATTTATAATATAATTTTAAAATATGATATATTGTATATTATATATATATTATATTACAAAATATATATATATAATATATATATATATATATACAATAATATAAATATTATTTTTATTATATATATAAAAATAATTTATATATATATATAATAATAATAATACATATCATGTATTATAATTATAAAAATTATAATTAAATTAATATCAACAATATAAAACCAAATTAATAATTTGCTTCGACTCGGCGCCTGTGTTGGAGTATCGCTTCATCAGCCAGACGCTTCAGCCGGGCCCCTCAGTGAGCTTAAAGTGTATTGCGTCAGGGGCACCAACCCCTCACGTCTCTTGGACGCTGGACGGTTTTCCTTTGCCGCAGGTGGACAGGTTGGGACTGCTGATTATTGTTATGATGTAGAGTGTTCGTCGCTAATGGTGAGGGTTCATGGTTCTAGTAAGGTAGTGGAGAGAAAGAAGTGACTGACGTGTTTGGTAATATAGATGACCCTTTTTTGGTTATAACAGGTACCATAGAACTAATTTATACTGTTTCCAGTGTCAGTGTTTAGCTATTAAAAACAATACTTAGGATTATAGTAATACCTTTAATATCACCTATGGTTTTATCATTGATACCAAACTATTATTACAACCACTCCTGTAGCAACAACTTACTTCTACTACATCGAATACCATCACTACAACCAATTTTACTATTACTACCATTACTCTAAAACCATTAACGGAAGTATAATCTCCCCCCCTCCCCCCTCATTACAGCCACGCCAACACCTCCATCTATTACTCAGCCTAGGACATGCATAATACATTACACTCCACAACTTTCATTGAGCCGTGTTCTTATGCGACTCTCAGTGAGCGCTGCTTCCTAATCCATGCGACTGAAGAGAGGCGACGCTTCATTCAAGAAAACAACAAGTTCTTTATGTTGTTTTTCTCTGACGCGACTACAACCAGCCAAGCGTCGGAGGGTAAACACTAATGGTGTGAAAGTTCCGCGACCCGTGTTTTGGATTCTTTCTAGTCTTGTAAGTCGCAGCCATTGCTAATCCCCAATGTCTTGGAGGCACAGATTCGAAGATTCGAACATCGGAGAAAACTCTCTGCCCACGTGTCAAGAACCCTCGAGAATCAACTCTTCCTCCATACGATGAGGTCTTTAAGCTATGACATCTAGCACTTCATCATGAAGAATACAGACAAATCCTCCCTTATTGCATGCCATTGCGTGACCATCAAAAGCAAACCTTTCACTGACCACAGGTTGTTATGATATAAATTAAGTAGAACCTCCTTTTGTTGTCCCTCTGGTGTTACCTGACGCTCTTTTGGTGGCGCTGACTCGATCCCCTGCTGGTCACTCAAGTCATTTTCACATGTTTCATATCGTTTGATAATGTGAGTTGTCGAGGCTGATTTTACGGGTAGAGAGCTTATCCAACCGAGTTTTGATGCACAGCTCTCCTAAGCTTTGTGGTAATTCCATGTTTCATGTTTCTCTGATAAACAATATACTCCCGTCTTTTTTTTTTTTTTTTTTCGTTTTCTTTTTTTTTTAACAGCTGATGTGAATCTATCCCATATGGCAATATAGTTATTCGATGTCTGGGATTCATCAGGAAATGTCCACCTATGTTGGAGTCCGTGTGTGAAAGCTGTACAGGCATGCGGAGGCTGCATTATCGACATGTCTGATAGGATTTTTTTGAAGACTCTTTCACCCAGTCATCTATTTTGGGGATCAACATACCGCTTGAATTTGGGGGAGGCTACGCAGCTCCCCAATATTTCTGTATACATACATACATATATATGTATATATATATACATACAAAAAATATATAATTAATATAAAAAATTAAATTATATAATAATTAATAATATATATAAATATTTTTATAAAAATAAAAAAATATACTTTATAGGGTACATATATAATTTTATAAAAAATAATATTATATTTAATAAATAAATTATAAAATAATATAATTTAAATATTAAAAATATTATATTTTTTTTTGTTTGTTTGGTTTTTTTTTGGGGTTTTTTAAATATATTAATATATATATATAATAATTAATATTATATAAAAACGTATTTTTATATATAATATATTTTTTAAAAATTTTAAATATTTTAAAATATTAATATTATATATAATAAAAAACTATATTCATTTTGTTTTTATTTTTTTTTTTTTTCATATATATTATAATAATTAATATATAATATATATAATATATAAATTTATTATGTATATTATGTATTTATTATATATATATATATATTTATATTTATATAAACAAAATTAAAAATATTATATTATTATAATAATATTATATATTTAAAA
>NW_028234432.1:3611073-3618573 GCF_977035675.1 Penaeus japonicus | reverse complement strand
ATGAAGTAGTCGAAAGGGCGGAGTGACCCGTCGAATCATCACCGCCAAAAAGGTTATCCTATTAGCTATTAGCGGGTGTGCCGGTCACTGTTAAACCGGTATTTGCATTTGTGTTTTGCTGATACTACTTGGATTTGAGTTAGGTTCTGGTTATCATGTCTTAGAGTTTCGATGTTTTTTTTATTATATTTATTATTATATCTTTTTTTATTATTATTATTATTGTTATTATTATTTTTTTTTGTCTAGTCCAATGAGAATTACAATTCTTTCGTGGTGCAAACAAGCAGATCCTTTCAATTGATACAATATTTAAAAACAAAAATAGTGATCTTACAACCGCCGGACACGATTCCCCTGGCCGAGCGCGGTCCCTAAAGGGCGCCTGTTAGATATAGGATCCCTTTGATCGTCAGCATTTAATTTCGCCGGGAGCTCACCCTGCGAGGCCGGCCTTGCCCCGAACTATTGTTTTTGGAAATGCTGTAGTCCCGTTTACGAGTGCGAGAATAAACAATTCTGGTTTGGACGATGAATGTTTGGTTTAAATTATGTAAACAAAAAGAATGTTTTTCCTTTATTTTAGCTTTTCTATTCATACTATAGCACTTTTATTTATTTTAGGTTTTGTATTCCTACTATAGCAGTTTCATTATTTTAGGTTTTGTATTCCTATTATAGCAGTTTCATTATTTTAGGTTTTGTATTCATACTATAGCAGTTTCATTATTTTAGGTTTTGTATTCCTACTATAGCAGTTTCATCATTCTAAGATTTGTATTCATACTATAGCATTTTCATTATTTTAGGTTTTGTATTCCTATTATAGCATTTTCATTATTTCAGGTTTTGTATTCCTATTATAGCATTTTAATTATTTTAGGTTTTGTATTCCTATTATAGCATTTTCATTATTTTAGGTTTTGTATTCATACTATAGCATTTTCATTATCTTAGGTTTTGTATTCCTATTATAGCAGTTTCATTATTTTAGGTTTTGTATTCCTATTATAGCAGTTTCATTATTTTAAGTTATGTATACATACTATAGCATTTTCATTATTTTAGGTTTTGTATTCCTATTATAGCAGTTTCATTATTTTAGGTTTTGTATTCCTACTATAGCAGTTTCATTATTTTAGGTTTTGTATTCCTACTATAGCAGTTTCATTATTTTAGGTTTTCTATTCCTACTAAAGCAGTTTCATTATTTTAGGTGTTGTATTCCTACTAAAGCAGTTTCATTATTTTAGGTTTTGTATACATACTATAGCATTTTGACAGGTGAGTAAGATTCATTTGGTTTAGTCTTCAGAATCGATATTACATTGCCCTCACGAATACTTCTGCAGCACTCGAAGAATAATGTAATGAAAGAAAGTTGAGAGAGAGAGGGACAGACAGACAGATAAAGAGAGATAGAGAGAGGGGGGAGAGAGAGAGAGAGACAGACAGACAGACAGACAGAGAGGGAGAGAGGGGGGGGGGGGGAGGGAAGAGAAAGAGAGAGAGAGAAAGAGAGAGAGAGAGAGAGAGAGGGTGGGGGAGATGGAAGAGAAAGAGAGATAGAGATAGATAGAGAGAGAGAGAGAGAGAGAGAGAGAGAGAGAGAGAGAGAGAGAGAGAGAGAGAGAGAGAGAGAGAGACAGACAGACAGACAGAGAGAAAGACAGACAGAGAGAGATAGGGAGGGGAGAGAGAAAGAGAGCAGGCAGTTATTGTTATGTTATTCTTATCCTTCCCATTGTCCTTATCAACGTTATCATCCTCTTCTTTCCTTGCGTTCATATTACCTGTTGTCATTACTCTCATTATTTGTATTAACTATCAGTGTCGTTACCATGGTTATTATTGTTCTTTTTATCATTTTTCTAATTTTGTTGTTCTTGTTATTAGTATTACCCTTTTAGTAGTAGTATCATATTTGTCATCATTATATTTCTATTGCTATATTTTATCATCATCGCTGTTAGTATTCGTATTGTCATTGCTATCACGTTTATCCATCGTTCATTCCTAAATTTATTTGTTCTCTAATATGTCATCGGTATCATTAAAATCCACCATCCTTCCATCACTAGCCTCACCCTTTTCCCTGCCATGCCCATGACCCACGCCCCACGCGCGAGACAGCTGACCCCGGGCACCGGTGACAGGCGACCGCCCCAACAACGGCTGACTGCCACGACCGCGACTATTCCATTCCTAGTCACGTGCCATCACCACCCTAGCCCTAAGTAAGCGTTCCTGTCCCTCCACCAACCCTTCCCGACGTGCCCCCCATCAGCCCAGTCGACCCACGCCCAAAAAGAGCCACGGGCGTAGCGGCAGTCGCGGGCGCGGTGCGGGCGGTCCCCGGAGTGAAAGTGAAGAGTATGACTCCCTGCAGTCAGATACGGACACCGAGCATGCCACGTCCTCGCGCACGGAGTCCTCCATCCACCTGGACTCCGCCACCCTCGAGAGCCACCACACGGCGCTCCACCTGCCCCTCGACCCCCACCTGGCCACGCTCGAGTCGCGCCCAGACGCCCAGGCCGCCCACGCCGCACGGAGGCCGGCCTCCAGGACCGTCCACCACAGTGAGTCCTTTGCTTTCCTGCCGTACCCTAACGTGCGCTTCCTTCTTCCTAGCCTCCAGGTTGTCTCCCTCAGCCTCAACGTTGACAGACTTTCCAGTGGCAAACAGCATCAATTCTCATACAAATGGCTGTATCTACACTTTTTTTTCCAATGAATTAAACATAATTTCTAAGGAGCAACTTTGATCATTATTTCTTTCACTTATTAGCTATAAAGATGAATGTGGCTCACCACCAACTCACTGACATGGTCTTTGGCACTCTAAATCAACAAGGGGTCCACTTGTTTAACACTTTCATCCACTTTCCGGAGCTATAACTCATCAATTTATAAGAAACGTTGGGTGTATTTTAAAACTTCATTCTGCTATCCATTATCCTTAACTGACTGACTAGTCCTAAAATTAGATAACAATAAAAACGTTTCAGACTTGTTTGGGCGTGTTTGGGTGTTGGATTCGAAATCCGAAAACCCTTCCATTTCTTTCAAGCAAATGGAGTAAATATACCAGGCCTGTCTCGTGGTTACCTTCCATTCCAAGCCTCTGAGCCTTGTCCTTTTCCAGACCTGATCTACCACGCCCCCGAGTCCAGCACGTCGACGGAGCCCTCGCCCATCCTGGAGCGGAAGTCGTTCCCCCGCAAGAGCGACGGCAACAAGCTAGGTCGCGGCGGGGCCTTCCAGGGTCGCGGCCTCAGCAAGATGGTGGCCAGCATCAGAGGTGGCACCCAGGAGACCTGCCTCTCCTTCCCGAAGGCCGGCCACGCCTCCGACTCCAAGAGCTCGGACGACGGCAAGTATGGCTTCACGCGGCAGATCACTCCGCCCGTGGGATTCTCCAGCAGCCACAACGAGCTCTCGGAGGCGGAGTGCGACCTGGAGATGAGGCGGAGGAACAAGGAGGCAGAGGCCGCCTCCGCTGCTTACGTTGGGCACTCCAGGTCACAGTTCAGGTCGTACGTGTCCGGCAAGGAGAAGGACTACAGCATCAAGGTGTGATAGGTCTGACGAGGGCAACATAGACTACATATATCTCATGAAACTACTTCTCTGAACATACGAAGTGACCGTCTGATCAAAACTGCGTGTTTTAGGGTCAACATTTCCAGTGTGTTTCTCTTTACATTGTGTAAATGTGTAAATCTGTTTAGACAAGACATTGAACTCTATGTTACTTTGTAAGTGGCTAAAGTCATTTCTAAAGCTGTCTGTCGGAGATATCAGAGTGATACTGGATATGTTTTAAGACATTGTTAATCTTCACTGGCTCTACAACGAGAATGTTATGTGTTAACACTCTGATAGGTAATTATAAAGTGAAAGAAATCTGACATTTGTGTATAATGTACAGGTGTTCATTTTGTAAAGAAGTGATACTGGTCTTAATACTTTTTATTAAATATAAATCGAGAGGCGTAAAAACATGACAAAAAAGACTATACTATATATTATGTATATATCATAGTTCATTTTTCTTCTGAAGTCAATTTTGCAATGAATACCATCAAACAGAAATCTTATATAGAATAGGTTTGTGTCAGGCAACGACTTATAAAAAAAATAGATACACGTTCGGTAGTTTGACAACTATGACAGCATTTCTACTAATATCACCATAATGAGGTATTTGTCATTTCCTCTTTCATTGTCCCATCAGATCTTTCACCATCTTTTTATAAACCAATTTGAATAAATGGATCTTAGCATCTTCTTTTTGTGCGCAGGCATTGCTTGAGCTTGACAGTGAAACGGACTGTGCTTGAGCAAAGTACTCGGTTCTCTCCCCCCCACCCCCCACTCAACGCCGATCATTTCCATCACAAAAGTTGGCTATATTTGTACTGTTGTTTGAATGTGCCCTCATAGACGTGGTGCCATCGCGCTTATCATGAGATGTCGAAAATTAGATACGAAAATCGTTGTTGAATGGAACCTTTATATGAGTGTATTTGTGTTCCTTGTAAATGTGATTGGGATAGATGGAGTATTTAACTTTTCTTCGGTTGGAATTATCCAGGAAGTGTACATAACCTTTCCACATGTTCACTTGAAAAGAGAATGAACATTTTATATTGCAGGGTTTTTAAATTAAATTATTTTATGCACAACAAAGTTATCTTGAAAGGAAATCTAAAGATCTGCCCAGCTGTTATTTTCTAGGGGAAAAAACGATAGCATACAGCGGGTACCTTCAACTTATTTGCCAAGAGCTAAAGACGTTCACATATGTTTTGTGGTTATGCTTTCCGGAGATACTTGCTGTGCCCCCGTGGACTTCAATCCAACCCTTGCCAGAAGAACTCTTGGTCCCTCAACCAGTTCGATGTTTCTGTGATACTGTATGAGACCCTTTTTACACTGTAATATTTTCACAATACAATGAACATCCAGACAATATACCAATACACAATTTTGCCAATGATGTGGATTACCATCTGCACACATAGTGCCAACACCACGTTTATCCTACTATTTGGCACAATGCTGCTTCATCTAAATGCTACACGGCACCACAACATTGCCACCACACAGTCCATTCCACCGACATTACCAACACATTTCCAACAGAAGGTAGTCTCCATTTACCACCCACGTGAGGCTTGTGATCATGTGTAAAGTTTATCTGTGTAAATCTGACATTTTGTAATTAACAAATATAATCATTCGATTAAAAGTTATTTGCTTTATTGTCCAAAACTTTAGCATAAGTTGTCATATCTAAAGATAGACCAGCATAAATTTTGCAATTCTAATGGAACGCCATAAGCTGTTTTTTTCTCATATAGAGTTCATTTTGCAATAATCTGTGACCTTGTGTCAATATTTGCATGACTTTCTAGTAGTTTATTTTGGCGTATTTTTATAATGTGGTATACTATGGATGTTATATATTCACTGCTGTTGAGACTTATTAAAGAGCAGAAGAGCTTCTGTAGTGATGATGAACGTGACCTGAGTTCCTCCCTATCTCTTCTCTTTCATCTCACCCTTTTCTCCTTCACCAAACCATCTCTTTCCTTTCTATATATTTCCCTTCACCTGTATCTATAATATGCAACTAAAGTCGCTAACGTCATTATAAAAGGACAGTTCAAAGTTGTATTTCCACCAAGGGATCTGATGTTTCCCATATCTATTGTTCTCTTTTCTTTTCTCGTATTTCCCTTTCATCCTTCTCTCTTCCTTTGGTCTCCCTTTTTCACTTTCGTGTTTGTTTGTTTTCCCTTCTCTCTCTTTGCACATGACTTCCTATTTTCATTTTCCAAGTCTCTTTCGTTTTCAACTTCTATCATGTTCCTTTCCTTTTACTCGTTAATGCTTTTTTTTGCTTATGCACTTTTAGTATATTACCTCTACCAATGCCGAAGCATAATGAGATACCATTAGTGAAGGTCCATCACTATTAGTGTCGAAGTTATTTATGTCACCATCACTGATCTCCCAAAAAGCTCATCAACTTGGACACTGCAATACCTGTGTTAAACAGTGGCATCTCGAGACTATTTAATGAATTTGTGATTCTTTTTTAGATTGGGAGACTCGGGGTACTATCTGAAAAAAATATCAAATTTCTATCATCTCGTAATAAAATCAATACATTTGATTTAAAAATCCCTTCTTAAACCTTTATGTGGAAACAAACATATGAATGATCACTGCACTACCGTCACTATATCACAATATCTGAAAAAATGTCTATATAGCAATAGAAGAAAGATAAACATAAACAACATAAAAGCCTAATAAAAGCAGAGCCAAGTAACACAAGATAAGTATCATATGTGTCACTGATGATATGTATTCTGTTCACTGCGATCACTTATACATATCATTCGCTTAAATATGAACGTCTGATAATGGCTTTAACTTGTTAGTATACAAATAGGATTAAAATCATAAAATGTTGAGATAAACATGCAGATTAGAGAGATGACCGATTTGCCAAGGATTATCCCAGATTCTGTGATGCAACTTTACACGAAAGGACAATGGGAGTATTTGATTTTTTTTTATATCATAGAGCTGATCATTGTCCAAACTCACACGGAAGGTATAAATAGTGTGAAAACTTATGTAACTCATTTTCAAACCATCACGTAGCACACCATGCGCTGAGTCTCTCTCGCTTAATCCTAATCATCTTCTTAGAGCTTCAATCAAATCTATTTTCCGCAAGAACATCCTGGCATTTGCCTATTATAAGATTATATAGATATAGATTTAAAAAAAATACTAAAGAAAACATTGTCTGTGTTTTTGTTAGACAGCTAGTTGCGAGATCTCGGGTTATCCTGAAAAATTGGATGCACTTCCACTTCCCGTAATTCAACTCTACGCTGTTTGTCAATAAATCTTATGATAAGAAATACTTCTTGCATATTCATTCTAAAGATATCATATCTTTCTTTGCTTATAATCTACGTTACCGTAAAATCCTTCTCAAGAATCCGCTGTGTTCCACGGACTGAAGGTAAGAAAGTTTAGCAAAGTTAGGGTCAGGAATTAGCATGATGAAACAATACGCTTCCTTGGGATTATTTCCTTTGTCACAAAGGAAATGAACGTTCCTTTAGAGAAACCCTTCTTTTATCTTAAAGGTGATATTTTGATAACACCATCAGAACACTACCTGTAAAGACCGTAATAAAGATCCAGGTGTTTGAAAATGTGTGGCAACGGCGAGCAGAAGATGATAAGGAGGCACCGGACGCGAACGGCAAACGCGATGCCAGCGAGGGCGACGCGAAAATATCCACCATGGCATATGACATATGTTGGACAAGCGTAAACTGCGAATCCTCTTTGCTAGGCTTTATTGTTCATGTTCCCACTTACATTATTCTACTCCACAGTACAGAGAGTACACTCAAAAAATGCGGAAAATATATGTATATATTTTTTTCCTGGATGCAGTCT
>NW_028234432.1:3601073-3603573 GCF_977035675.1 Penaeus japonicus | reverse complement strand
GTCTAAGAATAAATTACTTGTAAGGTGCAGGGTATGTGGTCTTTTTCTTTTTGTCTTTAGGAAGATAAACAGTAATATTACTAATATTAGTAATTTCATGTTACTTGATTTTCTATTTATGTAAATACAGTTATATGTTTAAGAGGAAGATAATTATTGATATGTCGTCTGGATAACTATAATGACGTGATGCAGATAGATACATTTTCAATTAACACACAGATGGCTAGATGGCAATATGTCTATGACCATGACTATGCAGATATTCGTTTTATACTATGATAGTCTAAAGAGGCTCACATTACCTCATCTCCTGGTGTATTTGAGTCACGCAGGGAAGTGAGCTTGCATGACAAAGCACAATCTTAGGCATGAACACAATGATGAATTCAAGAGTGACACGACAAAGGTTGCACGTGAGCCTTCAGTGCTGCTGAGTTGCACGTCAGGGGTCGCCATTCTCTGTACGAATGCGCGAGTCTGCCATGATAGTTCCAGCATCACTGTCGCGAGTTGTGTTCCGGTGCCGCAGATATGGCACACCAGACAGTGAGACAATGCAGGGACGCGGGACGAAGGGAAGCAGATGTTTCGGGTTAGAGAGAGACAGAGATGTCGGGAAAATGGTAGCCAGGTTGTGATTCGCACATTATCTACATGCACAGAGAATTTCAAACGATGCTCATCATGGCCTAAGGAAAGATCAAAGTGAACACGGTCCTTAAGTTGAGTTTCATAAACAAACTTGATATCATGTCCTATTCTTACTCATAATATCCATTTCCATTCACCTTTTTTCATTCGTCCGTCCGTTTCCTTCCCTTTGGTCTAATTACGCCTCAGTCAGTGTATTGACCAACCGGTGACGTCATCACCATACGACCGGTACTCATCGAGAAGATTGACAGCGTATATCCTCTAAGCGGTGCAAATGAACTATGGTTGTGGTGATGGCGATCTGGCTGATAGGGAGGGAGAGAGAAACAGAGAGAGAAAGAAAGAAAGAAATAGAGAGAGAGAGAGGAGATGGAGGATGGAGAGAGAAAGAAAGAAAGAAATAGAGAGAGAGAGAGGGGAGAGGGGGGGGGGGAGATGGAGGATGGAGAGAGAAAAAAAGAGGCTTTGACAATACATTACCTTGCAAGGCATAACTGTATTGTTTGTTCGTTCGTCTTATTTTGCAGAGGGTTGGGTGTTGCTAGGCCAACATCACCCTCCCCCCTCTCTCTCTTTATCTTTTTTTTTATTTATCTATCTATTTATCTTTCTATCTATATATCTATTTATTTATCTATCTATATATCTATCTGTTCATCTGTCTATCCATCCATCTCTCTTTCTCTCCATTCATCTCTCTCTGTCTCTCTCTCTCTTTCTCTCTCTCTCTCTCTCTCTCTCTCTCTCCTTCCCTCCCCTTCTCTCTCTTTCTCTCCATCTCTCTCTCTCTCTCTCTTTCTTTCTCTCTCTCTCTTTGGTGAAAGCAAGATACAGCACAGCTAGATAATTGATTCCATTGGAAGTCTTGATGGAAACACAGTGAGACGCGCGAGGGACTTAGGACTTCGGCCGGCCCTACCCCATCCTGGGATAAAGCCGATAATCCCGCAGAGAGCACTAGGCTTGGCCCGTGGATGGCAGACTGGAGAGGGGAGTGACCTTGGACACGCTTTAGGTTGAATTGAGTCTTGGTAGAGTCCCCAAAAGTCAAGAGACAGCAGGCCTTTAAGGCTCTGATATTGTTTAATTTGTGTTCTAAGGTACTGATTATGCATGCTATAATAATGCAATTTTAGGAAGCAAGCATTGAGTCTGACCTAAGACTTCCTGCCCTCCTGTAGGCTCTTCCGCCTCTAACAACACTTGGTTTCCATCTCTCTCTCTCTCTCTCTCTCTCTCTCTCTCTCTCTCTCTCTCTCTCTCTCTCTCTCTCTCTCTCTCTCTCTCTCTCTCTTTCTCAAGAATCATTGTCGTACAAACACTAGCCCTCAATACTGCCTAAACATCTGGGGTCCAACAAATAAAACACAAATACAAAAAAACGCAAAAACTACAAAACTTTGCTGCAAGAGTAGCAATGGGAAATGTATATAAAATTCGACCTCATAACAAATCACATAAACAAACAAAAGGAAATTATCCTCATTGGATTTTACCTAAAAAAGAAAAAATGAAAAAAAAGTCGGTAATGGGAGTCAAAACAAGACAAGACAAAAAAAAAAAAAAAAAATCTTTATATCAAAAGATCAAATTCGAAAACAGGGGCAAGAAATATAGAGATCCGTGGACGAATGATGTGGAACCACCTGTCACATCTTAGAAATATTTCCAACTTCAATACATTATAACAAAATTGAAAGAACATCTGAATTATCAATAACATCGGGTGCTTGAACATCAAGCCAAACACGATTTTTCGGTCACTTGTAATGTTAATATGTTGTCTATATTGGCTACACACACGTACTTTATATTATCTATGTTAATACTGTATTATTACGCA
>NW_028234432.1:3596073-3598573 GCF_977035675.1 Penaeus japonicus | reverse complement strand
TTCGTTCGGAAGTTTGGTACTTAAGAGATAACTTTTCCTGAATTAGGACGTGTGTTGGGTTGGGTTGGTTGGCGCTCTATCTTTGTGCTTATTATAGTGATCATGACTAATGAGTAATGAGGTTGATATTAATACTTCAAAGGAGAATGACTTAGTAATAGTGGATACTGAAGATAGCGGTGCGGTCATGATAACAATAGTAAATATGATATGATTGCAAATAGTGAGAAATGTGGCAGTAATGAGAAATATAATGATATTGACAATACTAGAGATTGATAATAACTATTGGTAATGGCCATGCATTAGTTGTAATAATTACCATGATGAAAATCATTTTTTAATGAAAATTAATATAACAATGACGGTAAAGAAAATTATTTTTTATTGATAAGCAGTTTAAAAGATCTATGATACTAATAAAAATAACAATGAAACAAATATTACTAATGGTATATCGAAACGGCAACAACACCAACAATAATAGTGAGGATAAAAAGAATAACAACATCAACACCAACAACAAAATCAACTTGAACCACAATCAGCATTTTTCTAACGAAGAGGCACAGAATATCTAGATCGGATGTCATTAGTAAAGGATTAAAAAGTTATCAGAAATGTATAAAAAAAAGAGAATCGAAGTTCAGGATGACTCCTCAAGGGAATCTCGGGTATGGTGTCTACGTATAGTGTACATGGTGATACTCGTGATGATCCCAGATAGATTTAACCGATAATATTTGTGGTAATAACAATGATAAAAGTAACATTACTGATGCTAATATATGATAAAATTATAGTTATATCAATGAAAACATCAATGGTAAGACTGAGTTGTCCACGGCAATAGGAGGCCTTATCCTAGATGGATAGTAAATGGGATATGGCACAGCTGTTTTCCAACAACTGGCCTTCCTAGCTGAGATTTCCTATTCAGATTATGTGGAAAGTGCAAAGTCGTGATAGCTGATTGTTAACACAAACCGACTTCAGTAATAAAGATATTGATATAACTATTTTCTTCTTTACTTCAGTATATGTAGGAACAGAATCGTCGAAACAAAAAAGTAAAGCAATGGTAATAACAAAAACGAAAAATCATGCCTTTGCTATGAATTCTCTTATTCTTCCCTTTCTCTCGTAAGCGCTCGAACCATAAATGCGAAACTGATAAAAAAAAAAACAATACTGTGGACCCCAGCATATGCAGCATTTCCAATCGGCATTGGTTGATACCGAAAGAGACCAAACGAGTTATAAAAATCCCAAAGCCTCATTCGTGGTGAAATAACACATGGGTACATCCTACATCCTTGGTTAGTTCTTTCTATTGATAACTAATTGTTTAAGGTAAAATACACATATGCTCAATGTTACCTTTTGGTAGGTACATATGTAGTATGTTGAGGATACGATTAAAATAGGATTAATCAGAAGTTTGACAGCCGCACACTACAACGTAGTCAGAAACTACCTAGGCACATAAGTCCAAAGATATTGGCACCTCCCGCAATTTAGGGGCTTTGGAGGAGACATGGCTCATACGAAGTCAGTCGTATTAACACCAATAACAACAACAATGATAACAAAAATTGTGAGAAGAATAGAATATGGGATGGCGACTATCTCTTCAAAGAAGCAGCAACATACAGAAGAAAGACAAACTGTCTAATCCTTCGCCTTCCTTCCTCCTTTGGCTGTAGCATTTCAGTCCGGCCACCACATCAAACAGAAAGGCTTGATTTCGGATGTGGAACGGAGTGACGTCACACACACGGTCTTCAGTTAAGCGAATTTGGCGCAGATCACAGTCACTTTAGAAAAGCATTCGCTCCGCCTGCATCGCGCTCGCTCTCCAACTCCGCCCGGAGAAACGTGTTCTTTTCCTCTAAGATTTCTTTCACCATTATTTGCCAGTTGAATTAGTTTACATTTTCCTCGGCTGGAGAATGGGTGCTGGAAGTAAAGGAGAGATGCTCAGACGTGACTTCGCCTGGATGTTCCTGTGCCTCCGAGTGTAGTTTGTATCACATATAATGTATACAGATGCAACTAAATGCATATAGATACACAAATATACGTACAGTAGATATGCAAAAACAAATATAAAACACACACACTCTTGTATGTGTGCGTGTGTATGTCTGTATCTGTGTGTGAGTGTGTGTGTTTGCTCGCGCGCGAGTTATTGTTACCGATTGTGCTTTTTGTGTTTTGTGAAAGTGAGTCAGGATTTCACAATACATTCTGCCGCGCTTGCCACAATGAGCTCGTAAGGCGCCTTTCGAGCAGGCTGAAGCAGCGGCGCAATTTGCCTTTGAAAAGCAGAAGTTGATGGATGGGGTCACTTCCTTGCTGTGAGGTGAGGTGTCGAGGCAACGATGCGACGACTGCGTATGGCGAATGAGGATGAAGCAATAGCGCCGTAGAACAGGAATTTACTCCTGCTTCAAAGTGGTGAAGGAGGCAAGTGGAGTGGCTGGAGTGGCGGGGTTGA
>NW_028234432.1:3581073-3583573 GCF_977035675.1 Penaeus japonicus | reverse complement strand
AGGTGGAGGAGGGAAGGGGAGGAGAGAAGGGAAGGAGGGAAGGGGAGGAGGGAAGGGAAGGAGAGATGTTGAGGAGAGATGTGGAGGAGGTGTAGGAGGGAAGGGAAGGAGAGGTGTGGAGGAGGGGAGGAGGGAAGGGCAGGAGGGAAGGGGAGGAGGGAAGGAGGGAGGTGGAGGAGGGAAGGGAAGGAGAGATGTGGAGGAGGGAAGGAGAAAAGGGAGGAGGGAGGTGTAGGAGAAATGTGGAGGAGGGAAGGAGGGAAGGGAAGGAGGGAAGGGAAGGAGAGATGTGGAGGAGGGAAGGAGGGAAGGGGAGGAGGGAGGTGGAGGAGAGAAGGGGAGGAGAGCAGGGAAGGAGAGATGTGGAGGAGGGGAGGAGGGAAGGGGAGGAGGGAGGCGTAGGAGGGAAGGGGAGGAGGGAAGGGAAGGAGGGAGGTAGAGCAGGGAAGGGGAGGGGGAAGAGGAGGTGGGAAGGGGAGGAGAGAAGGGGAGGAGAGAAGGGGAGGAGAGCACGGGAGGAGGGAAGAGGAGGAGGGAGGGGGAGGAGGGAAGGGGAGGAGAGAATGGGAGGAGGGAAGGAGGGAAGGGGAGGAGGGAGGTGGAGGAGGGAGGAGGAAGGAAGGAGGGAAGAGAGTGTGGTGGGAGAGGGAAGGAGGGAGGAGGGAAGGGGAGGAGAGCACGGGAGGAGGGAAGGGGAGGAGGGAGGTGGAGGAAGGAAGGAGGGAAGGGGAGGAGGGAGGTGGAGGAGGGAAGGAGAGGAGAGAATGGGAGGAGGGAAGAGGAGGAGGGAGGTGGAGCAGGGAAGGGGAGGGGGAGGGAGAAAATAAATGAGTAGAGGAGAGAAACAGAGTGGTTGGAGGACAAACGAAGAAATGAAAATAGGAAAAGGGAGGTGGCGAGAGCCATTGAAAAGAAAAGAAAATGAATGAAAGTGAAAGAAGAATAGGAGCAGGATGTCTGAGAATAAAAGAGACAAAAGTGTGTGTGTGTGTGTGTGTGTGTGTGTGTGTGTGTGTGTGTGTGTGTGTGTGTGTGTGTGTGTGTGTGTGTGGGCGCTTGAACTCTGTTATCATAGTAAATGACTTTACTGTACTAATTATCTATCATATTATCGTCTTTTGATATATCAGTTGTTGTTGTTTGTTGACTATCTTCTTTTTTTTCTTTTTGGTTATATCATTAACATTTTTATCATCATTATCGTCATCGTCGTCATCACCACCATCGTCATTATCACCATTTTTTTCTACTTTTCTATTGCTATCATAAAAAAAATGTTCTCATTGTTAGTAGCAGTTGCTGCTTGTAATAGCAGTAAAACCCGTAAAGCTAAAGCTATTAATAGCACCATTATGTCGTTTAGTTTTGTTATCACAATTACGCCAAGTGAACATGACAAACACTAAAAAATTACCATAACGGACATGTCAGCGAGTCATGTTGCAATCACGCTCGGCTGATAATCGTTGACTTTCATGGCTGTGGAAACATAATAAGAAATCAACAATCATCAAGATGGTTTAACATATTGCTAAGCGCTTTGAACAGGATCTACCCTGACGAAGTAAATTATTATTATTATTAACATCATTATCATTATTTTTATTGTTATTCTTTTTATTGTTATTGTTGTTATTATTGTTTTTTATCATTATTATTATTATTATCATTATTATTGCTGTATTTTTTATGATAATGATGATAATGATATTATTATTATTATCATTATTATTATTGTTGTTATTAATATCATCATTATTATTATTATTATCATGATATATATATATTATGAAATTTATGAAAAAAATGAAGAAAATGGGATTATGACGATTAGGTATTGGAGGCAGTGCGATTTCTGTGATTAGTAGGGAAAAGGAGAGACAACCAGACTGTTCACGGTTGAGAAGGAGAAGAAGAAAAGAAAATGCTAGTTGGGTGAAGTAATTATGTACAGAAAAAATCATTGCTTTTGCAGGTACAGCCTATCCATAGAGGGAATACTAAAAAAAACTGTTACTTATCTTGGGATTGTCGTTTTCTTCTATCAGGAATCAAAAACTTTCTTGCAAATATTTTTCATCGGAAATTGTTTCAGGAATGAGTGTGTCCATCTTCACAATTACATTTTTCTTACATATCAATCCAATAATGATTTTTATATTTCAGTTTTCAGTTTTTTTTTTTTTTTTTTTTTTTAATAATGAAACTATTCAATAGCCGGGCTAAAGGAATGTCTTTTATATTCTTATGTATTTCAATTCATATTCATAACTTTAATTCCAAAGGGAATTCTACAAAAGATTTTCTATATCGAGTGGTTCGAGCACGATGAGTCGAAGCAAAGGATTTGTAATTCAGTGTGCATACACACACATATATAATATATATGCATATATAGTGAAGTCTGTTGATGCAAATGTTTGTATTCTTTATTATATTAGTGAGAAAAGCAATGTGATACAAAAAATGATTGTTTTACCATGGTGAAAACACCGTCACA
>NW_028234432.1:3561882-3575973 GCF_977035675.1 Penaeus japonicus | reverse complement strand
TGAGAAAACAGTCGGCAGTTCCCCCATCTGTCTGTGGTCGGGGAGAGCGCTTTGAAGTTTGAAGTTTCTAAGACGTCCAGAAGTTATTAGAAAGTTGTGAAATGTGAGGGCGGGGAGGTTTGGAAATGGGGGGGGGGGAAGAAGGAGGAGGAGGATCGAGGGAGGAATGGTCGATGAGGGAAAGAGAGAGAGAGAGAGATAAGAGGGAGGGAGGGAGAGGGAGAGGGAGGGATAGGAAGGACTGTGGAAAGGCAAATATGCATAAACAGAAGATAAAAATGGGAAAGATGGAAGGAACGAGAAAAAAAATAAATAAATAAAGAGAAACTGAAAAGGTGAACAATTAACTAAAATGCGAAAATAAATAATAAAGGGAAATGGAAAAGGAATAAAAAAGAGCAAAGAAACGTTGTACGGTGATGCGACTGGTATTGCGAACCAGAAAGGTATGCCGATAGACAAGAAAATCTTAGGTCTGTGGGGCGACTGAGGCCCGGTGACATGGACGACAAGTTCTTGGGGACGTGTTACAGTCTCAATAAACTTGTCGTGGTGCGAGACATAGGCTACCCATTTGGCACGAACGCTTTGACGAAATAACGCAATTAGCAATACTCCTGCAACTCTAGTATTTTTTAACGCCAGTAGAAGGACATGACACGCTAAATCCCAAAGTAGTCACGAGTGTTTAATCTCCATTAAATTTTGTCGGGGGGGGGGGGGGGAGACAAGCAGCGCAGGCACCTCTCACAGACGGGATTTCAAGGAAGGGAATATTTTGGGGAAGTCAGATATACTGTTCTTTTCTTTCGAACAAACTGACTAAAGATATAAGATATGATGCTTGTTCATGTGATGATGACACTAGTAATTATGATACTGACTCAATGGTGACAATAACCATGATGGTGATGATGATATAAGGTAATGGTACTAGAGTTAACAATAACAATGATAATGATAATGATAGAACATCAATGCTCATTACATCAATAGTGATAGTGATGATTATAACGATAAACTAATAATACACAAAAAAAATAGAAATAGAAAACAATAAGCGTGATGGGGGGGTGGGGGAGTGGCGTAAGGAGGGTCGAGGGGCAAAACCAACAAAACATCGCCAAAACTAAAACTAAGTAACCATCAAAATAAAACGCGCGACCTCTAAAAAAAAAAAAAAAAAAAAAAAAAAAAACAGACAAGACGCATAACTCTCGCCAAGGACCCACAACACCAACACCGTGCAACATCATCCACAGCAACATAACAACAGCAAGAGCAACCACCATGTGGCGTCGCGAGCATGCCGTAGCTATTGATCCGAAGCGGCACACGTTCCGCGGACGGTACTGTCGGCGCCGCGAGACATGCACGCCGGGGAGGTGCGGCGCGGCGGGGAGGGAGTACGTGTTGCTATACGGATGGGCGTGGGGGGGGGGGGGGGGGGGGGTAGACGTGGAGGACGAAAAGTGGAAGAAGGTGGAGAGGGAACAGGGATGACATGATTTGGACGGGAGCTGGATGAGACGTTTGAGAGAAAAGTGGGAGGAGGTGAGAGGGGAGGGAAGTGCGAGGAGTGGTAGGGGGGAAAAGCGTGGATGAGATGAGGAGGGCAAAAGTGGGTAGGTGAGGGTGGGGGGGAAGTGATGAGTGATGAGGAGGAAAAGTGGAAGAGGGTGGATGTAGGAAAGTGGATGAGAGGAGGAGGGTAAAAGAGTGGAGGAGTGGAGGGTCTCAGGGTGGATGATAATGGAGGGGGGGAAGGGGATGAAGTAGAGTGGGGGAAAGTGGGTGAGATGGAGGAGGGAAAAGTGGAGGAGGTGGAGGGGGATAAGTGGATGATAATGGAGGGGGGGAAGGGGATGAAGTAGAGTGGGGGAAAGTGGGTGAGATGGAGGAGGGAAAAGTGGAGGAGGTGGAGGGGGAGAAGTGGATGATAATGGAGGGGGGAAGGGGGATGAAGTAGAGTGGGGAAAAGTGGATGAGATGGAGGGGGGGAAAGTGGAGGAGGTGGAGGGGGATAAGTGGATGATAATGGAGGGGGGGAAGGGGATGAAGTAGAGTGGGGGAAAGTGGGTGAGATGGAGGAGGGAAAAGTGGAGGAGGTGGAGGGGGATAAGTGGATGATAATGGAGGGGGGGAAAGGGGATGAAGTAGAGGGGGGGGAAAGTGGACGAGATGGAGGAGGGAAAAGTGGAGGAGGTGGAGGGGGATAAGTGGATGATAATGGAGGGGGGGAAGGGGATGAAGTAGAGTGGGGGAAAGTGGGTGAGATGATGGAGGGAAAAGTGGATGAGGTGGAGGGGGAGAAGTGGGGAGGATTTGGGGTGGGGGGAAAGGATGAAGTTGTGGGGGGGGTATGTGGAGAGGATGATGGAGGGGTTTATGGGGAGTGGTGAGGGGGGATAGGGGATGAGATGGAGGGAAAAGTGGAGGAGGTGGAGGATGAAAAATGGATGAGTGGAAGGTTGAATGAATTGAAGAGAGGCAGAAGGATAAAGACAAAGAGTGGGAAAAAAAGTAGATGA
Source organism: Penaeus japonicus (assembly GCF_977035675.1). NCBI lineage: Eukaryota > Metazoa > Arthropoda > Malacostraca > Decapoda > Penaeidae > Penaeus > Penaeus japonicus. Next base: position 3,573,442 of record NW_028234432.1, on the reverse strand, counting down.
GTGGAAGGTTAAAAGAATGGAAAAGAGAGATAGTGGAGAAGTGGATAAGTGTGAGACTGAACGAGTGGAAGAAGTAAAGGGTGGAAAAGTGGAAAAGCGAATGAGCTGGAAAGTGAATGAGAGAGAGAGAGAAAGAGAGAGAGGAATGGTTGTATGAGAGAAAGAGAAAGAGAGAGAGGAATGGTTGCATGAGAGAAAGAGAGAGAGGAATGGTTGCATGAGAGAAAGAGAAAGAGAGAGAGGAATGGTTGCATGAGAGAAAGAGAAAGAGAGAGAGGAATGGTTGCATGAGAGAAAGAGAAAGAGAGAGAGGAATGGTTGCATGAGAGAAAGAGAGAGAGGAATGGTTGCATGAGAGAAAGAGAAAGAGAGAGAGGAATGGTTGCATGAGAGAAAGAGAAAGAGAGAGAGGAATGGTTGCATGAGAGAAAGAGAAAGAGAGAGAGGAATGGTTGCATGAGAGAAAGAGAAAGAGAGAGAAAGGAATGGTGCATGAGAGAAAGAGAAAGAGAGAGATTGACGTTGCATGAGAAGAAAAAAGAGATGAGTAGGCAATGGTTCATACAGAAGAAAGAGAAACAGAGAGAGAAAACAGCGGAATGGTTCAAGCATGAGAGAAAGAAAGAAATGAGAGAGAATGCAATGGAGGCATGAGAGAAAGAGATAGAGGAATGGTTTGCATTTAAAGAGAAACAAGAAAACGAGAAGAGACAGGAATGGTTTTTTTTTGCATGAGAGAAACGAAAAGACGAAGTCTGATGGTTGATCGTGATGGGTCAGACTAGAGACCGAGGAGGAATGGTTTTGCATGTGAGACATCAGAGAAAGAGAGAGGAATGGTTGCATGAGCAGAAAGAGAAAGAGAGAGAGGAATGGTTGCATGAGAGAAAGAGAAAGAGAGAGAGGAATGGTTGCGTGAGAGAAAGAGAAAGAGAAAGAGGAATGGTTGCATGAGAGAAAGAGAAAGAGAGAGAGGAATGGTTGCATGAGAGAAAGAGAAAGAGAGAGAGGAATGGTTGCATGAGAGAAAGAGAAAGAGAGAGAGGAATGGTTGCATGAGAGAAAGAGAAAGAGAGAGAGGAATGATTGCATGAGAGAAAGAGAGGAATGGTTGCATGAGAGAAAGAGAAAGAGAGAGAGGAATGGTTACATGAGAGAAAGAGAAAGAGAGAGAGGAATGGTTGCATGAGAGAATATGTACGGTATACGGGAATACGAGGAGAGAAAATATGCGTTAAAACCGATTACCAAGAAACGACATGAAAAAGAGAACACAACAGTAAGACACACTGTTATGCAATATAGAACTGAAAGATAACCATCAGGAGGAGTAAGCCCCCTCCCCCCTTTGCCTCCTGAAACGACCTTCCTAGAGGCCAGGGCACGCCGGCAGAGCCACGCCCAAGGACTATTAGGTAAAAGGTCTTGCCATGATGCGCCACTGATAGCGAGGGAGTGCAAATAGAGGAGGCTAGGGGTGCAGTCATGTGAGTAAAAGGGAGAGAGAGAGAGAAAGAGAGGGAGAGAGAAAGAGAGAGAGAGAGAGATACATGCATATATATATATATATAATAGTATATATATATATATATATATATATATACTATCTTATATAACATATATATTATGTAATTATGATATATGTATGAATGTATGTATTATATAGTGATTAGAGCGAATTATATATATATAAATACATATAGATATATATATAATTATATATATATTTATATGTATCTCGTGTGAGTGTGTGGTATTGCAGTGTGAGGCGTGTTAGTGGAGTGGTGTGCTGTGGTTGTGGTGCAGTAGTGGAGATTGTGTGCATACATACTTACATGTGGACTTACATATCATCAATTTATAAACTTATATTAAGTCTATATATATATATCATATTATATATATATACTATATCATATATATATAATATATAACTTATATATATATATATATTATATATATATTATATATATATTGATACATATACATATAATATTTAATGCTTATAGCTATTGAGAAAGAGACAGAACGACTGACAAACAAAGAGAGAGACGCGCACAAAGAGACACAGAGATTGACATGCCAGTAAACAGAAGAGACAAGTTGGTCTCATACATCTCCCTCTTCTCCTTCCTCCCAACCAAAAGCTTATCTTTGTCCAATTTAATGCATTAGGCGAAGTCATATCCAAAACATAGTTCTAGCATCAGTTGCACTTTGTTGTATCACAGAAGGTCACAGAAGGTGCGGAGAAATGTGAATTACGGGAACAACAGGGTTACTGGATGCAAAGAGCACGTGATGCAAGGTCAGTGCCGGTGTAGGGTCAGATGGGCGTGTTGAAATCAGGTCATTATGGCTATATGAGCTCGGAAAAAAAAGCAAATTCTCGCTGGTGATAAGTAGTCAATCATATCCAATGATTCTACAGTAGAAACTTTTACCGGTTTACAAGTGCTCGCCATAGTTGGCTTGTGCTTCATAAGTCTTGCTTATAAATTAGGGACAAAAAAAAAAAGAAAAAAAAAGAAAATGTAGCCAATTATATGTTGTTTTTTCGTTTTTTATTATAACAGAAGAAAGGACGTTACTGTTTATTGAGTAAATAAGGGTATATCAAGAATAAATATTTGTTTCGTCATATGTAGTAGTTATTTCCGTGGCTTCTTTATCATAAATGATTGCAATCATTTATGCTGTAAGAGAGAGTGGGGGCAGGTAGGGAAGCAGAAAAAAAAGAGAGACGGAAGAAAGGAGGTAGATAGGGAGAGGAGAGATGGAAATAAAGAGAGAAAACAGAAAAGAGAGAAGGAGACAGACAGATAGACCTTAGCGAAGTAGCCGCGCAGAATAATCCTCTGACAGCCCTTCTCGGTCGCACAGTCGCTCGAGAATTTTCCGGCCCGATTTTCTTCCTTGGCCTTAAAGACGCGACGTCAAAAGAGGCTGATTGTCATGCAGGCAGTTGTTTCAACCCGTGATATTGCCGGAAACGAGAGAGAGAGAGAGAGAGAGAGAGAGAGAGAGAGAGAGAGAGAGAGAGAGGCGGAGAGTGGGGGAGGGTGAGGGAGGGGATGGAAGGTACAGGGAGGAAGGGGAGGAGGGAGGGAGAGAAGGAAGAAGAAGGAGACGAGAGTGTGAAAAGAGAGAGAGAGCGAGAGAGAGGAGAGAGTGTGTTAAGAGAGGTAGAGAGAGTGAGAGAAGGTGGAGGAGGAGTGTTAGTAGAGTGTGAGTGTTAGAAGTAGAGAGAGCGAGGTCAGGAGAGATGTGAAGACGAGATGAGAAAAGAGAAAGAGGAGGAAAGAGAGCGAGAGCGAGGGGGAGAGAGAGAGAGAGAGTGCGAGTTCAGGGAGAGAGAGAGAGAGAGAAAGAGTCAGAGAAGAGATGAAGGGAGTGGAGAAGAGAGAGACGGTATTAGGTGGAGTAAGAGCGAGAGAGAAGTTGAGGTGGGTGAGGAAGAGAAGTAGCGAAATGGTACTTGTATAAACATTTTATAAACTCGAACCCTCTCCGACCCATTTCATAGAAGTTTTGCTCCAGTGAAGACGAGTTGGGAACGGAAGCTGAATGTGACGCGGAATGGAGAAAGAAAGGATAGGGATAGGCCAGATTTTGCGGGCGGCAACTTGGCTTTGACAAACGGGCGGGTAGCCCTGTGGCGAAAGCCTGGCCTAGCGAGTCAGCGTGGGGCTGACTCTGTGTGTGCGACTAACGAGCTTCGGCCTCCTTAACCCACGTGGTGGCCTCAGCCCACAACAGTAACCGCCAGGCTACAGTGGAAACTCACGAGCTCTTGGAACGACAGGCGGGTGGGCATTACGCTAGCGATCTGGCCGAGACCATCGGATAGAGCCGGGGGGGGCGTGCAGCCGGGCGCGTGGGTTGTGCGAACTTAACTGTACTGGTGAACTCCAATAGAGCCTGAGACTGACGGGCATAGAAGAGGAAGAAAAGGAAAAGATGGAAGGTGTAATTTTGGGGTGTGTTGTCTTGAGACAGGAACACCCGGAGCCTGTGACGATATGAGCAGATACAGACGATTTTGTAATTTGACAGATTTATTTATAAGGAGAAAGAGAGTGGGAGGAAGCAGAGAGAGAGAGAGAGAGAGAGTGAGAGAGAGAGAGAGATTATAGAGAGAGAGAGAAAGAAATGAAAGATGAGAGAGATAGATGACAATGGCAGACAGACAAGAACAGAGAGAAAGGAAGCTAAAAAAGACGACGAATGTGATGGGCCATGGAAAGGCACCTCCTATTAAAGAAGAGACGGAATGAAAGCAAGCGATTACGCTAATGGATTAACGACACGGAGGTTATTCAGCGCAGTAATTATCGGCCCGACAGAGAGTGTGCTGGAAGTGATAGTGATGAAAACGATGGTTAAAAAAGATCATCTTAATATATTTTTCTCGGTGGATTAGAGAGAAATATGATTAAAATGATCTCGATGAATAAGATAGAGATTAAGGAAACAGTGAGCTCCAATATAAATCGAAGAGAAATAGAAAAATAACTGAAAAATAATACCCCCTACTACTCGTGTGACAAAAATAGAGAATCAATTGAAATCTCACTTCTTATCATTCACCTATGGAATCAAGAACTCAAAAGAATATATATATTATCTGATACTATACCATAATTCATCTCTTGAATAAAATCAGAAAAACTGTAGGAAGTTCCAATAGATTGAATAAAAGCAGAGGAAAAAACAAGGAGCGACCTGAAGACAGAGGTGAAGTCTGAGTTAGGTATCGTGTGCCGATGAGGGGTCGAGAGCGACCGCTTAGTGTAGTGTACGTTATACCAAGAAGAAACACTAGAGTCGCTTGTCCACATCCATGAACATGAAATGCTGTTCATGAATATGCGGGGCGGGAGTGCGCCAGACACTCTCAGCGCCGCCGATGTGTGTCGGTGTGAGTGCGTGTGTGTGGTGTGGGTGTGGTGGGGGGGGGTTGTGGTGGGTGGGTGTTGGGTTGATGGTCTTGTGCGGTGAGTGTGTTGAGGTGTGTGAGAGGTGGGTGTGCGCGGTGTGAGATGAGGTGGGCCATCAGTAGATATGCAGGTGGGTGTGGTGCACGTGGTTTGTGGGGTGAGAGTGTGGTGTAGAGTAGGTGGGTAGTGATGAGTATAATAGTGTGTTTAGGCGAGAGGTCGTGTAGTGTGTGGGGTATGTACTGGGGAGTTGGTGGGTGCAGGGATATGTGTCGTCTGTTTATCTTGGTTATAGCATTGGTTGTACGCCTGACATTCTTGTTTCATTCAAGGTCGTTGATGGATGTTGCGTTGGATTTGAGTGACGTTTTTGTTGTGTTTGTGTGGTTGGGCGTTTATGAACGTGACATCTTGTCTTAGTAGTGAACATGTGTAGGTTGATGTTCGAGTGTGTGCGTCTTGTGTGGTTTAATTTTTCTCCCCCCACCTCTTAGCTAGTCTCGTGTTCGATTTGTGTGAATTGGAGTTGTTTCATTTTGGTGTGTTCAAATTTCACTAAGTTGGTTTCTTGGTTCAGAGTAGCTTTTTTATATTTCACGCACTAACATTCGTTGTTGTCACAAGCGCTTGGGCTGTTTTTTTATCGGCAGCCGTGCCTTCGTCTGCATATCTTCCGCGTGTCCCAATTTAGGACATCAATGGACCCCTTTGGTGTAAACGGCATCTTTTCATCTCTTATATAGATGGACGAGGGAAAGAAACTATCAGAATTACCATATATGAAAAAAAATGGTTCGCATATAGAGGATCTAAGTCTGGTATGTATTGTTCTCCAAAGGAGGGTCTTTGTTTATTAATATATGCTGTGGAGAAATGTTCATTTCATTTGTTAAATTGTGATTGCCTGGAGTCCCCCTCATTCCCTCTCTTTTACCCTCTGGACTTCTTCCCTATTCCCTCTTCATTCAATCATTTTCATGTGTCTCAGTACTCTATCCTCTTATGAACTCTTCTTATTCCTTATCATCCATTCTCTTTCATCCCCTCAGCAAGATCTTTTCATTTATATTTATTTCTCCTCTATCTCTATCCGTCTCATCTCTTTTCCTCTTCTCTCTCTCTCTCTCTCTTTTTTTTTTTTTTTTTTTTTTTTTGTCTTCTCTGGATCCTCTTCTACTATCTCTCTCTCTCTCTCTCTCTCTCTCTCTCCTATCTCCCTACTCTCTCTCCTCCTCTTCCTCTCCTCCCTTCATCTCATCTCTCGACATCTCCTCTCTCCTCTTCTCTCTCCCTTCCTCTCTCTCTCTCTTCCTTCCTCTCCTCCTCCTCAGCTCTCCTCCATTTCTCCGCTCCTCCTCTCTCCCTCTCTCTCTCACTCTCATCTACTCCTCCCTTCTCTCTCTCTCCTCTCTCTCCTTTAGCCACTCTCTCTCTCTCTCTCTCTCTCTCTCTCTCTCTCTCTCTCTCTCTCTCTCTCTCTCTCTCTCTCTCTCTCTCTCTCTCTCTCTCTCTCTCTCTGTCTGTCTGTCTCTCTCTCTGCCCTTCACTTCCTCTGTTCGCTCTCTTCTCTACCTTTAACAGGGGTCCCGCCCACTGCCTTGAGTCCCTGGGTGTGTGTGGGTTGAAGTACTTACAAGTGTGTAAGTGTGCGTAAACATGTCCTCTGGGTTTGTGTTGTAGTGATGGGGAGTCGGTGTCAATCTTTTGTGTCTGTTTCTTTAGCGTTTCTGATTTGTATATGAACAGACACAACATAAACACATTCACAAACACACACACACAGACACACACACACGTGTGTGTGTGTGTATGTATATATATATATATGATATATAAATATATATATATATATATATATATATATATATAGTATAAATATATGTGAAGAGTGTGTCTGTGTGTGTTTGTGTGTGTGTGTTTATATATATATACACATATATATAAATAAATAAATATATATATAATTATATATATTATATATATATACATACATATAACTATATATATAACTGAGTATATATAGTTTATATATATATATATATGTATATATGTATATATATATAATATATATATATATATATATATATATATATATATATATATATATATATGTATTATGTATGTATGTAATTAGTAATAAATATATATAACCTATATATATAAATATATATATATATATAATATATATATAATATATAATATATATATACACTGATATATATATATGATATAAATAAATATATATACATATATATATAAAATATAGGTGTATTAATACATATATATATATATATATATATATATTAATATATATATATATAATATATAAGTTGTGTTGTGTGTGTGTGTGTGTGTGTGTATATATATAACATAATATAATGTATCTATATATGTAGAGAGAGAGAGAGGGAGAATGAGAGAGAGAAAGAGAGCGAGAGAAACAGAGAAAGAGACAAAGACGAAACCAGCTGTTTACATAGCTGAGACCAAAGTGAATTTTTCAAATAGAGCGAGAATTTAATATCATGAGTAATGCGATTATGCTAATCAAATTATGATAATGTAACGCATTTACCGCGTTTTAATTTATCATATGACTGTGATACCGTTTTTTCCTTCTAAGTTGTAATTACTATCAGTCATAATCATACCAGCATTTATAATTCCATTGTTCAACATGATTCTGTTCCTAATCCTAATCATAACTGCGAGTGACATGATACACCATCACGAGGCCTTGACTATCAAGTATGGTGTCTTGTTGCCGTGTATAGTGTGGTGTCTGTTAGCTCTGTGACCTCGGAGTGGGCGTGGATATGGAGAGGGCGTGGAGGCAAGGGCGGAAAAGGGCGAGAGAGGAGAAAGAGGAAGGCAGAAGGGTGGAGTGGGAGACGGTGAATGTCAGGCAAAAATGGGAAAGACGAAAGCAGAAGAGAAGAAATTAAGAACAAAGAAGGGGAAGGAGTATGTGTGTGTGTGTGTGTGTGTGTGTGTGTGTGTGTGTATATATATATATATTCTAATATATATATATATATCTATATATATATATATATAATATAAAAATATATATATAATATATATAGAGAGAGAGAGAGAGATAGAAGAAGTAGAGAGAGAGAGAGAGAGAGAGAGAGAGAGAGAGAGAGAGAAAACAGAGACAGAGAGACAAAGAGAGAGAGAGAGAAGAGGACATGAGAGAGAGATAGAGAGAGGGGGGGGGGGGGGGGGGGGGGGGGTGTGGGTGGGAGAGAGAGAGAGAGAGAGGGAGAGAGAGAAGAGAATGAAAAAAGAAAGGGTATAGAGAGAAAAGAAGAAAGAAAGAAAGAAAGATATAATTTATATATATAAAGTATATAAAGATAATATATATATATATAAAGATATAATATATTATATATATATATATATATATACACACACACACACACACACACACACAGACAGACAAACACAAAAAATATGAATAAAAGGGGAAAATTCAAATAGAAAGAAAGTAAGCAAGAAATCCGAAAACGAAAGAAAGAAAAGGAAGAAGAAGAGAAGGAAGAGGAGGAGTAGGAAGACTAATAAGCCGTACCCAGCGTTCTTGTGTCATCCTTGAAATCCCTGTCTTCGATGCCGCCGCCGGGCCGCCCCCTCCATTCTCGCCCCGGCCCCTTCCTTCTTCTCCTGGCTTTTTTTTAACTAACCTCCACTTTTTTCCAACATCCGTTCCCACTTTTTTCTTCCCCTCTGTGGTCTCCCGTCTCTCGTGTGGTCCTCTCTTTTCATCCCTTCTTTTTCTTCTTTTTCTTTCTTCTCTCTTCCCCCTCTCCTTTTTTTCTTTCTTCTCTCATCCCGTACCTCCCCCTCCCCACCCCCCCTTAACCTGTTTGTTTTCATCTGTGGTTTGGTTTCCTCTTACTTTTGTTCTTATCTTTTGTCCTTTGTTCTTTCTCTCCGTGTGGGGAATAAGGAAGATAAAGGGGGAAATGGAGAGTAAATGCAGATGAATATGATTCAGAAGGAAATCGAGAAGAGGAAAAAAAAGAAGTATGTAGGTAGTAATCTTGTGATAGATAGATAACAGGTTGATTAAATAAGTTCGATAGATGGACCCAATTAGTTAGATAGAGAGCATGTCGATGAAGCAAAGGGGTATACGAAAATGGAATCCGTTACGAAACAAAGAAGAAGAAAGGGAGGGAGAGATAACTGTGGAAAAACATAAAAACACAAAACAATAGGAGAGAAGATGATGTAGACGTTATAATGGGGAGGATAAAAGAGGAACTAAAGAAAAAAAAACAAAAAAAACAATGGAACAAAAGATGACGAAAGAGACGAAGAACAAAAAAATAATAATAATAATAAAAATAATAATAATAATAATAAAAAAAAAAAAGATGACGACAAAGAAAGCAACAAGAGACAAAGACAAGACCTGAAGAAAAAAAAAAGAAAAATGTCCAAAGAAGAAGAAAAAGAAGAAGAAACGAAGAAATGGCCGAGGCGAGAGGCGACACGCGACGCCCGAGGGTAAGAGAAGGCCGCCCGTGGAACGATTACGACAACCGCTGGAATCGCCAAGGCTCCTGGGGGGGGGGGGGGGAAGACGCACAGGAAACGGAGGAGAGGAAGAGGAAGATCAGGAAATGCCCCGAAAGATTGCGAATGATCGGTTGGCATGAGTAAAGGATATGAGTGCAACGTATGATGATTATGAGTAAGGGTGAGGCGAAAGATTGGATTATGAGTAAGGATGAGGCGAAAGATATGATTAAAACAAAGGGCAGTGCGAATGATAACAAAGACCAGAAATTGTACTCTGAATCAACAAAGAAAGGTGTCACACAAATACTGAGGACGAAGGCACTTTCGTCCGAAGTTCCTCCTCTCCATCCTCTTTCTTCTCCTCTTCCCCGCCTTCGTTCCCTCTTTTCTTTCCAACTTTACTTTACTTGACAGTTAGACTTTATGGTAAGACACAGAAGGGTGGAGAGAAACATGAAAGAAAGAATGAGGAAGAGAATAAGGGGAAGGAGAAGGGGAAGGAGAAGGGGGGAGGAGAAGGGTGAATGAAGGAGGGAAGATAAGGTGGAAGGAAGAGGGGAAGGGGTAAGGAAAGTGCAGGGGGGTAGGAGGGGGAGAAAGAAAATGAATAATATAAGGAGGGTGGACACGGGCGAGGGGGAGAAATGGAATAAGGGAGAACAAGGAGCAGGGTGTAGATGAAGAAAATTGGGAAAGGGTAGAGAAAAGTTCACGGAATGGAGGAAGGGAAGGAACAGATTAAAAAGAAGGGGGCGGATATGGGGAGGGGGGGGAGGGAGGAGGAGGTAGGCGTGGCAGAGAAGCCTTGGCCCGAAGCATCCTTGAAGCCTCCGCAAAATTGGGCAAAGTGGGTTCGTCATGCGGTGGCTATGCGATTTCCTCTGTGGCGATGTCGTGTCGTGATAGAGAGAGGGAGAGGGAGAGAGAGGGAGATAAAAAGAGGGAGAGAGGGAGATAGGGAGAGGGAGAGAGAGAGAGAGAGAGAGAGAGAGAGAGAGAGGGAGAGGGAGAGAGAGGGAGAGAAAAAGAGGGAGGGAGAGAGAGAGGGAGGGAGAGAGGGAGAGAAAGAGAGAGAGAGGGAGAGAAAAAGAGGGAGAAAGAGGGAGAGAGAGAGAGAGAGAGAGGGGGAGAGGGAGGGAGAGGGAGAGAGAGGGAGGGAGAGAGATAGAGAGAGAGATCCTAGATGAGATATACGCATTTTTTACACAAGTATTTGAATATTCATTTTTTCCAAACTTTCAGTTGTACTTTTATATGTTTTAATTTCAGATCTCTCTATCTATCTGTCTGTCTATCTATCTACCTATCTATCTACCTATCTATCTATATCTATCTATCTGTTTATCTACCTATCTATCTACCTATCTATCTATATCTATCTATCTATTTATCTCTCTCTCTCACTCGCTCTCTCTCTCTCTCTCTCTTTCTCTCTTTCTCTCTCTCTCTCTCTCATTATCTCTCTCATTCTCTCTCTCTCATTCTCTCTATCATTCTCTCTCTCTCTCTCTCTCTCTCTCTCTCTTTCTCTCTCTCCCACTCACTTCCTCTCTCTCTCACTTCCGCTCTCTCTCTTCCTCTCTCTCTCTCTTTCTCTAACTCTCTCTTCCTGTGTGTGTATGTGTGTGTGTATGTGTGTGTGTATACATATATACATACAGTAATATATTTTAGTTGATGAAATATATATATTATAATATATATGAATATATATAGTATATGTCAGGGTTCTTTTAAATGATTTTGTTTATTATTATATGAGTCCTGTGAGTGATTAATCTGGATTCGAGAAGATTAATGTATAAGGTTCCTTTCTAGAAATAAATGACAAATATATGTGATTATACACACAAAATTAGTGTTGTGAAATATGCACACTGGGGCAAGCCACGGGGACACAGGGGGCAGACACACACTGTGCAACCACTAACACAGAGGGCACCACGAACCTTGATTTTTTATAAAGGACTTGGTACCTGGTCATAATAGGTATATTGAACTCTGGGGGGGATCGAGATGAAGTGACGCGTCGTAGATCGGTAACTCACACCGACACTACTACTATTGTCTCGAAGGAGGCGTCG
>NW_028234432.1:3552008-3554508 GCF_977035675.1 Penaeus japonicus | reverse complement strand
ACAATAATAAAGAACAAAATGAGAACGAGGAAAGAAAAGAGTTAGAAAATGCTTACCGGAAAAGAAAGGAATGAGAGAGAGAGAGAGAGAGAGAGAGAGAGAGAGAGAGAGAGAGAGAGAGAGAGAGAGAGAGAGAGAGAGAGAGAAAAGAGAACATGACCGAGGGCGATACTCACCACTGCTTGATGGAGGACAGAGGGAATCGAACCTATAAATCTACGGAAGGGGGTGGGGGAAGGGGAGGGAGGGAGAAGGAAAGGTTAGAAGGGAAAGACAAGAAGGCACGGACAGATAGATAGATAGATAGATAGAGAGAGAGAGGAAGAGGGAGAAGGAGAGGGAGAGGGAGAGGGAGAGGGAGAGGGAGAGGGAGAGAGAGAGAGAGAGAGAGAGAGAGAGAGAGAGAGAGAGAGAGAGAGAGAGAGAGAGAGCATGACCGGAGGCGATACTCACCCTGGGGCGTTTGGGCTGGGAAGGACAGAGGGAATCGAACCTATAAATCTACGGAAGGGGGTGGGGGAAGGGGAGGGAGGGAGAAGGAAAGGTTAGAAGGGAAAGACAAGAAGGCACGGACAGATAGATAGATAGATAGATAAGATTGAGAGAATAAGAGGAAAGAGAGAAGGAGAGGGTGAGGGACGAGGGAGAGGAGATAAAGGAGAGGAGTAAGGGGAGATGGAGAGGAAGAGGGGAGTAGAGAGGAAGAGGGAGAGACAGTAGAGAAGAAAGAGGAGAGAGCAGAGAGGAGAGCAGAGAGAGAGAGAGAGAAGAGAGAGAAAAGGAAAAAGAGCCAGCGCAGACGAACGGAAGAGCGAAGAGAGCGAGAAGCGAAAGAGAAAAGAAAAGAAAATAGAAAGAGATATAAATAGATATTAATAACAACAACAAAAAACAATAGATAGACAATAGGCATAAAAGAAGAGAAGAAAACAGAAAGAAAGAGATACTATACCATAAACATCATATAAAAAATATATAGATAGATAAAAATACAGAAAACAAAAAAAAAACAAACAAAAAGACAAATATATTAATTTAGAAAATATCGAATAGAGAGAGAGAGAGAAGAAAGTATGCTGAAAAAAGAACACATGGGGGCATTTATACATAAAAAGAACACATGAGAATTTTATACATAAAAAAAACAGATGAGAATCTTATACATAAAAAGAACACATGAGAATATTTATACCTAAGTAAAAGAAAAGAAAAGAAAAGAGAGAGAAAAAAAACAAATAAACACGAAAACCAAAATCAAAACTCAAACAAAGACATAAATACACACGAATTAAGATTAAAGTCCCAATCCAGTCCGTACAGGTAATAACGGAAATCCCACACCGGGTAACAGTCCCCCTGAGTCAAGCAACTCATCTGTTTGTAACTTGCCTTTTTTCAGACACCTGACCCTACCCTCGAGAGACTTTCGACAACTGCCACCACTACACGCTCACCGGGTAAGGTAAGCGCACGAAGCGACATTGTCTCCCTTTTTTTTTTCTTTCCCCTCGGTATCTTTATCGCTAATTGGTCGACTTACTATTTGGTTATTTGCTGTATATGGACTGCCAGTTTTCTTTTTAACCTGTTTTACCTTTAAAAAAAAAAAAAAATCTTTTTTTTATATTTGTCTGTCGTCAGCGTCTCTTGTGATTTTTTTTTATTTGATAGTTTTGTCTTGTATCTGCCTACAACACTACAAGTGCACCACTATCTAAAGTCATGCAACTAATCATACATTGCAATTAATAACTATTATCATTTCAATCCTATCACACGGCACCGAAGAGAGAGAAAGACAGAGAGAAAGAGAGAGAGAGAGAGAGAGAGAGAGAGAGAGAGAGAGAGAGAGAGAGAGAGAAGAGAGAGAGAGAGAGAGAGGGAGAGGGGGGGGGAGGGGGGAGAGAGAGAGAGAGGAGAGAGAGAGAGAGAGAGAGAGAGAGAGAGAGAGAGAGAGAGAGAGAGAGAGAGAGAGAGAGAGAGAGAGAGAGAATCTTAAGAGGCAAACATATAAACGCAAAGAAACTGGTTTGAGAATTCCTAGCATAATACACTTGGAGTGTCAAGAATCTACGGATATATAACACCGTCTTTCATTACATACTAGCTAAACGGATACATATAAGTGACAACAAAGGAAATTTAAGAAGGAAAAACATATGTACAGTAGAGAAAAGAATAAAGAAAAGAAAAAAAAATGAAAGGAAAAAGAAAATAGAAATTAAATGAAAAGAAAAAAAAAACATTCGAAATAACCGCCTGACCCCTATTCACCGGCGTCTAAACGGGTTCACCAACGAGACGCGAATAGCACCAGGGAATTTTGAACGCATCTACACTTGAGCTAAAGACGCTTAAAGTATGTCCCATTTCGCCTGATGCTCCTCGAGGCTCCTTCGGCATTACTACTTACGCCTTTAATGGGGCTACGCGAAAGAGCTTTTCCTGCTCGACGGTAATTTCACCTGAGACTTCCGCCGTTCTCGAGGAGGAGTTGGCC
>NW_028234432.1:3550705-3551908 GCF_977035675.1 Penaeus japonicus | reverse complement strand
AAAATAAATATATATACATATATATATATTTGATATTATAGATATATATATAGATATTTTATATATATATATATATATATTTATATTATAGATATATACTTATATATACATAAATAATATGTACATACATTACATAATATATATATATAATTTTATATTTTTAATTATATATTATATATATATACATATATATACATATATTATACATATATATATATACATATAAATATATATACTATATATTATATATATTATATATATATATAGGATATGATCTGTTGTGTGTTGTAATGTGTGTGTGTGGAATTGGTGGTGTAGTGTGTGTGGTGTGTGGTGTGTGTTCCTATGTGTGTGTGGCGGTATGTGTGTGTGTATGTGTGTATGTATGTGTGTATGTATGTATGTATGTATTTATATCTATATCTATATCTATACATCTATCTATCTATCTATCTATCTATCTATCTATCTATATATATATATATATATATATATATATATATATATATATATATATATATGAAACCTCATCCGAAGACAACAAGAAATCATTCGAAGCTTCGACTTCCTCGCCAAAAAAGAGCTCTTCTTTACCAATCGATTTTCTAGACGCCGATGCTCTCCACCGAGTAGCTGTAACGGAAAACTTCCAAAAAATAATAAAGTAGAAATATCGAATTCTGTCACTATCTTTTTAGTTCGTTTTTCGCTCCCGTAACGACCAGGCCAGAGGCGACGCGACGGTGGGTGAGGTTTAAGATGCGAAGCCTGGCGGGGATGGGCTAAGGGGGGGGGGGAGGGAGGGAGGGAGAAGGGGGGGGGGAGGAGGGAGGTAGGAGAGGGGGTGTCCTGAGGGGAGGAGATGGGCTTGGGGGGGGGAAGGGGGGGAGGAGGAGGGAGGTAGGAGAGGGGGTGTCCTGAGGGGAGGAGAGGGGCATGGGGAGGGGAAGGGGGGGAGGAGGAGGGAGGTAGGAGAGGGGAGGAGATGGGCATGGGGAGGGGGAGAGGGGTAGGAGAGGGGGTATCCTGAGGGGAGGAGAGAGGCATGGGGAGGGGGAGAGGGGTAGGGGAGGGAGGTATGGTGAGGGGAAGAGTGGTAGGAGAGGGAGGTATGGTGAGGAGTAGGGGGAGAGGCTGGGGAGGGGAATAGGGTTAGGGGAGGGGGAGTAATTCGAGATCCTGAGCTTCTTTTTGTCCCTTCGT
>NW_028234432.1:3538205-3540705 GCF_977035675.1 Penaeus japonicus | reverse complement strand
CATTCGTATTTGTTATCTATTGTTATATACCATAGTTTGGTGTAACATGGTAAAAACTGCCTCTTGTGCTGGTTTGTCCTTCATCTCGGAACAGCCAGTGCTTGCGGCGCGCTTTCCACAGTTCTGTTGTTGCGTGTGCTGTGTCGTATTGGCTGACGCGGTGCTTGTAGACGAGGCGAGTGTAGCTGCTGTATCCTAAAGAAAGTGCTGGGCCCTCCAACATCCCTGCGGTGCTGGGGACTTGGGAAGGATCCTGGGGTCCCCATCTTGGACTATTTTCTCAGCTCGTGATTGTATCTTGTCAAGGAGGGCGAGGTGGCTCTTAGCTGCATTATCCAAGGCAAGAGTTGAACACTCCATCGTAGAGCGGATCTGAGCCTTTTATTAGGCCTCTAAGTGAAGCAAGTTTCCTGGATGCTTTCCTAGCAATGGTTTCAATGCGACTTTGAAATGTCAGTTTACTGTCGTATATGGCAACAAGGATTTCCAATTTGTGTTGAGGTTTTAGTAATTCCCCGGCGAAATATGGTTTGGTGGCTGAATGGGTTCTTGTGACAACTATTTGATGTGTTTTATTTGATGCAAAGGTTACTTGCCATCTTCTACCACACGCTTCAATATCTTCAAGTCTGCCATTGATTCTTTTAGCACATGAATGGTCCCAAAACGCTGCCCTGTGGAACACCTTGCTGAGATAGCTTGTTGAGTTGATATCTTACTTTTCAAGACAACCCTCAGCACCCGGTCGCTAAGATAGTTCCTGAGAAGGGCTAATAGTGTCAGTGTCAGTTGTTCGTAATCTCTCCACCAGCGCTCTGTGCCAAACTCGGTCAAAGGCACCCTCTACGTCTAATGCCACCACGCTGGTACTGTGGCATCTGCACTCCAGGCAGATGGCATGGGCAGGTGGAAATCAGCAGCTGTGTGATTTTTTCCGGAATCCATACTGGCGATAACAAGGCAGGTGGTGTTCCTCCAAATGTTTAGCAAGTTGCACGCCGATGATTTTCTCCAGTGCTTTGCTAATAGTAGACAAAAGTGGCACTGCTTTGCTTCCTTTCTTGTGTTTAGGTACAACATTGCTTGCCTTCCATTTTAGTGGCCATTTTTATTGCTGAAACCAGTTGTTAGATAATGTGGTAAGTGGCTGAGATTGTTCATCAGCACATCTGTGCAGCAAACGTGTTGTCTGGACCTCTCTCTCTCTCTCTCTTTCTCATCCTCTCTATCCCTCTCTTTCTCTCTCTCTCTCTCTCTCTCTCTCTCTCTCTCTCTCTCTCTCTCTCTCTCTCTCTCTCCTCTCTCTCTCTCTCTCTCTCTGTATATATATATATATATATATATATATATATATATATATATATATATATATATATATACATATATATATACTGTGTATATATATATATATATATATATATAATATATATATATATATATATATATATATAATATATATATGTATATATGAACAGAGTTCATAGCGAGAAATGTAGAAGAGAGGTATGAATGAGACTGAATATTTAAACACGCAAGAAATATATTTAACGCGTTCCGACGGAGGTCTTTCTAAAAAATTCATGTATTTTTGAGAAAGACTCCCGTCGAAACGCGTTAAATACATCTCTTGCGCGTTTAAATATTCAGTCTCATTCATACCTCTCTTCTACATTTCTCGCTATGAACTCTGTTCATATATATGTATATATATATGTATATATATATATATATATATATATATACATACACACATACACACATACACACATACACACATACACACATACACACACGCACACACACACACACACACACACACACACACACACACACACACACACACACACACACACACACACACACACACACACACACACACACACACACACACACACACACACACACACACACACACTCCCACACGCATAAAGCATGCGACTACAGTTAGATAAAAGCGCAGCTAATGACAGCCTTTCACACGTAGCGGGACAAACCCGTCCGCGCAGGTCGTTGTCGCCGCGAGTGTTTCCGAAGGCGGTTCCCGACCGATGTTCGCCGGAAGTGGTTTCCTCCAATTTGGGAAGGGACTTGATGGCGACGTGTCCCTGGGGCGAGGCCTCTTCCGAAAGGGGTTCAGGGGGGAGGGGAGCAGTAAGGAAAAGAAGAGGAAGCACAGGGATAGGGAAACGAAGAGAAGAAGGGGGATAAGAAGAGGAAGAGCAGGGATAGGGAAACGAAGAGAAGGAGGGGGACAAGAAGAGGAAGAGCAGGGAAAGGGAAACGAAGAGAAGAAGGGGGACAAGAAGAGGAAGAGCAGGGATAGGGAAACGAAGAGAAGAAGGGGGACAAGAAGAGGAAGAGCAGGGATAGGGAAACGAAGAGAAGAAGAGGGACAAGAAGAGGAAGAGCAGGGATAGGGAAACGAAGAGAAGAAGAGGGACAAGAAGAGGAAGAGCAGGGATAGGGAAACGAAGAGAAGAAGGGGGACAAGAAGAGGAAG
>NW_028234432.1:3525705-3533205 GCF_977035675.1 Penaeus japonicus | reverse complement strand
TCTCTCTCTCTCTCTCTCTCTCTCTCTCTCTCTCTCTCTTTCTTTCTCTCTCTCTTTCTCTCTCTCTCTCTCTCTCTCTCTCTCTCTCTCTCTCTCTCTCTCTCTCTCTCTCTCTCTCTCTCTCTCTCTCTCTCTCTCTCTCTCTCTCTCTCTTCTTCTCCCCTTTTTCTCTCCTCCGTCCTAATTCCCTGATTCGTCCTTGCTCCATCACCTGTCCTCTTGCCGGACCGTGACGATCACCTACGTCTCATTTTGTCGTTTTTCTCCCTCTTTTTCTCTTCTTCGTTCGTAATCCCCTTTTCCTTCCTTTTTCCTCTTTTCTTTTCCACTTTCGATCTTTCATTCTTACCTTTCAGCCCCTTCTTCCCTTCTCTTCCCTTTCATCTCTTCCTTCTAAGTTCTGTAAACCAACTGCTTTGTTTGTTTCCTGCCTTCCGTCCTTCTTCTCCACCTCTTCTCCTCCTCCTCCTCCTCCTCCTCCTCCTCCTCCTCCTCCTCCTCCTCCCCCCTCCCCCTCCCCCTCCCCCCCTCCCCCTCCTCCTCCCCCTCCCCCTCCTCCTCCTTCTCCCCCTCCTCCTCCTCCTGCATCACCATCACCTCCTCCTCTTTCTTCTTCTCTTCCCCCTCCATCACCATCACCTCCTCCTCTTTCTTCTTTTCTTCCTCCTCCTCATCCTCCTCCTCCTCCTTCCTCTTCTTCTCTTCCTACTCCTCCTCCTCCATTACCATCACCTCCTTCTCCTCCTCCTCCTCCTCCTCTTCCTCCTCCCCCTCCCCCTCCCCTTCTCCCTCCCCCTCCTACTCCTCCTCCTCCATTACCATCACCTCCTTCTCCTCCTCCTCCTCCTCCTCCTCCTCCTCTCTTCCTCCTCCTCATCCTCCTCCTCATCCTCATCCTCCCCCCTCTCCTCCCCCTCCCCCTCCCCCTCCTCCTCCTCCTCCTCCTCCTCCTCCTCCTCTTCCTTCTCTTCCTTTTGCTGCTCCTCCACCTACTTCCTCTTCCACCTCCCAGGCCTTCACCCTCCCTCTGTTATTAGCCCCCCTCACCCTCCTCCCCTCTCCGCCCCCATCCCCATCCCCATCCCCCTCCGCCTCCCCTCTCGGGCGTTGTAATTACGCGTTCTTCCTTCACGCTGATTCGCGCACAAGGAATGCCTCCCAGTCCTCCTCAGGAAGAATTAACAGCCTTCTAGTGTGCCTTCTATCACCCCCAACCCCCCTCTGGTCCTCCTCTTCTCCCTCCCCCCCTGCCCTCTCCCTCCCCCTCTCCCGTACTTCTCTCCCCAATCATTTCCTATCTCCCCACGCCCCTCCTCACCTCCTTCTTCTCACCCCTCTCGCGTGCTTCCCCAACTCCCACACCCTCCCCTCCCCCCCTCCCCTCTACATCCTCCCCCACCCCACATGCTTCATCCCCGCTTCCGTACTCAACCCCCCCTCCCTCCCCCACACACGTTCCGCCCCCTCTCCCGTGCCTCCCCCCCCCCCCGCCCCTTCCTATTTTATACGATGATGCTTTGTGTTTTATGCTCTTTGTGAACGAGGGGGCCTATGGCTACGAGGGGGGGAGGGGGGCTCTTTGTTTTTGTTAGTAGGGGGGGGGGGTTGTGTTGGTTGTTAGCGATATCATTGTTAGTGGTGCTTCATTGTTGGCTTTGTTGTTTTCTTTGCCATCATTATTATCATTGTTGTTGTTGTTGTTGTTATAATGATAATCATTATTATCTTTATTATCGTTCTTGTAATTATCATTATTATTATTATCATTATCATTTTTACTATTGCTGTTGTTTTATCATCATTATTGTTATTACTTCTACTATTATAATTATCATTTGTATTGTGATTGTTGTTAGTACTATTATCATTATCATTATCATTAAGATTTTTATTCTTCATTCTTATCTTCTTATCATTAATATCAATATGATTATCATTATTACCCTCATAATTTTAATCATTATCATAATCGCCGTCCATTTTACCCTTACCATCATTTTATTTTCCTCCATTCTTTATCCAGCCATCCTAACACTGATCTCCCCCCCCCCCTCCCCTCCATACACACACAAATTATCTACCTCCTTTCATCTATCTTCATTCACATCCTTTTTCTTCTCTTCCATTTCTCTTCCATTCGTCTGTCTTCTTTACCAGATTCAAATTTCTTTTTTCTTTTTTTCTTCTTCTTCTTCCTCGATTTTCTCAATTCCACTCTATTTGTTTCTCCTCCTCGTCGCCGCCTCATTATTTGTCTTTCTCTTCTTCTTCCTTTTTATCCATCCTTCTTCTTTCCACATTTCCCCAGTGCTTTTTTTTTTCTTCTTTTCTCTTTTTCTCATTCTTCTGTCTTACTTTCGTTCTTTTTATTATCTTTTTCTGCCTTGCCCTTTCACCCCCCCCCCTTCATCTCTCCAGTCCTCTATGTCCTCCTTGCATTCCTCCACCCTTCCTCCTCCCCTTTCCACCTCCCCTTGCATTCCTCCACCCTTCCTCCTCCCCTTTCCACCTCCCCTTGCATTCCTCCACCCTTCCACCTCCCCTTTCCACCTCCCCCTTGCATTCCTCCACCCTTCCTCCTCCCCTTTCCATCTCCCCCCTGCATTCCTCCACTCTTCCTCCTCCCCTTTCCACCTCCCCCCTGCATTCCTCCACTCTTCCTCCTCCCCTTTCCACCTCCCCCTTGCATTCCACCACCCTTCCTCCTCCCCTTTCCACCTCCCCCTTGCATTCCTCCACCCTTCCTCCTCCCCTTTCCACCTCCCCCTTGCATTCCTCCACCCTTCCTCCTCCCCTTTCCACCTCCCCCTTGCATTCCTCCACCCTTCCTCCTCCCCTTTCCACCTCCCCTTGCATTCTCCCTGCCCTCCACCTCCCCCTTTCCACCTCCTCTTACATTCCTCCACCCCTCTTCCTCCTCCCCTTTCCACCTCCCCTTGCATTCCTCCACTCTTCCTCCTCCCCTTTCCACCTCCCCCCTGCATTCCTCCACTCTTCCTCCTCCCCTTTCCACCTCCTCTTACATTCCTCCACCCTTCCTCCTCCCCTTTCCACCTCCCCTTGCATTCTCCCTGCCCTCCACCTCCCCCTTTCCACCTCCTCTTACATTCCTCCACCCCTCTTCCTCCTCCCCTTTCCACCTCCCCTTGCATTCCTCCACCCTTCCTCCTCCCCTTTCCACCTCCCCCTTGCATTCCTCCACCCTTCCTCCTCCCCTTTCCACCTCCCCTTGCATTCCTCCACCCTTCCTCCTCCCCTTTCCACCTCCCCTTGCATTCTCCCTGCCCTCCACCTCCCCCTTTCCACCTCCTCTTACATTCCTCCACCCCTCTTCCTCCTCCCCTTTCCACCTCCCCTTGCATTCCTCCACTCTTCCTCCTCCCCTTTCCACCTCCCCCCTGCATTCCTCCACTCTTCCTCCTCCCCTTTCCACCTCCCCCTTGCATTCCACCACCCTTCCTCTTCCCCTTTCCACCTCCTCTTACATTCCTCCACCCCTCTTCCTCCTCCCCTTTCCACCTCCCCCTTGCATTCCTCCACTCTTCCTCCTCCCCTTTCCACCTCCCCCTTGCATTCCTCCACCCTTCCTCCTCCCCTTTCCATCTCCCCCCTGCATTCCTCCACTCTTCCTCCTCCCCTTTCCACCTCCCCCTTGCATTCCTCCACTCTTCTTCCTCCCCTTTCCACCTCCCCCTTGCATTCCTCCACCCTTCCTCCTCCCCTTTCCACCTCCCCCTTGCATTCCTCCACTCTTCCTCCTCCCCTTTCCACCTCCCCCTTGCATTCCTCCACCCTTCATCCTCCCCTTTCCACCTCCCCTTGCATTCCTCCACCCTTCCTTCTCCCCTTTCCACCTCCTCTTACATTCCTCCACCCCTCTTCCTCCCCTTTCCACCTCCTCTTACATTCCTCCACCCCTCTTCCTCCCCTTTCCACCTCCCCTTGCATTCCTCCACTCTTCTTCCTCCCCTTTCCACCTCCCCTTGCATTCCACCACCCTTCCTCCTCCCCTTTCCACCTCCCCCTTGCATTCCTCCACCCTCCCTCCTCCCCTTTCCCCCCCCCCCTTGCATTCCTCCACTCTTCCTCCTCCCCTTTCCCCCCCCCCCTTGCATTCCTCCACCCTCCCTCCTCCCCTTTCCACCTCCCCCTTGCATTCCTCCACCCTCCCTCCTCCCCTTTCCACCTCCCCCTTGCATTCCTCCACTCTTCTTCCTCCCCTTTCCACCTCCCCCTTGCATTCCTCCACCCTCCCTCCTCCCCTTTCCACCTCCCCTTGCATTCCTCCACTCTTCCTCCTCCCCTTTCCACCTCCCCTTGTATTCCTCCACTCTTCCTCCTCCCCTTTCCACCTCCTCTTACATTCCTCCACTCTTCCTCTTCCCCTTTCCACCTCCCCTTGCATTCCTCCACTCTTCCTCCTCCCCTTTCCACCTCCTCTTACATTCCACCACCCTCCCTCCTCCCCTTTCCACCTCCTCTTACATTCCTCCACTCTTCCTCTTCCCCTTTCCACCTCCCCTTGCATTCCTCCACTCTTCTTCCTCCCCTTTCCACCTCCCCTTGCATTCCACCACCCTTCCTCCTCCCCTTTCCACCTCCCCCTTGCATTCCTCCACTCTTCCTCCTCCCCTTTCCACCTCCCCCTTGCATTCCTCCACTCTTCCTCCTCCCCTCTCCACCTCCCCCTTGCATTCCTCCACCCTTCCTCCTCCCCTTTCCACCTCCTCTTACATTCCACCACCCTTCCTCCTCCCCTTTCCACCTCCTCTTACATTCCTCCACCCTCCACCTCCCCCTTTCCACCTCCCCTTGCATTCCTCCACCCTTCCTCCTCCCCTTTCCACCTCCTCTTACATTCCTCCACTCTTCCTCTTCCCCTTTCCACCTCCCCTTGCATTCCTCCACTCTTCCTCCTCCCCTTTCCACCTCCCCCTTGCATTCCTCCACTCTTCCTCCTCCCCTCTCCACCTCCCCCTTGCATTCCTCCACCCTTCCTCCTCCCCTTTCCACCTCCTCTTACATTTCACCACCCTTCCTCCTCCCCTTTCCACCTCCCCTTGTATTCCTCCACCCTTCCTCCTCCCCTTTCCACCTCCTCTTACATTCCTCCACCCTCCACCTCCCCCTTTCCACCTCCCCTTGCATTCCTCCACCCTTCCTCCTCCCCTTTCCACCTCCTCTTACATTCCTCCACTCTTCCTCTTCCCCTTTCCACCTCCCCTTGCATTCCTCCACCCCTCTTCCTCCCCTTTCCACCTCCTCTTACATTCCACCACCCTTCCTCTTCCCCTTTCCACCTCCCCTTACATTCCTCCACTCTTCCTCCTCCCCTTTCCACCTCCCCTTACATTCCTCCACTCTTCCTCCTCCCCTTTCCACCTCCTCTTACATTCCTCCACTCTTCCTCCTCCCCTTGCCACCTCACCGTCGCATTCCTCCACCTTTGTTCCATTCCCTTTTCTCTCCGCCCTTCTTCCCTCTCTACGCTTCATCTCTCTCTCCTTCTTCCTTTCTAACCTTAATTCCTTCCCTCTGCCCTTCCTTCCTCTCTTCTCTCCATCTCTATTTTCTTCCTGTTTCCTACCCTTCCATCCTTCTATCCTCACGCCTTTGAATTCCACCGTGCTCCTTCCTCTCCACTTCTCTATTCCTCCTTTCCTCTATGCTTACCCTCCCCCTTCCTCCCTTCATCCTCCCTTCATCCTTCCAGAAACCCCTCCCCCTCCCTGTCTCCCTTCCATCCCTCCATCCCATCCTACTTACCGCTCGCTTACACCCTCCCTCCCACCCTCCCTCCCTCCCTCCCTCCTCACTCCATAACTCCCTCCCTCCCTCCCTCCTTCCCTCCTCTCTCCCTCCTCTCTCCCTAACTCCCTCCTTCCCTCCTCTCTCCATAACTCCCTCCCTCCTTCCTCTCCCTCCCTCCCTCCTTCCTCTCCCTCCCTCCCTCCTTCCCTCCTCTCTCCCTACTCCCTCCTTCCTTCCTCTCCCTCCCTCCTTCCTCTCCCTCCCTCCCTCCCTCCCTCCTTCCTCTCCCTCCCTCCCTCCTTCCCCCCTCTCTTCCTACTCCCTCCTTCTTTCCCTCCTCTCTCCCTAACTCCTTCCTCACCCTCCCTCCTCTCTCCCTAACTCCCTCCTTCCTCTCTCCATAACTCCCTCCCTCCTCTCTCCCTCCTCTCTCCCTAACTCCCTCCCTCCTTCCATCCAATCTCTCCCGCCCTCCAGTCCGCCTTCCTTGCACCCTCCCATCCTTTCCTGCAACCCTCCCTCCCTCCCCTCCCTCCCCCCGTCCTCTTGCAACTTCCCTCGTCCTTTTGCCCTTCCTCACTCTCATCCTCCCATCTTTCCAGCTCCTTCTCTTTCGTTGCGTCGATCCCACCATCTCTGCCTCCCATTTTTCCATTCTCCCTTCCCCCTCCCTCCCAAGCTCCTCTCTTGCCCTCTCTCCATCACATGCGTCCATCCTTCATCCCTCCATCCCTCCCTCACATCCTTCTATCTCTATCTCCTTCGTTCCTCCATCTCTCCATCCCTCCATCACACCCTTCGATCTTTCCATCTCTAATTTCTATCTCTAGATCCTTCTATCCCTCCATCCCTCTGTTAGATCTTCCCATCCTCCCCCCCACCCCACCCCCTCACATCCTTCCATCCTCCACCCGCGCCCGCAAAGAGGCTGCATCCCCAACCCGCCCGCTCGTCCGACCTTGGCCCTGAGGCCCTTGACCCTGACTCTCGCATATTTGAATTATTCGCGAGATAATGCGAGACTGGGTACATGGCGCAGAGATGGCGCTGGCGGTGACGTCACGGGCGAAATCGCTGGAATTGGCGACGGTTTCAATATTTCCTTCTATAGAATTTACTTGCCTTTGTTTTGCTTTGCTGTGTTTGTGTTTGTTTGTTTTTTGTTTTGTTTTGTTTTTCTCTTGTTGTGTATGTCTATCATTTTATGTATCTAGATTATCAGTTTTCTCTCATTTTATCTATCTGTCTATCTATCCGTCTAGGTTATTTATCCCTCTACTTTTCTTTGTCCTTCTGGTTCCCTCTATCCTCATTCTCTGTCCCTGTCCCTTCGTCACCCCGGCCTCTCTCCGCCTCTTCTCCGACTTCCCTTGTTCTCAGCCTCCCCCCCCCCCAACCACCTCCCCCCCCTCTCCCCCAACATACCACTCCAGACCATGACGTCATTTGGCAAAGTCAAGGACGTGTGTGTGTGTGTGTGTGTGTGTGTGTGTGTGTGTGTGTGTGTGTGTGTGTGTGTGTGTGTGTGTGTGTGTGTGTGTGTGTGTGTGTGTATGTGTATGTGTATGTGTGTGTGTGTGCGTGTGTGTGTGTGTTTGCGCGCGCATTAACGTTTGTTAGTACAAACGTAAACAACACCCAGAAAACAAAATCAAAATCTCTTACTGCATAATCATAAAGTTTGGTCTACGTCATCTGTAAGCTTACACGGACCCCAAACCGACCCCCCAAAGCTCCTGGAGACTTACT
>NW_028234432.1:3510705-3513205 GCF_977035675.1 Penaeus japonicus | reverse complement strand
CGAGGGGGGGGGGGAGATGGGAGTCGCAATGAGTAGAAGAAGAGGCAAGGGGAAGAGGAGGGGGAGGGTAGGAGTGAGAGGAAGAGCCGAGGGGGGAAGAGGGGGACGAATAGTGGGGGAGGGAAGGCGAAAGGAATAGAAGAAGAGGCAAGGGGAGTTGGAGGGGGCGGGGGAAGGGGAAGGGGAGAGGGGGAGGGGGAGGAGGATAGGGGAGGGGAGGGGGATAGGGGATAGGGGGAGGGGAGGGGGAAAGGGGATAGGGGGAGGGGGATAGGGGGAAGGGGATAGTGGGAGGGGAGGTAGGGGGAGAAGGGGCATTACTAATTACTGTAAAGTCGTCACGGCAGTAAGCATTGAGCGAAGACCTTGGGCGACAGATAATTAGATATGTGTTTGCGGTCTTTCTGTTACTTGATTGTTGCTCATTGCGCCGAGTCTCAAAGACACACAAGGAGTGTTCATTATAGTTTTGATTGATATTATTTCCCTCCCTTATCTCTTTTTCTGTTGTATTGTGTAATTACTTTTTTTATCTTTTTTTTCTCTTCTTCCTTCCCTTATCTCTTTTTCTGTTGCATTGTGTAATTCCATTTTTTTTCTTCTTCTTCTTCTTTGTCCTTTTTTCTTTCTTTCCTTACGCCGTTTCTCTCATCTTCATAGCAGACACAAACAGTGTTCACTATTGCATTGATTAATATTACTTTCTTTCCATTCCACTCCTCCTATTCCCACTATCTTATCTAATCCATCTTTTCCTCTCAATTTGTTTTTTTCATTTTTATTAATTCTTCCTTCATTCGTTTTTTTTTTCTTTTTTTTGTTCATTATTTTTTTTCTTCTTCTTCGTAATTATTCCCTTCATCTCTGTTATTTTCTTAACCTCCACCTCCTAAGTCCCTGTCCTCCTTTCGTTTCTATTTGCATACGCCCACATTGCAACGTCCCTTAATGCACGAAGCTCATTAACACGCATTTACTCCGAGGTTTCGTGTGAAGGGTCGTGATAATTGTTATTTATTGTTAGTAGTTGTAGTAGTAGCAGTGGTAATAGTTGTAGTTAGAATAGCAGTAGTAGCTGTGGTTGTTGATGTAATGGTAGAAGTAATAGTAGTAGTAGTTGTAGTAGTAGTAGTAGTAGTAGTAGTAGTAGTAGTAGTTGTTGTTGTTGTTGTTGTTGTTGTTGTTGTTGTTGTTGTTGTTGTTGTTGTTGTTGTTGTTGTTGTTGATGTTGTTGTTGTTGTTGTAGCAACAGCAGTAGTAGTAGTAGTAGTGGAAATAGGAGTAGTAGTAGCGGTATCATTATTAGTATTATGATTCGTATCTAAAATGTTATTAGGATTATCATTACATATATTATTGTTACTTTTATTATTATCATTATCATTGTTATTATTATAATGATGATAATGATATTACTACTATTATCATTATCAGTATCATTATTGCTATTAGTACTACTATTATTATTATTATTATCATTATTATTATCATCATTCTCACCATTATTATCATAATTGTAACTGATAATTGTTTTTTTTTATTACCACTATCACAATAACGATATCATTATCACCACAATTATCATCGTCACTTCTCGACCTCTGCGCTCGTCACCCCTTCACTTTCTCCGGGTTCTTGGACATCAAAACATATTGCTTCAACCGCCTTATCTCGGCAGCATCAGCGACTGTAATTGGCCTCCGAATGGCCGTCTCTTTAAGGCCTTGCGCTTACTGTACCCGAGCCGTGACGTCATCATCATTTCCTCTTCGTGACGTCATCATCATTTCCTTTCCCTTTTGGGCAGAAACGCATGGCGAATGGATTGCGTCATGCGTGGGGTCATCTCTGTTTCTGATGCTCAGTATTTATTTTATTTTTATTGGTTGTTGGTGTACCGTCATTGCCGTTGTCAGGCTATCATTATTTTTGTTTTTTCTCTATTCTTGGTTTTGGCGTTCTTCTTTTGTTTGTTTGTTTTCTTGTTGTTGTTAATTTTGTTGTTGTTGTTGCTATTGTCGTCATTGTCGGTTTTATATTCGAGAAGATGGTTCGAGATTAGACATTGCATGGCATTGAAATCTCCTCCGTCAGAGACTTCCGTTGCAGACGATGATGACACAAGTTGAAATTATATTGCAAGATATAACGTAAGCGAATACTCCCGCTACAGATAGAAGCAATAACAAAACAGACAAACAAACAGCGAATCCCTAATCTCAGACCGTCCCCCCCCTCCCCCCGCCTTCTCCACTCTCCAATCACCTTCAGTAAATAAAAATATCAGTGAATGACAGAAGCACTAAGCCACATCATGTTTATGGCTTGGCAATATTTTATTCATGGACAAATCATCTGTTGATCGGTGTCACCGGGTCGCCGCAGAGAATGAAGGGTTGACAGTCGGATGTCACTGAACATGACAGTGATGCTGGAAAGATGACAATTATAGGAAGGATTTTATTTATTTTTTATTTTTTATTAAAGGAATGCTGGACAC
>NW_028234432.1:3498205-3500705 GCF_977035675.1 Penaeus japonicus | reverse complement strand
ATATATATATATATATATATATATATATATAAATATGTATGTATGTATGTATGTATACATATGTGAACACACACACATACACACACACTTTTATATTATATATATATATATATAATATATATATATATATATATATATATGTATACATATATATATATATACATAATATGTGTGCATATATATATATATATATATATATATATATATATATATATATATATATATATATCTAGACATATATGTATATATACATATAATATATATATATATATATAATATATATTATATATATATATATGTATATATATATATATATATATATATATATATATATATACATATGTGTGTGTGTGTGTGTGTGTGTGTGTGCGTGCGTGCGTGTGTGTGTGTGTGTGTGTGTGTGGGTGTGTGTGTGTGTGTGCGTTTGTCAGTATGTGTGTGTATATGAATGTATATATACAGCCATGTGTATCCATGACCTTTTCCTCTTTCCTCCTCCCACCCTCCTTTTCAACGGACTCCGCGGACTCCGCCCATTAGGCCTACCGAGAACCGGATTACCCGTTACTCCCCCCCGGCAGGAGGCGAATGCAGGTAGTTGGCGCGTCGGGCATAAAGAGGCGCAGAAGGGGAGGCCGCAAGACGCTGGGGAAGGAGACAGGAAGAGGAGGAGGAGACTAATGTACTCGAGGAATGACTCACTTTCTAGGCCTGGCTGAGGCGGCCTTGGGAGTGTCGGACAGTTAGGATGCTTCGGGCCCTCCCCCTTGTTTGTTTGTTTGTTTGTTTGTTTGTTTGTCTCTTTATCTGTTTGTTTCTCTGTGTATCTATCGTTTTATCTCAAGTTCCTTTCCTCTCTCTTTGACTCTATCTCTTCCCCTTACTTGCTACTTTATCCTCTCTTTCTCTTTCCCCCCCTTCTCCCCAACCCGCCTCTCTCCTTCACCCTCTCCCTCTTCCTCTCCCTCACCCTTTCTCTCTCCCTCACCTTCTCCCTCTCTCTAACCCCTTCTCTCTCCTTCTCCCTCCCCCCCTCCCTCTCCCTCTATCTCTCTTCCTCTCTTTATCTCTTCATCCTCTCCTCCTTCGTCATCTTCCTCTCTCCCTTCTCCACCTCCTTCCTCTTCTTTTTTTTACTTTCCATCTCTGCATCCATCCCACCATCCTTCACCCTCTCCCTTTCTTTCACCTCCCACACCCTCTCCCTCTCCCCGTTCCCTTCCCCCCTCCTTTGTCTTCCTTTGTCGGGCCTGAATTCGCCCCCGCGTGCATAGACACCCTCCCGGCGCCCGCCCGTCCGTCGGCCACGGCGCCCCAGGAACTAGTGACCGACGCCCGCGCGTGAAGTTATTCGGTGACACTGTAACCCTCTCACACCCTCGGGGCCCGGCCTTTCACCTCTCTCTCTCTCTCAATCTCTCTCTCTCTCTCTCTCTCTCTCTCTCTCTCTCTCTCTGTCTCTCTCTCTCTCTCTCTCTCTCTCTCTCTCTCTCTCTCTCTTCTCTTCTTTCTCTTTTCTCTCTCTCTCTCTCTCCTGTCTCTCTCTCTCTCTCTCTCTCTCTCTCTCTCTCTCTCTCTCTCTCTCTTTCTTTTTCTCTCTCCTTTTCTCTCTCTTTCACTCCTCTCTCTCTTCTCTCTTTTTCTTCTCTCCCTTCTCTCTCTCTCTCTCTCTCTCTCTCTCTCTCTCTCTCTCTCTCTCTCTCTCTCTCTCTCTCTCTCTCTCTCTCTCTCTCTCTCTCTCTCTCTCTCTCACTTACTCGGTGCTTCTTGGGTATTTCAAAACATGTTTTTTCATTTATTCGTGTAATTTTTGGATTTGTTGACAGTGTAGGTGTGAGGTTCGATTTGGTTGCGAGAGAGTAGTCTTAGTGATGATAGATTTTTACTTTGCCTTAAAAAGTGTCGTTTACATGGGAACTTTGGATGCGTTGGGACTTTTTTGTAATGCAGGGAGGCGGGTGGGTGCGAAGAGAGCAGTAAGAAATATGTTCTCATTCTTGGTCTTTTCCTCTTCTTCTTCATTGTCATTATCGTTTTCATCTTCTTCATCGTCTTCTTCTCTTTCTTTTCCATCGTTTTCTTGTTATTGTTGTTTCTTCTTCTTCGTATCCTTCCTCTCCTTCATCTGATATTCTACTTGAGTCTTTCTTTGTTCCCTTCGATTTTCTTTCCTATTTTATCTTCCATTTACAGCCTTTACTCATCCTTCCTCTCTCCTTTGCCCACAAACCACCACAGTATCTTCCTCGCCTTCCTCTTTCTCCTCCTCTTTCATCTACCCCTCTTCCTCCTTCTCCTCCTCCTTCATATCCCCCTCTTTTTCCTCCTCCTCTTCCTTCATCTCCCTTATTTCTCCTCCTCCTCCTCCTCCTCCTTCACCCTCCCCATACCCCTCCTCCTCCTCCTCCTCCTTCACCCTCCCCATACCCCTCCTCCTCCTCCTCCTCCTTCACCCTCCCCATACCCCTCCTCCTCCTCCCAACCCCCTTTCCTTCCCTCG
>NW_028234432.1:3473205-3475705 GCF_977035675.1 Penaeus japonicus | reverse complement strand
GGGGGAGTAGGGAGGATAGAGAGGGAGGGGGAGGGTGGCTTAGAAGGAGAGGGGGAGGGGAGAAGAGGGAGGATAGGAAGGAGGGGGATGGGAGAAGGGGAAGGATAAGGAGGAGGGAGGAGGGAGGAGGGGGACATAGGGGTATGGGAGGAGAGAGGAGAGGGTGGGGGTGGTAGAGGGAGAGAGAGGGAGGCAGGAGGGAGAAAAACCGGAGTAAAAACGGGGGGAAATTTTGAGAAGCAGCCGGAACCATGTTTGTTTGTTTTTTCTTTCTTTCTCTCGTGCTATTGGTCAGTTGCTTGTCTTCTACGTTTGTTTGTTTTCTTTCTTTTCCTTTTGTTTAATTGTATGCGAGTGTGAGCGCGTGGGCGTGGGTGTATACCTAAGACAATACGTCGGCAACTATCATCAAGGATATAATTATAAAAAAAAAAAAAAAATACAGTGAAGATTTGCTTTTTGCCAATTTGATTCCGATGGAACTGAGAAAAAAAATGCATGCTGTGCCGAAAGATACCGATTTTTTTCCCCCCCAGAAACCTTGCTCCTATTCATGATTTATACGCCGTTGTCATAAAAAGGAATTTCCTCCCGCTCCGGGCTACGCGGGACCGGGTCTCAACAGGCAAAAAGTTGAGGTCGGTTCAAGTGGGAAGTCCAGGAAACAGACATAAAGAGGCGAATTAAATAAATCAAGAAAATGAAGCATAAGTATTAGAAAATATAGATAAAATGAAATAGATTTTTGGAAATATAAGTGAAATGGAAATGTAGATCTAAAAAGGCATATTGCCGCAGGAGCCAATTTGCTTGTACATAATTTGGATGTTCTTTGCTAGCTTCAGCTCGCCTCTGAAATTCGCACAAGACAGAGCCATGAGTAAGAGGGAAGGCATCGCAGGTGTTACTTCATTGGCAAGGTTAGGTGACCCGTGTGTAGCACATCACCAGCGCATTTTTTTTCTTTTCACTTTAGGAATGTGTTGTATGCCATCCCTTCAAATTTGTAAATTTATGTTTTGTTAGTCAATCTTAGACAAAAAAGGTCGTCTAGTCTTACCCCTACTTCTGCTACTTCTGGCTCTTCCTCTTCCTATTCTATCCTTCTTCCTTTCCCTCTCTCTCTCTCTCCTTTCTCACTCAATCACTCAATGACTCTCCCCCCCCTCTCCCTCTCCATCTCTCCCTCCCCCCCTCTCTCTCTCTCTCTCTCTCTCTCTCTCTCTCTCTCCCTCTCTCCCCCCCCCCCTTTCTTCTCTCTCTCTCTCTCTCTCTCTCTCTCTCTCTCTCTCTCTCTCTCTCTCTCCCTCTCTCCCTCTCCCTCTCCCCCCCCTCTCACAAAAAGCCAGTTCACAATATCAACCAACCTTAATCAAAGCCGACCCCCCACTCCTCGCCTGATCAAGCAAGCAGAAACGAGGATGTGTCCAAACTGCCTTGGGAAGAAGACCACTCGCCGACGCATTCTCTGCGCATTTCTCTGACCCTTCGGCATGCAGCTTGTCACGTACGCACGCACACCGAGGAACCATTGCGCGGCGCCAGGCTGGCCAAATTCACAGGCAGTTCAACAGTCACTGGTCACTGTCGCATTAGTCGTGCTTGAGCGATGGCGGCGATAAAGGTCGTTGGTTCTTTTAAGAATTTGTATTTCTTTTTTTTCTTTTTTTTCAAATGTACATTTTTTGTTATGCATCTTTTCAAAATTTTGTTTTATTTTCTATGTTCACACCTCGTAAAAGGGCCTTCCATGACAATGAATAAAACAAAATAAGAAATAAGTTTTTTTTTTCCTACGAACTAATCACTTTACGAAATCTTAAATCAACACTTATCCTTCCACTTCTTAATTAACTCTAATGATCTTCAATAAGTGCCTATTCATCCAGAGCTAACGGCCCTCATGCTTTTCCGTAATCCTCCTAATACCTTTTCTCTGATAACTGATTTATCGCAATAACACTCGCCAACCTATTTAACAATTATATCTACACTAACCAGCAAACAGCTCAGTGCACAAATAATTGGTCCATTACACTATTACCTTTAGGAAATAGTATTTTGTATTCAAGACCACCGCACAAAGGGAAGGAAAAAAAAGTGAAAGCCCAAAATAACAAGGGAACACGCAATGTACACAGCATCAATGGAATATAGGACAACGCCACAAATACTACAGCAACCCAGACGCTGTGACAAAAGTGGGTCACAGATCCTGAGAACTGCAAACAGAGACTGTTTGGCATACCCTCCAGCCCACCGCCGACCCACCGCGTCTTGCACCTTCGCCCACCTCTGCTGCTGTTTCAATGACCGGACGTATGTAATAGTTCACACCTCGTAAAGGGGCCTTCGTGCTCCCCATTTGCCCACTGTTCCTCATGTTCTCTCCTCTTGTTGATAGGGACTTTTGTTTGTGTTTGTGTGTGTTATGTGCGTTTATTCTCTCTCTCGTTCTCTCTTTCTCTCTCTCTATCTCTCTATCTCTCTCTCTTTCTTT
>NW_028234432.1:3439443-3444443 GCF_977035675.1 Penaeus japonicus | reverse complement strand
GATAGGAAGATAAATAAATATATCTATTTATTTTACATAACTATCTACATAATACATGAATACATCCATACTTTACATCGTATTGTAGTATATTACATAACATTACATACATTACGTACGTATCTACCTACGTACACACATACGTGCACATATGCATGCAAACCCACAAGTGTGTGTGTGTGATTGAACGCTATATACGCTTTATAAATGGTTCGTTTCCCAGCGGATGCATAACAAATGATGCTGCGTTAAATTACAGGGAGGCGGATCCTCCCTGTAATCTGTCCCCAATAGAGGTCGCATGAGAGTACAGTGTATATCTTGACTTCAATTGGACTTTGATCCATGTTTGACATTCTTTAATATCCTCTAAAGCTTTGATACTTTCATATTACTGAGATTCGTGTGTCTGCAAATCATGATACCATCACAGTGGAAGCAGTCTGATGATCAGCTGTGAGCTCCGTGATAGGGGGTCAATTGATAGCGACATGAACAGTGTATACTACTAATCAAGGCGCGGCTTCTGCTAGATATGAAAAAGTGGCACCGACTGCGTTTTCGAGCTCTTGTTGCAAATATTGGATTTCCATTCTTCTTTTTGGCTTCACATTCACTCCGCTGTCTTCTTGGTGAAGCTTTCACGAGATGTCCTCGCCGAACGCGGATTCCTGACCGCTTGGTGAACTCGCCGTTGTCGAGAATTTATTTTCTTATTTTGACCAGATTCGCCAACTCTGTGTGTGAATTACTCATATTTGTTTGAATTACTTTTTTTTTAAATTATTAATCACTAATGATTATTATTGAATTACTATTCAATTACTGTTTATAATAGTAATTACTATTCAATTACGTATTTGTTTGAATGAATTTGAAATTACTCGAATTTGCTTGAATTGTGTCTCTACAAACACCTCGTCACCATCAGATCGTAAACATTTTTTTCGCAAACTATAGATGACATAACAACTGTACCAATCGTACCGTCGGGTTGCGCTGTTCCCCGGGAGATTCCCTTTGGTCAACGCCGACGGATAAAACAACTCGCTCCAAGTGTAAACATTGCTCCTACCGAGAGCTCATTTTCCGGACGGGAGTGACCTGCGACGAGACGAACGAATTTCATTTCATTTCCACGCAGCAGATCTATAAGGGACGTCCGCGTGTGGAGGAATACACCAGGATATCGGGATACAACACGTAGGAAAGAGATACATTAGTGTGAATTTTTCATTGTTGAACATCTAATATTTACCGGCAGAAAAGCGCAGTGCAATCGACATTGAAATGTTGATAATATTCAATGCTGAAAACCTGCAACGCTGTGTGGTTGCTGTTAACAGGCTAGAAAATCATGTCTGGAAATAAGATTCTCAGACACCCAGTTTATCTTTCTATCAATGCCTTTAATGGAAACGAATTTCACAGAACAGTGTGTCTGGATTTTCCTAAGATATTCGATACACAAATCAAACAATTTCTTCAGAACAAAAAAGCTTTTACCTGCTATCAGACTGTATTTTTTTTCGGTGCTTGTCACAAAGCAACGGTCATGTATATGTATTTAGATATAGATAAATTATTAATCAGATCCTTCCTCCAACTAATTTTTTTTTATCTGTGTCGATGAAAGTAATCTTTACATCAAGGAAGGAAACGTAAAGAAAGTAAATGGGACTGTCAGTCATGGGTTTCTCAATACAAATGGTTACCTCGAAACTGATCAAAACAGAATATCAACAAATCACACAACATTTTCCTCAGCCGAAATAAAATGTTCCCAGAGATATCGTCATTGAAACTAAGAGCGGGAAAACTTTATAAAGGAAAAAAAAGTAGCAATTGTTGACGAGAAACAGAGCTGGAGGGATGATATCAGCAAAGTGCAAAACAAAACAACACTGTATCATGAACCTACCATCGGCGCAATTCATTATCCAAACACACGCACGAATAAATCATGACTTTACCTATACGCAACGTCCTATACAACAGTCTAGGGAACTGCATGTGAATCCACCATTAAAAGCATTGCTACTGTGAAAGAACGGGCTCTCAATCCAATCCATAATCACACGTACTCGTAGAATTATTAAAATGAAACCGATTAAGGTCAAATGTGATTGATATGTATGTTTGTGTATTCTTCCTTTACAAGTCACAAAATATGGCTTTATTCACTATAGCATAATCATATCCTTTGCAATCCGAACAACGTGCATCATGGATCACGCACAACTAGTTCAAAAAAAAGATACCATAACACTTCATAACACTTCATAGCAAGATTCCGAAGTGAAATAAAATATTTAGTTTATCTCCCGTGTTGGAAAGTGAATTAAGTAATTTACCTATGTTTTTGAGTTACATGGAATCTAATTACAGTATTTCACGAGATAAGTTAGTTTGTATTTGAATTTGAAGTTGCCTGCACCCTTCTGTTTGTCCTTTGGGTTTGCTTGCATGTTTGCTTTGTTGTGAGAAGCATTTTATTATTTTATTACTGGTTTGAATTTTGAATTGCAGTTTACTTCCTTTTAAACTTCGAAAACTCTTTTTGGAATTGTATCTCATTTTCACTTTAATCTTAATTAGATTTTGATGCGTATTTCACATATATTTTTTTATTTTATTTACATTCTGATTTGCATTTAGATTTCCTGGTCATATCTTCTTTTTTTTCTCTCTCTCTTTTTTTTTTCATTCCAAGATCATTTGGTGTTTCTAATATATTATTATTATTACTATTATTATTATTATTATTATTATTATTATTAGTTATCATTTTAAATATATTTTCTATCATTATCATTATCATTGATATTATCATTATCTTTATCATTATTGTTATCATTATTATTATTAAATCTATTATTATCATTACCAACATTATCATTATCATTATTTCCCGTATTATTATCATTATTATCGTTATTATTATTATTAGCGTTATTATTATTATTATTATTATTATTATTATTATTATTATTATTATTATTATTATTATTATTATTATTATTATTATTATTATTATTATTATAATGATTATAATTCATCATCATCGTCATTATATATAAATGTATATGTATATATGTGTTAGTGTGTGTGTGTGTGTGTGTGTGTGTGTGTGTGTGTGTGTGTGTGTGTGTGTGTGTGTGTGTGTATATATATATATATATATATATATATATATATATATATATATATATATATATTTGTGTGTGTGTGTGTGTGTGTGTGTCTGTGTGTGTGTGTGTATACACACACACACACTAACACACTAACACTAACACACACACACACATAAATACAGTATATATCAAAGGAGAACCTCCGTTACACTTACACATAAATCACTACTTGTAAAAGATACAACAAGCGCAACATTTCACGGGCGTCAATGAACTCCCCCGAAGCCGAGCGATAAAGCCCATTAGTTCACGACGCCCTGCACAAGGAAGGGCCAAGTTGAAAGGCAAAACGACCCCGACGACCGCCAGTCTATCACGCGACGAAGGTCACGGTCGCTGTTGCTAGAACTCACGACCGCTTGTGGTGGCAACCGAGCCTTATTTATTTGCGTATTGACTGGCTTCTTGCGAACGAGGGGGAAAGAGAGAGGGATGGACGGGGAGGGAAGGAGAGGGAGGCAGGGAGGGAAGGAGAGGGAGGCAGGGAGGGAGGGATGGACGGGGAGGGAAGGAGAGGGAAGGAGGGAGGGAGGGAGGGAAGGAGAGGGAGGGAGGGAGGGAGGGAAGGAGAGGGAGGGAGGGAGGGAGGGAGGGAAGGAGGCAGGGAGGGAGGCAGGGAGAGGGAGGCAGGGAGGGAGAGGGAGGTAGAAAGAGAGAGAGAGAAAGGCAGAGACAGTGATGAAGACAGACAGAGTGTGTGTGTGTGTGTGTGTGTGTGTGTCTGTGTTTTTCTTACCTGCACTTTAAAGCAGAGACGAGAATAAATGTAAGGAAATTATTAAGACCAAAAAATAAAAAGATAAAGAGGAGGACAAGCGAGAGGAAGAAGACGAAGGTCTCCATCTTCCCTTCAAGTTCCCGAGATTCACTGAGACGAAAGCGATTAAGTTAATGTTACCAGACTGCGGTTTAGAGAACGTTGCTATGAAACCCTTTCTTCCAAAATGAATTTCCATTTCTGAGAGGGGAGAGAAGGTTCATATTTGAGAGGAAAGAGGGCGCACGTGTCTAGAATGAAAGGAATTTGCACTCGCTGAAGTAAATAGCAACAAAATAAGAAATATGAAGAAGAGAGAAAAAATAAAAAAGTGACCACAATAAGTGTCGTTTTTTCTTTCTTACTTTTTTCCAGTGAGTAGATGGGTTAAGAAGAAATATGTGCGTAGCCCAACAAGGATATCCCTTCGACCCCTCCACTTGTACTTCGAAATATTATAGTGTCATGGGACACATGACCATGAAGTTTATTGGGTGATTCAACATAAAGCACAAATGATTCTATACCACTCTTCTAATATATAGCTAAGCTCTTGCTATAAGTTCAGATTCTATACCACTCTTCTAATATATAGCTAAGCTCTTGCTATAAGTTCAGATCCTATACCACTCTTCTAATATATAGCTAAGCTCTTGCTATAAGTTCAGATCCTATACCACTCTTCTAATATATAGCTAAGCTCTTGCTATAAGTTCAGATTCTATACCACTCTTCTAATATATAGCTAAGCTCTTCCTATAAGTTCAGATTCTATACCACTCTTGCGTTCAGATTCTATACCACTCTTCTAAGCTCTTGCTATAAGTTCAGATTCTATACCACTCTTCTAATATATAGCTAAGCTCTTGCTATAAGTTCAGATTCTATACCACTCTTCTAATATATAGCTAAGCTCTTCCTATAAGTTCAGATTCTATACCACTCTCCTAATATATAGCTAAGCTCTTGCTATAAGTTCAACATTCCTTAAAATCCGATGCCCCCTTCTAGGGTCCCGGAACTCTGCGGCGCCTTCTGAACACGTGATT
>NW_028234432.1:3429443-3431943 GCF_977035675.1 Penaeus japonicus | reverse complement strand
CATGACGATGATAATAAGGATAATAATATTAATGATGACTATAAGGTAATAATCATAGAATGATTATAATTATTGTAATATTGTTATTATAATCATTATTATCATTATCATTATCATCATCATATTTATTCTTATTATTACTGTTATCATTACTATGATTATTATCATTAGTAGTAGCAACAATGATAATAATGATGATGCTCATG
This sequence comes from Penaeus japonicus, assembly GCF_977035675.1. Lineage (NCBI taxonomy): Eukaryota > Metazoa > Arthropoda > Malacostraca > Decapoda > Penaeidae > Penaeus > Penaeus japonicus. The sequence continues at coordinate 3,431,737 of NW_028234432.1, read as the reverse complement.
ATAATAAAGATTAATTATGATAATTATATTCATTAAAAAAAATATATCTACGCTTGAATAATTGAACAGACAGCTCAGCATACCAGCGGTATTCCTTTTCATAAAAGAATAGTCTCTCTTTTTTCACCCCCTCCCCCCCCCCTCATGGGATACTGAATCGACGAAAAGGTCAGGGAGATGGTGCGTTCGGCTGACCTGCAGCTCTTGCTAATTATTTAGTACATCGTCAACAGCTGACAGCCCCCCCCCCCCTTTTTTTCTCCTCTCCCCCTTCTCCCCTTCCTCTCCTCCTCTTCCTGCCCTTTCTTTCTTTTCTTCCTCTTCTTCTTTTTCTCGTTTCTTTTCTTTTTCTTTTTTTCTTCTTCTTCTTTCTCTTTTCTTTTCTTTTTTTCTTCTTTTTATCGTCCTTCTTTTTTCTCTCTCCTTCTTTCTCCTCCTCTTCCTTCTCTTCCTTTTTTAGCTTCCTCCTCTTTCTATCTCTCTTCTTCTGTATGAATAAACTTATCAAAATAAAAATCAATCTCTTCTTCTTCCCTCTTCCCCCCTCCTCCCCTTCCCCCTCCTCCTCTTCCTTCCCTTCCTTCCTTCTCTTCCTCCTGTTTCTCTACCTCTTCTTCATTCCTCTTTCGTCCGCCTTCCTCTTTCACCCTCCTCCCCTCCTCTCGCTTCCCCGCTTCCTCTTTCCCTCTCCTTCTCCCCTCTTTACCCTCTTCCTCTCCCCACTTCACCTTCCTCTTCTCCCCCCCCCCACCTCCACCTCCCTCCCCCTTTTCTCCCCACCTCCCCCCCACACACGTCATGAAGGTCACTCGGGCTGGTATATTGATTTTTCTCCGCCCTTCTTTCTCTTCCTCTTTCTCTGCATGAGCTTTTTATTTATCATCTTTCTCTATTTATTGTCTTTTGTCGTCTTTTTTGTCATCTTTTCTCCTTTCCATTCTTTTTTTTTAGGGGGGGAGGGGGTTCTTTTAATGTGTGGAGGGGCTTTTTTTTATCTCCGTTATCATCACACTCGTCGCCATCAGCACCTTTATATCATCATTGTTATTTTCATCATCATCATCATCCTCATCGTTGTAGATATATATATATATATATGATCGTCACCATTCTCTCACCATCACCCTCACCATCACTACCATTACATCCCCATCATCACCATCAACTCCATCACCACGCATTCAGAGAGAGTGAAATGACCTTCCACTCGTCATGTCAAAGGCTTTATTATTCATAAGTACGAACCCTCATGTGTGTTCTCTTCCTTACAGGTGAGACGCCAGCTACAGTCACGTATCGCCTGACAGAGCTTTGTTGTGAGTATTGCTGACGGTAATATAGTAGTGTGTGTGTGTGTGTGTGTGTGTGTGTGTGTGTGTGTGTGTGTGTGTGTGTGTGTGTGTGTGTGTGTGTGTGTGTGTGTCTATGTATGTATATATGTATATATATATATATATATATGTATATATAAATTTATTTATTCATCTATCTACCTATCTATCCACCTATCTATCTATCTATCTATCTATTTATCTATCTATCTATCTATTTATCTACTCACCTACCTACCTACCTACCTACCTTTTTATCTCTCTATATGTCTATCTATCTATCTATCAATCTGCCTGTCTCCTCTCCCCTCGTTTCTCTCTCTACCCTTCTCCCATATTCTCCAACGTTTCTATTATTCCACCCATCTCAACTTACACATCTTCAATTATATATTTTTTTTATTTTCCTATCTTTCTCTTGCTCTCATTGCAACATCCCCCCCACCCATGTTCCTCCCACCCTCATGCCCCCCCCCCTCTTCATCAATCTCCTCCCCTTATTTTGTCTTTCACTTTCCTCTTCCCTCGTATCTTCTCTCTCTCTCTCTCTTGTGTCGTGTTGTGTATCTCTTTCTATTTTTCTTTCTTTCTTTCTTTCGTCTTTGCTTATTGGTTTCTGTCTTTTTTTACTTTAAGTGTTTCTTTATTTCTTTTCTGTCTTCTTTCTTTTTTTTCTCTCTCTTTCTTTCTTTCTCTCGCTTTCTTTTTTCTTTTTCTTTTTTTTTTCTTTCTTTCTCTCCTTCTTTTCTCTTTTCCCATTTTCTCTCAGTCTCACTCTTTCTTTTTTTCCTTTTCCATTTTTTTTCTCTTTGACTCGTTCTTTTATCTCTTTCCATTTTTTCTCTTTCTCTCTTTTTCGTTTTCGTTTTAATTGTTTTCCATCTCCCTCTAGAAGGGGTGTGTCTTTGTTTTCTTTTTTCTCTTGTTTCTTTGTTTCTTTCTCTCTATTTTTGTTCGATCCTT
>NW_028234432.1:3419443-3424443 GCF_977035675.1 Penaeus japonicus | reverse complement strand
TGTCATTTGCATTTGTGATCGAAAGTGAACCTTTTTCTTTCTTTCTTTCTTTCTTTTTTTACGATGACTGGTCGTTACAACTCACCAAGTTCAGTGTAAAAATGTTCAGCCATGGGAACTCGCTATTTTCTTGTTATTTTTATTTCTTTTTCTTTCCTAATGGTGGCGGGGGAGCTGATAAGCAGAGGGGCTTTATTCACCATGACTAGAATACATGTTTACTTGTACAGAGTGTAGACAGGGACCTGCTGAATTATAAACTTGTGTGGCAATATGAAGGACAGAGAGAGAAAGAGCGAAAGTGTGAGAGAGAGAGAGAGAGAAAGAGATAGATAGAGAGAGAGGGGGGGGGGAGAGAGAGGAAGAGGAAAAGAAGAAAAAAAAACAAAAGTAACTGATAAACAGATTAACTGAGTGAGTAGCGAACCCGTAGATTGACAAACAAACAATAAGCCAGACAAACAGACACGCAAACGGAATGACAGAGAAAGAGAAAAGCAGAAAAGGGGAGAGGGAAGAGTGACGAGCCAAGGACGTGCGGCATTGAATATCCTGAGCCGTAAGGATTATCTGCGATCCCGGGGCGCTGCTCCTGGATGCAGCCTCGACCCGAAGATTTCTGGGAAAGGAGGAGAAGCATAAGAAGGATTGAACGGGAGAGGGGAAGAGAGAAGGAAGGGAGAGAGAGAGAGAGAGAGAGAGAGAGAGAGAGAGAGAGAGAGAGAGAGAGAGAGAGAGAGAGAGAGAGAGAGAGAGAGAGAGAGAGAGAGAGAGAGAGAGAGAGAGAAGGAAGGGAGAGAGAGAGAGAGAGAGAGAGAGAGAGGAAGAGAAAATATAGGAAGGGGAAAGGGAAGGGCAAGAATTGGCAAAGGAAGGGTAAAGAAGAGGAAAGGGAGACGAAGTGAAGGGGAAAGGAAAGGGGAAGAGAGGGGAAAGAAGAAACATAAGGAAGATGATCAAGAAGTAAAGGAGAGCAAGACATATATACGTCCATGAAACAGTGATGATAATATTGATAGAAGGTATGGTAACAGGGGAGGCAGAGAGATAACGATGCCGTTTACGTTGATAGTGATGACGATGTGCGGATCAGGATAATCTTCCCATCAATAAGGGGTAGTAATAGTCGTCGCAGGAGCAGCATAAATGGTTGTTAAAAACGAATAACTTTGTTGATGTTGATGAGGATGATCAGAACAATAACAATAATTGTAAAAAAAAAAAAACGGTGATGATGATATATACAATAGAGATAATATCGATGTCATGATTAACCTAAGAGCATGTCAGCATCAGCCTTCAACCTTGGGGCCCCACCCCCACCCCCACCCCACCCGTCGACTCTCACTCGGCACTCCGCTAAAGGGAAACGTCATCCTTCAGGGTCGAGTGCCATAACAGGTCGCGATGACGAGCGCAAAACGCGTTACGTGTGTGTGACTAGACACCGCGGGGTCAGTGACAAGCCTCGAAGAGTGAATTCCGTGACAAGCCTCGAAGAGTGAATTCCGTGACAAGTCTCGAAGAGTGAATTCCGTGACAAGCTTCGAAGAGTGAATTCCGTGACAAGCTTCGAAGAGTGAATTCCGTGACAAGCTTCGAAGAGTGAATTCCGTGACAGGCTTCGAAGAGTGAATTCCGTGACAAGCTTCGAAGAGTGAATTCCGTGACAAGCTTCGAAGAGTGAATTCCGTGACAAGCTTCGAAGAGTGAATTCCGTGACAAGCTTCGAAGAGTGAATTCCGTGACAAGTCTCGAAGAGTGAATTCCGTGACAAGCTTCGAAGAGTGAATTCCGTGACAAGCCTCGAAGAGTGAATTCCGTGACAAGCCTCGAAGAGTGAATTCCGTGACAAGCCTCGAAGAGTGAATTCCGTGACAAGCCTCGAAGAGTGAATTCCGTGACAAGCTTCGAAGAGTGAATTCCGTGACAAGCCTCGAAGAGTGAATTCCGTGACAAGCCTCGAAGAGTGAATTCCGTGACAAGCCTCGAAGAGTGAATTCCGTGACAAGCTTCGAAGAGTGAATTCCGTGACAAGCTTCGAAGAGTGAATTCCGTGACAAGCTTCGAAGAGTGAATTCCGTGACAAGCTTCGAAGAGTGAATTCCGTGACAAGCTTCGAAGAGTGAATTCCGTGACAAGCTTCGAAGAGTGAATTCCGTGACAAGCTTCGAAGAGTGAATTCCGTGACAAGCTTCGAAGAGTGAATTCCGTGACAAGCTTCGAAGAGTGAATTCCGTGACAAGCTTCGAAGAGTGAATTCCGTGACAAGCTTCGAAGAGTGAATTCCGTGACAAGTCTCGAAGAGTGAATTCCGTGACAAGTCTCGAAGAGTGAATTCCGTGACAAGCTTCGAAGAGTGAATTCCGTGACAAGCTTCGAAGAGTGAATTCCGTGACAAGCCTCGAAGAGTGAATTCCGTGACAAGCTTCGAAGAGTGAATTCCGTGACAAGCTTCGAAGAGTGAATTCCGTGACAAGCCTCGAAGAGTGAATTCCGTGACAAGCCTCGAAGAGTGAATTCCGTGACAAGCCTCGAAGAGTGAATTCCGTGACAAGCTTCGAAGAGTGAATTCCGTGACAAGCTTCGAAGAGTGAATTCCGTGACAAGATTCGAAGAGTGAATTCCGTGACAAGCCTCGAAGAGTGAATTCCGTGACAAGCTTCGAAGAGTGAATTCCGTGACAAGCCTCGAAGAGTGAATTCCGTGACAAGCCTCGAAGAGTGAATTCCGTGACAAGCTTCGAAGAGTGAATTCCGTGACAAGCTTCGAAGAGTGAATTCCGTGACAAGCTTCGAAGAGTGAATTCCGTGACAAGCTTCGAAGAGTGAATTCCGTGACAAGCTTCGAAGAGTGAATTCCGTGACAAGTCTCGAAGAGTGAATTCCGTGACAAGCTTCGAAGAGTGAATTCCGTGACAAGCTTCGAAGAGTGAATTCCGTGACAAGCTTCGAAGAGTGAATTCCGTGACAAGCTTCGAAGAGTGAATTCCGTGACAAGCTTCGAAGAGTGAATTCCGTGACAAGCTTCGAAGAGTGAATTCCGTGACAAGCTGAGTATAATGCGATGTTACGATACCGCGTAAGATTTCGTGCTCGACCTTACAAGCATGTTATGGCGAGTGTCGTATTCACTTGGGCATAACGGGTTCGTCGTAAGGCATAGTATGGTATGGCCCAGCATGCGAGATCTCGGTGGATGCCCTTGACCTGCTGTGGCATACGGCTCAAGTGTGCGTGGAATGAATGCCCTCTGTTCTCTCGCTCCCTGGCATAGGAATGATGCCGCGGATGGGCCAGCGGCGACGGAATGCCTTCACGTTGCCATAGGAACGGTTATACTATTCTCTTCAGGATCATGTTTTGTGTAAGTTATTGCAATAGCAATGATAGTGCTGGTAATGAAATCGATATTAATGAGGATGATAACAGTAATAATGATGATGATAATAATGATGATAGTGATAAAGATGATAATGATTATAATAACAATAATAACAATAATAATACAGATAATGATGAAAATAATGATGATGATAAGAATCATAATAGTAAGAATAATAACAATGACAATAATAATGATAACAGTGGTGATGATAATGGTAGCAATAATGATGATAAGAATAATAATGATAACAATAATAATGATGATAGTAATGATAAGGGCGAAAACCATAATAACAGTGATAATGATCGTAGCTGTAGTAATGGTAATGATAATGGTTCTTATCATCATTATTATCAGTATTATTATTATCATCATTATTAATACTATTATCATATCATTATGATCACCATCATTATTATCATCATTGTTATTATTATGATTATTATTATTATTGTTTTAATATCATTAATATAATATAATCATCATCGTTTTATCATCATTGTTATCACCATTATTATGTTTATGATGAGGATGATGATAATACTGAAAATTATAATGATGATAATTATTGTTATTATTACTATCATTATTATTATCACTACTATCATTATTATCTCCAACTAACGGACAAGAAATCATCATTATTATCATCATTATCAACAACGCAAATCAAATCCTACACGAAGAGACCCCCGCCACCCCCGCCACCCCCGCCACATCAGCCCACAGCTTCAGGTTCCCCTTGGTGTGGCGTGGTGTGGCGTGGCGACGTAGCGTGGCGGAGAGCACGGCGGCGCACGTGTTTCCTCACCGCACCTGCATCACTAAAGCCCACAGCGCTTGTAATTCGCCCGTGACCCATTTATGCGAGGATGTTCACAATCAGCCTGGGCCTTTACGCACTCCCCTGCCCTCTCCCCTTCCCCCTTCCCCTTGCCCACCCGCCCACCCCTTCCCTCTTCCCTTGCCCGCCCGCCCACCCCTTCCCTCTTCCCCTCTCCGCTCGCCCGCCCGCCCGCCCGCCTGGCCCTTCTTTCTTCCCTCTCCCCCTTCCCCCACCTTCATGCTTCTCCCCCCCCACCCCCATGCCTCCCCCCCTTTTCCTTCTCCTCTCCCCCTGCCCTCCCAATCATGTGTTGTGTTTTTGCATATGTATTTGCAATTGCTAACTCGTTTCTCTTTGCATTTTTTTATTCTCTGCAGCTTTAGTTCTGTGTTTGTTTTGTTTGGATATACATTATATGTTCTCCATTAGAAAAAAGTGTACGTCGCCGACATTAAAGAATTTGGTAACATAACTTTTCGTTCAGGATCTGTTCAGGTCGAGGGTGACTGTATCTGGACGGTAGAAATACGGCGTCCTTCGATCCAGTTTCGTGAGTATCGGCATCGCGCACCTTTTCTGGAGAATTACCTCGCTACCTCATAGATTTTATTTCAATTATTCCTTATTGACCAATGCTCTTTTCTCTCTTTCGTATCTACATTCAACATACTCATTATTTTCAAATTTGGTAAATTTTTATTTCAATTATTCCTTATTGACCAATGCTCTTCTCTCTCTTTCGCATCTACATTCAACATACTCATTATTTTCATTCTCTCTCCCTCCT
>NW_028234432.1:3369443-3391943 GCF_977035675.1 Penaeus japonicus | reverse complement strand
GTGTATATATATATATATGTATATATATATATATATATATATATATATATATATAAAGAATAATCATTATCATAACGGATATGATGGCAGTAGTTTTGTTAAGATTATCATTGACTTACGTTATTAGTATTGATCCTAGATCAATGTAATGTCTTCTGTTAATAATACAGAAAGTATGTACGCTATATACCATAACTCCAATCTGTCTATCAGAGTTACTTTCCGTTGTCTCTTTTCCTATCTTTAATTCTCCATAATCATTACGGGTCTATCGAATTTAAGCCTTACGCAAGTTGAAGTATATAATTCTAAATTGCTTTAATCCACAAAGATATTTATGTAAGAAAGTGAATTCTCGTTTTACAGTGTACGAATTATCTATCATGATTTTGTATGTGTAAATATATAGCTCACAAGCTACTAAAATGTATCTACTTTGACTATGTATCTACGAATGTGCCTGCAAATGCCAGTCACTTTCATAAAGATTGTAAAATAATCGTCAAACGTTACCTCTAACACAGCTCTTGACATCGGTAGCAACCTTTCTGACCGCAGAACATCAGAACAATCTCACCTTTTTGTTATAATCATTTGTAGTTTTGTTCCTCCCTCTGCTACTGAGATCCCCCGCGCCCAAGGGGTGGTAAGAGTGCCACTAGAGTGTTGTTGGGACTGGCACCGAGTCCTCAGAGGGCCAATGAACTCGCTGCGTGGAGTACCGGCTTATGCCACAGCCATTAGCGCTTCCCTGTCCGATGGTACGCCCACTGACTAAGCTTTGCTCTTCCTTGTTTAGGTGGGGCAGCCATCCCATCCCATCCCTTCCTCCCGAAGACTGGGATGACCGCATCACGTCCATGAGATCATTAAAGCGTTACTCCTATGTAGGACTTCCTGTCAGAGGTCACCCGTGTGTGACCTACATCTCTAGCTTTTGCCCGATTATAAAAATGTCGTATATCACCGAACAAGGTGTAATTAAACAAAAACGAAAAAGTCATCTTCGAGCAGGAGTTCTGAGTAACGGCACTTCATCCACGACACGTTTCGCTTGTCTGAGATGCACTTGCTCTCCGATCACGAGGAACCGTGAAGACACTGCGCCGAAGACTAACCTCTCTCATGATAACGCGTGTTGTAGCATCATGGGTGCTGAGGGTGGATCAAGTATTGTGCGCTAGTTTTTTTTCTCTCTCTCTCTGTGACGTTAAATCTTATTTCACCTCATAACATTTTTATCAATGATGTTTATTCTATATGAAAACGCATTCATCATTTTTTCTCTACTGCGAATAGCGTTGATTCGAAGACTTATTCTCGGATATATGAACCTTTCATATTCGAAACACTGAGCTCTTTCATCTGACCCTTCCCCCCCCCCCCTCGTCCCATTTTCGTATTCAATCTTCCCTCCCTTCTCTCACCCTTCCGCCTTTCCCCTTCGCTGTCTGCAAGGACTTAGGCCTGCATTATGTTCTACTGGCTCTGTGGTATCGAGAATTATCCATCCACATCGGGGTAGCACGGCTGGGTCTCGTTATGATTGGAGAGGAAGAGATGAGATCGAGTTCGAGTGGTACACAGGAATTTCTCGGAATGCAGCAGTTAACAAAAGCCAAGGGGAATACATGTTTTATCCTCATAAGCTCTCCGTAAGCTATACCGCATATTAAAATAAGATGGGATTTAACGCCAGATATATATATTTAAGATGTATAACTAATATCACAAAACAATAGTAACTGTTCAGTTAATAATTAGGATGTTTGTTTATAGTTTTGGACATATAACTTAATTTTAACATTTCAAATGGTGTTCGCAGCACTCAGGAGTGGCGTTTCATCACCCGGCAGCATGGCTTCTGATGCATAATACCTCGTGTTTATGCGGCAAGCATGTAAAGCTTACTTGCTTTCGCAATCAATGGCTAATGGATTTCTTGCATGGCGATTCATATACAGGGTATCCAGAAGACCGTGATCTCGTATTAGTACGAAGGTCAATGGATTGTCTGTGGAAGGATACAAGGTGTGATATTTAAAGCTAAACAAAAGGTCGGCTTTTCAGAAGGAATGACGGAAACTGGCCTGTTATCTAACCAATATAAACTTTCCGTGATAAATTTATCCTCTTTCCCAAACAAATACCCAAAGACAAAAACTCCCGAGCCCCCGGTTTTCCCAGAAGCCGCAGGAAGCAGGCGCGCGGTCATCCCATAGCCAGGCGAGTAACCAAGCAACCGACGTTTCGTGGCGGCGAGCGAGGAGGCGACTGGCCGCTCGCTGCCTGGGCGAGCCGCGAGTGCAGGACCGAGCGGGGACGGCGGCGTGGGAGGGGGAGGGGAGGGAAAGGAGGGAAAGAGGGAGGGGGAGGGAGGGAGAGGGGAGGGAGGTGAGGGAGAGGAGGAGGGATGGGAGGGGTACATAGGGACCCAAGAGGGAGGGAGAGGGAAGGAGGGGGGGACGAGGGAGGGGAGGGGAGGGTGGGGGAGGGAGGGAGGGGAGGGTGAAGGGCGAGGGGTAGGAGTGGGAGGGGAGGGGAGGGTGAGGGAAGGGAGGGGAGGGGTAGAGGGAGGGGAGGGGAGAGGGGAGGAGGGAAAGGGGTGGGAGGGAGATGGTGAGGGAAGGGAGGGAGGGAGGGAGGGAGGGGAGGGGAGGGATGGGAGGGAGGGGAGCGGGAGAAGGAAGTAGGAGGGAGGGGGGAGGGAGGGAGAGGGAGGGAGGGAGGGAGGGAGGCAGGGGGGGTGATGGGGGTGAGGAGGGAGGGAGGGGATACGGAAAGGAGGGAGAGGGGGGAGGGAGGGCGAGCCAATACCCCGATTCTCCAATCATTAAAACACTCCAGCTGGGCTAATCTAACCGAGACGGGAGGGGAGGCGCCTGGCCCGCGACCTTCGACTCAGTGCGGCGAGCGAGAGCCACTCCGGACCAGTGTGAGAGCTCGGCAGCGGTGGGCGAGGAAGGGGGTAGTTTGAAGTTGGAAGGTGTGTGAACAGGTCCGCGCGCGGGCTGCTTGGCACTTCTGAGGGGGCTCGTTGCGATAACCCGAGCGTTCAGTTTCTCCGTGGCATTTCCAGGTTGTGCACACGCAAGGGCAGTAGAGAGGAACGGACGTCTGCCACAACACGATTTGAGGATTGGGTAGACGACGTATCGTCCGGTAGAAAGGATAGGAAGGTAACGGAAAGTGCTTGCATAAAGACTTTGGTGGGAGGGGTATATTAGGTAGATTTTTTTGCCCTTCGGGATTCCCGTATTTTAGGCGAATTTCGGTTTATGATTGTTTCCTTCTGTGTGTTGATTTGAATATGAGTTATGGAACGAGATAGCAGTGTCGTCGTCCTGCAGTGGGGGCGGCTTTATGGAATAGTCTTTTGAGTTGAATTTTCCGACATCGTCCTGCATTCATAGCGAGGCAGCGGGATATATGCACAGATCTGCCGCGAATTAGTGTCCTCGACAGTTTTGGAAAATGCAAGCAAGATCATGTATTTATTCAGTAACGAAAATGGATAAAACAAGTTTTTGAACATGCCAAACCACTAAAACTCGAGCCGATCAAAGGAGTGAAGAAGAGGAAGGAAGCCCTCTAGCAATTGCATTTCAACATATTTGGAAGGAATATACATAAGTGCACATCATCATCGCGCCAGGAAAGCAAGGCGTGAGAGAGCAAGCAACACACTCCTGCAGTGGCATAGGATGCGAATGCTCTTTCCCTCGACGGTCAACGACAAAAGGTGAGTCAAGGGGTCAACCCAAGCATGGTGTGGCATTGTCAAAGTGGGGCAGTGAAGTGTATGGGTGTGTTGAGCTCAGTACACTTTGAACAAAACGCACATGCTACAAATATACACACACAGGGCAACAAACACGGATGCACATGTATTCAACGATTAGCGATCCGCGATTTAGCAAATTGTGATATAAATCGTTCGGTCTAGGTTTGCTTTTGTTTGCCAGCATGTTTGTTGAAAGCGATTAGTCAATAAAGAACATTGTCAACAAACGCCTTTCTAGAAATACGGTTAATTCTACTCAACGAAACTGGTTGACTGGATGTTGCGATTTGGCACATACTTACGTGTGTGAATGTTAATCATAATTCATAATTATGCTAGACAGTTATTGCTGGTAAAGTTTAGTGGCTGACATGTCAATTGAGAGAAGATTATCTTGTATAACCGCTGTCACAAAGTTTAAACTTCTTTGAATGGCATAAATAGCAAGTCGCTTTAGGCCTAACCCCGATTAGGTGACAAATTAGCAAGTAGGCTTGTCTGTGCACTCAACACCACGCTTTTGTACTGTGCTGTACTTGGCACTTGTAGGCCATTCAGTGTCCTGCTTTACCGTCATAACCACTGTGTTTGGTTATGCCTAATGCAGGGTCGTTCTCCTATGCCCAAGCTCTGCAAGTTCCCGTTCCTAGCCTGTGCTCTAATTGAAATCAAAGTTAACGGGGCCGAAGAAAGTGAAGGAGAGAGAAAGGGAGAGGGTCGGGGGGTGGGGAGTGAGGGGGTGAGGGGGTAGGGGGGCAGAGACAGACACAGAAGGGGCAGAGAAAGAGAGAGAAAGACGAGTGGGAAACGGAGAGCCGAAAAGAACGCGAGAAGATACAGGTAGTAAGCACCATTATCATGCAATGTGTGATTTATCATTACGAGAGATAACATACTGATAAAACGGCAGCCATAGACGCGTGGAAGTCATCGTTAGCCAAACGCTATTTAGTCGTGTAAACTGACCTTCGTTATGGCTTCCAGGGACACTCGGGTTCTGCCACGGATTTCGTGGCCCATTTCCCCTCTCCTTGTGGATATTTCAGAGCCAGGAGATTAACATATTAGATAGTCCGATTAAGTATTCTGGCGTGAAGGTGCATGTTAAAGTGTAGGCACGAGAGATACACGCGGTTAATATGTGGAAGGCCAGGATGCAGTAAGCCTACATTCTTGTTTACATAGAGCGCCCCCCCCCTCTCCGTCTCTCTCAAAGTCAAAAGTCTCTCTCTCTCTCTCTCTCTCTCTCTCTCTCTCTCTCTCTCTCTCTCTCTCTCTCTCTCTCTCTCTCTCTCTTTCTCTTTATCTTCTCCTCGGGCAAGGTTCCTTCTTTCTTTCTCCTTTTCTCTTTCTTTTTCCTCTTTGTTATGACCTCTTTCTCTCTCTCATACTCTTTTCTGTCAACTCTTTCTCTCACTCTCTTCTCTCTCTCTCTCTCTCTCTCTCTCTCTCTCTCTCTCTCTCTCTCTCTCTCTCTCGCTCCGTCTCTTCCTCTCTCTGGCTATCTTTCTCTCTCTCTGTCTCTTCTTTCTCTCTCTTTCCTTTCTCTGTCTGTCTCTCTCTCTCTCTCTCTCTCTCTCTCTCTCTCTCTCTCTCTCTCTCTCTCTCTCTCTCTCTCTCTCTCTCTCTCTCTCCCTCCCTCTCTCTTTATCTCTCTCTCTCTCTCTCTCTCTCTTTTGCGGGCTCGTCTTAGTGCATACAAGCCCGGCGTAGCGATGATCTGCTTCGCCAGAATCTGGGCTTATCCTGTCGGAGCCTTATCGGTCCGTCTCTCTTCTCTATTACTCTCTCTCTCCGCTCTCTCTCTCTCTATCTCTATCTCTATCTCTATCTCTCTCTCTATCTTCCCTCCCACCCTCCCATCCCCTCCCTCCCTCCCTCCCCCCTCCCTCTTCCTCCTCCTCTCCCCTCCCCCCGCCCTCTCACCTCCCCCTCCCTCCCCTCCCTCCCCATCTTCTCTCTCGCCCCCTCCCACTTTCGTCTCTATTCACTCTCTATCTCTATCTCTATCTCTCCCTCTCCTCTCCCTCTATCTCTATCTCCCTCCCTTTCTCTACTTTTCTTCTCCCTCTCTCTCTCTCTCTTCTCCCCTCCCTTTTCTCTCTTTTCTTCAGAACCCTCCTCCCTCCTCTCTCTCTCTTTCCTCTCTCCCTCATCTCCCCCCCTCCCTCTCGCGTCTTTCTCCTCCCCTCCTTTATCCTCCTCTCTCTCTCTCTCCCCTCCCTCCCCTCCCTCCCTATCTCTCTCTCTCCCTTCCCCCTCTCTCTCTTTCTCTTTCTCTTTTTCTTTTTCTTTTCCTTTTCCTCCCTCCCTCTCTCTCTCATATATATATATATATATATATATATATTTCTATATATAATATATATATATATATATATTATATATAATATATTATATATATATATGTTATATGATATATATATATCTATAAGTATATATATATATATTTATATATATATATATATATATGTATAATAGTATATGTATATATATGTATATATGTATACATATATGTATATATATATGTATATGTATATGTATATATATTGTATATATATACATATTATATTAACATATAAATACATATATGTATATATAAGTATATATATATGTATATAGATATATATATATATATATATGTATATATAATAATGTGTATATATATGTATATATATATATATATATATGTCTATATATATATATATGTATATATATATATGTATATATATATATATTATGTATATATTATATTTGTATATATTTGTATATATTTGTATATATATATTTGTATATATATATATATGTATAAATATATAACTATGTATATATAAGATTGTATATATATATGTATATATATATTGATAATATATTATAATATATGTATATATATGTATATGTATATATATATGTATTATCTATATATATATATATATATATATGATTGCTATATATATATATATATATATATAATATATATATATATATATATTTGTATATATATGTATATGTAATATATGAATATATATATATATATATATATATATATATATATATATATATATCTGAATATATATGCATATTATATATAATATATATATATTAATATTGCATATATATATGTATGTATATATATATAATATATATATATATATATATATATATATATATTATATATACATGTGTGTGTGTGTGTGTGTGTGTGTGTGTGTGTGTGTGTGTGGGTGTGTGTGTGTATGTGATATGTATATTATATCTATATATATATATCTATAAATATCTATATATATGTATATAAATATATATGTATTTATATGTATAATATAATCTTTATATATATAATACATAATATTACTATATACACACAAATATATACATACATACATATGTGTATATGTATATATATATATATATATATATATATATATATATATATATATATATAGAGAGAGAGAGAGAGAGAGAGAGAGAGAGAGAGAGACACACACACACACACACACACACACACACACACACACACACACACACACACACACACACACACACACACACACACACACACACACACACACACACACACACACACACACGGGCGCAAGGCCGGAACAGCTTGCCAGCGATCGGAGTAGGCCTCCGGCCCGCAGTGGAAAGCCACAGGCCAGCAGGAGCGTTGATAATGTTCTATTGCTCACTCGTGTCTTCTACCTTGACAAGGCCTATGGCGCCGATGACTAGGTTTGTTGCTATCAACATGTGCAAAAGGTGTCATTTTAGCACAAAATTGCTAACTTGGGTCTATGCGTGAATTTGCGTGTATTTATCTTCGGTGTATGTTTGAATATGTGTACATGTGCGTCGTTGTTTGTTTGTTTGTTTGTTTGTTTTTGTGCAAAATGGACGCTGGAACCGACCGCCGATGTCAATTGTCACTTTCACTCTTACGGCGGTAGACCTTCCGCGGTTTAAGCAGGCCTACCTCGCCCCATGCTCAGTGCCTCTCCTTGTAATTAGTCATGAGTGGTACGTTGCTGGTGATTATCTGCGACTCTGTGGTTGGTAAGGGGGGGGTGGGGGGAGGCGCCGCGGAATCCTTAGTTACGCACTTGAAGTATTTGTTTTTTTTTCTGTGATTAAAATTGTGAAGAAATAGATAAAGGAGCTTTATCTATCATGTTTATCGATGCATCTTACTTGCTCTCTATCCCCACTCCTTCCCTTCATCCTTCACTCGTTTATTCATTCTCCTCTTCTCCCTTTAACCTCTCTTCTCTCTTCTCTCTTCTCTCTTCTCTCTCCCTTCATTATTTGCACTCCTCCGGACATTTAAAGAAGAAACCCTTAAATGAAAGGTCAATAAACGTCAGGAGCGGAGTCGGCCGCCTAAATATTGCACAGGTTTCCCGGGGGAGACCTTGACGGAAA
Organism: Penaeus japonicus; assembly: GCF_977035675.1. Lineage (NCBI taxonomy): Eukaryota > Metazoa > Arthropoda > Malacostraca > Decapoda > Penaeidae > Penaeus > Penaeus japonicus. The sequence goes on along the minus strand of NW_028234432.1, from coordinate 3,383,737 downwards.
GGCGCGTGAGAGAGAGAGAGAGAGAGAGAGAGAGAGAGAGAGAGAGAGAGAGAGAGAGAGAGAGAGAGAGAGAATGTAGTTAGACATACTGACAAAGAGACGTGCGAAGTAAGAGAAGTTAGGAGAAAGAAAGAAGGAACCTTGCCCGAGAAGAAGATAAAGAGAATGAGAGAGATGAGGTTGAGAGGAGAGAGGGCAGAGAGAGAGGGAGTGTGTAGGAGAGAGAGAGAGAGAGCGAGAGAGAGAGAGAGAGAGAGAGAGCAGAGAGAGTGAGGGAGTTGAGAGAGCGAGAGAGAGATAGAGAGATGAGCGGAGAGAGGAGGGAGAGCGAGAGCGAGAGCGAGAGCGAAGCGAGAGCGAGAGCGAGAGCGAGAGGGGAGAGCAGGTGAGGGAGCGAGGAGATAGGACGAGAGGGAAGGGAGAGGAGAGAGCGAGGAGCGATGAGCGAGAGCCGAGAGGAGATGAAGCGAGAGAGAGAGCGAAAGGGAGAGGGAGAGAGAGCGAGAAGGGAGGAGGAGTGAGGGAGAAGCGAGGTGTGAGAGAAGGGCGAGAGAGAGAGCGAGAGAGAGATCGAGAGAGAGAGCGAGAGAGAGAGCGAGAGAGAGAGCGAGAGGGAGAGCGAGAGAGAGAGAGAGAGAGAGAGCGGGGAGAGCGAGAGAGAGAGAGAATGTAGTTAGACATACTGACAAAGAGACGTGCGAAGTAAGAGAAGTTAGGAGAAAGAAAGAAGGAACCTTGCCCGAGGAGAAGATAAAGAGAATTGAAGAGAGAGAGAGAGAGAGAGAGAGAGAGAGAGAGAGAGAGAGAGAGAGAGAGAGAGAGAGAGAGAGAGAGAGAGAGAGAGAGAGAGAGAGAGGCAGAGGGCAGAAAGAGGTCAAAAAATGCCTCGGGCCGAGAATCAGGACAGAACTATATTTCAATACAGACTGAGAATGGCAGACGAATGCAATAAACAAGGAGATTGATAACGAGAATAAATGTGAACAGGACGAGCAACTATGTTTGAAATATTTGAAGATACGAATAATTCGAGCCATGATAGGAGAGGATGGGGCGGAAATGAGAGAGAGAGAGAGAGAGAGAGAGAGAGAGAGAGAGAGCGGATTTAAGAGAAAAAAGGGATGGGGAAGTCAGCTGGATACAGGTATGTTTAGCGTGTTTGTACGTGACACGTTTCCTTGTCTGGCCTCGTGGTTTATTATTCCGAAATGCTCATTAAGCAGAGCCCTCACGCTCCCCTCCAACTCGCCCTACCTTGTTGCTCCTCTTCGCTCCTCCCCTCTTATCCCCTTTCCTTATTTTCTTCACCCTCATCTCTACCTATTCTTTCCTTTACATAGTTGTTGCCTCATTCCTTTTCTGTGTCGCCATTCTTCTTCGTTTCTTTTCCGTACGCTTTCTGTCAGATATCTTCCGTCTCACCAACTTTAACTCTTTTCTTCCTTGCCGTTCCCGTCCCGAGTTTAGCGTGTTTATATTCATCCAATTTCAGTGAAGTTGGTGTTTGTGGAGGTTCCGGGGCTGTGCTTCTTGTTGGCGTGTGTGTAGACAGGATGGGAGTTTTTTCCTTTGAGAGAGAGAGAGAGAGTGAGACCGAGTGAGTGGATTTTTTTTTTTTTACTTAATCAAGGGAATCAAGAGACATTATACATTCTTTGTGTATGCTTGCATTTTTAATGGTGTATTTGTGCTTGTCGTCGTTGTATAAGTGTGAGTGGGTGTGTGCCTGTGCGTGCGCGTCTTTGTGAGTTTGTGTGTTTGATTGTCGTCATCAACGCCTTTGATAATTTTGTTAGCTGGCCACTCGATCATTGTGTCGCGTGGAGCTCATTGGCACTTAAGAAAAATCGGAAATTCGGGAATCTTCTATCTTTGAAGACAAGCTGTTGCTTATGCTTTCCCGGTCTGCTTGTTAAGATCCATTGTCTTCGCATTTTACATCAGAGTCCAGGGGCTGGTTTTGTCGAGGTCTTGTAAAATTTCAGCATTTTGACTTATTATTTAACCGATTACTTTTCTATTCACCATCAATAATGCGGAAGAGATTTGTTGAATTTTTTTTTTCGTGACTTGAATGATGAGTTTTGTTTTGTAACATTCGAGTGAATTGTTACATCCACATGTTATATATATTCACTTGTTTACATCCACTGCAAGAAGCCGGAAACATTGAGAAGATTGTAGAGCACCTGAAGTGACTATAGGAGTTACTTTTTACATTTTGAATGTCTTGGTGCTTTATACACACACATACACACACATCACTACACACACATCAGAGCAGCGACACACACACCACACACGCCAACACACTCACACGCACACGACAGGCACCCGCGCACACAAACACACACACACACACACACAACACACACACACACACACACACACACCAACGACACCACACACACACACACAACACACACTTACACACAACACACACACACACCCTACACACCAACCACTACACACATTATATATATATAAATACACATACACATACACATTCACATACATTCATACATACATACATACATACATACATACATAAAACACTTAGCGATACGACACACACACACACACACACACTACACACACACACACACACACACATATATATATATAAAATATATATATATATATATATATATATCAATAAATATATATATAATAATATAGAGACATATATATACATAAATATATACATATATATTATACATATATAATATTATATATATATATAAAATAAAAATATATATATAATATATGAATGTATGAAGTATGTAATGTATGTTGTGTGTGTGTAATGTATGTAATTAAAAAAAAATATATAAAATACATATATATGTATTTATATATATATATATATATATATATATATATATATCTATATATGTATATATATATATATATATATATTTATGTAATTTATATATATATATATATATTATATATATATATATAATATATATATATTATAATATATATCATTATATATTTTATATATATATATAAATATATATATATATTATATATATATATATATAATAATTTATATGTGTTGTGTGTAAATGTGTGTGTGTGTTGTGTGTGTGTTGTGTTGTGTGTGTGTGTGGTGTGGTGTGTGTGTGTGTGTGTATGCACATACATAATATATATATATATTAAATATAAAAATATATAATATATATATACATATTAATAATATATATATATTAATATATAATATATATATGTAATTATATATATATATATATATTAAATATATATATATATCTATATATATAATTTATATATTTATATATTGTTATATAAATATTTATATATATATATATATATATATATATATATATATATATATATATATATATATATAATGTGTGTGTACATAAAAAAATGGGACAAATGCCATTTAATCCTACTCCCCCCCCTCTCCCTCTCTCTCTCTCTCTCTCCTCCTCTCTCTCTCTCTCCTCTCTCTCTCTCTCTCTCTCTCTCTCTCTCTCTCTCTCTCTCTCTCTCTCTCTCTCGGTCCCTCTCTTCCCCTTCCCCGCCTTTCCTCCACTCCCCTTCCCCTCCTCTTCCCCGCCCCTTTCCCCTCCCCTCAGCAGCCTTCCTTCTATCTTCCTCTTTTCCCCCCTGCTCTCTCCCATCCCCTCCCATCCCCTTCTTACCCCTCCCCATTACCCTCTTATTCGTCCTCTTAATTCGTCCTCTCATTCCTCCTCCCCACCCCTCGCCTGCTCTCCCTTCCCTTTCCTCCCCTCCCCTTCCCTTTCCTCCCCTCTTCTCCCCTTTCCTCCCCTCCCATCCCATCCCATCCCCTTTCTTCCCTTCCCCACCCCTCCTCTCCCCTCCCCTCACTTTCCTCCCCTCCTCTCCCATCCCCTTTCCTCCCTTCTCCTCCCCTCCCCTCCCCTTTCCTCCCTTCCCCTCCCCTCTCCTCCCCTCCCCTTTCCTCCCTTCCCTACCGCTCCCCTCCCATCCCCTCCCCTCCCCTCCCCTCCCATCCCCACCCCTCCTCTCCCCTTCCCCCCTCCCCTCCTCCCCCCTTCCCCCTCCCCTCCTCCCTCTCCCTCCCCTCCCCCTCCCTTCCCTCCCCCCTCCCCATCCCCCTTCCCCCCCCCCTCCCTTCCCCCTCCCCTCCCCTGCCCTCCCCTCCCCCTTCTCTTCCCATCCCCCTCCCCCCTCCCCTCCCCCCCCTCCTCCCCCCCCCCCCCCCTCCCCTTCCCCCCCCTCCCCTTCCCTCCCCTCCCCTCCCCTCCCATCCCCTTTCTTCCCTTCCCCACCCCTCCCCTCCCATCCTCTCCCCTCCCCACCCCTCCCCTTCCCCCCTCCCCTCCTCTCCCCTCCTCCTCCCCTCCCCTTCCCACCCCTCCCCTCCTCTCCTCTCCCCTTCCCCCCTCCCCTCCCCCCCTCCCCTCCCCTCCCCTCCCCCTCCCCTCCCCTTTCCTCCCTTCCTCACCGTTCCCCTCCCATCCCCTCCCCTCCCCTCCTCTCCCCTTCCTCCCTCCCCTCCCCTCCCCTTCCCCCCTCCCCTTCCCCCCTCCCCTACTCTTTCGGTGCACCAGTGTATCGCGTGACAAGGGCGGCGTGTTTGTATGGCAGATCATTGCGTGGAGGAGCAAGTAGCGGACGCCGGGCCGGGCGGTCATCACACTCTCGAGTCGTCGCATTTTCTTGCCCCGTGCGAGCGCTGGGGAGGGGGGGGGGGCCGGGGCTGACGTCTGGACAAGGGGATGTATTGTGGGTGATGTCACTCTATGGTTTCCGTTGATGTTGGCGGTGGGATGATCAACGGTTTTTTTTTGTTTGTTTGTTTGTTTTGGCGAGAAGGTTTTTTTTTTTTTTTTTTTTTTTTGCTGGTTTTCGCCTTCTCTTCGCGGGCTTTCGTTTTGCTGTTCTGGTTATCATTTGTATTATAACAAAGGGTCATCAAGGTCGTGGCGCTGACTCCCGTTTCCTGTGTGTTTATATCGGTTGTCTGGTACGCCTCTCTCGCTCGCTCTCTATATCTATCTATCTATCTATCTATCTGTCTGTCTGTTTGTGTGTGTGTGCGTGTGCGTGGGTGCGTGCGCGTGTGTGTTCGTGCGTGTGTGTTCGTGCGTGTGTGTATGTGTGTGTGTGTGTGTTCGTGCGCGCGCGCGCGCGTGTGTGTGTGTGTGTGTGTGTGTGTGTGTGTGTGTGTGTGTGTGTGTGTGTGCGCGCGTGCGCGTGTGTTTATGTGTGATCGTGCTTCGTGAATATGGAAATGCAGTTTGATTAGAATGATGTAGAAAATGAACATAAGTCAGGATGGAGCAAATAGCCTGAAGGAAGGAAAGCAGGAAGGGAAATGGAGAAGGAAGGGGGGAGTCTTGGGAACATGATGGATTGCTTCCTCTTGTTATCTTTTTTCTTTCTATCTCACTCTCACTCTCTCCCTGATCTTCCCTCATCTTTATCTCTTCCTTTCTCTCTCCACTCCCCCCCCCCCTTCCTCCCTCAGCCTCAATCTCTCTCTCGCTCTACCCCCACATCTTTCTCTTCCCCTCTTCATGTCAGTCATCCTTCTCATCTCTCTCTCTCTCTCTCCTCCTCATGTCACTCCTTTTCCTCACTTCTCTTCTCCTCTCCTCATGTCACCACCTCCCCTTATCTCTCTCCTCCCCCTCATCTCCCCTCCTCATGTCACCCTGCCTCATCTCTCTCTTCCCCTTCTCATGTCACTCCTTCCCCTCATTTCTCTCCTCCCCTTCTCATGTCACCCCCCCTCATTTCTCTTCTCCCCCCTCATCTCCCTCTTCCCCCTCTTGTCACCCCCTCATCACTCTCTTCTTTCCTTATATCCCCTCCCACTCTACCCCCCCCCACCTTTCCTCATCTTCCTTATTCACTCACGATGGCAAGACATTACGAAAGGATCAACGAAAAACAAAGACAGAGAGAATGGGGGTGGGAGTAGGAGTAGGAGTGGGGGTGGGGGTGGGGGTGGGGGTGGGAGTGGAGGCAACAGGCGCGGCGAAATGATCACGAAACGGGAATGAGGGGAGGGGGTAGATGGAGGGGGGGTAGAGAAGGAAAGGGTCAGGCGAGAGGTTTGCATGAGAGATTGGAAGGTCATGAGAATCGAGGGGTGGGGGGGGGGACTGAGAGGTAAGTTGGATAGCGGGAAGGGTCAGCCTGGCTTGCTTGAGGTCAGATGGGATTTTTGTTATCTTATATATATATACATATACACACATACATATATGTGTGTGTGTGTGTGTGTATGTGTGTGTGTGTGTGGTTATGTGTGTGTGTGTGTGTGTGTGTGTGTGTGTGTGTGTGTGTGTGTGTGTGTACGTGTACACACATGTGTATACCTCGTAAAAGTCTTTCCCTGCGAAGACCCGCAGGAGAGCGTCCCCGCGTGAGCCGCCCGGCGCCAGAACGCGAGGCGGCCCCGGGCCTCAGGGGCAGCGTGTAGGGTAATCTTAGCCGGATAATTCGCGCGCTTCGAGTCAATTTTGCGAATGCCGGGGCTTGTTGGGTCGCTCCAGGCAGCTTGCGCTACTTGAGCCTCGTTGGCACCGGTGCCAGAGAGGGAGGGGGTGGGGTGGGGGTAGGGGCCGATACGGGAGCGGAACGAGCCTGCCGCTATTTCAGGGTGACGTCGCCGACTGACTTGTTATGCCGCGGAGATGGGAAGTGCCGCTGATATGCACTTGAGGGTACTATCACTTTCCTCTTCATTTTAAGATTTAAGTAACCACTTATCTCAATAAACTTGTCAGAGTCAAAAAAGTCTCTCTCTCTCTCTCTCTCTCTCTCTCTCTCTCTCTCTCTCTCTCTCTCTCTCTCTCTCTCTCTCTCTCTCTCTCTCTCTCTCTCTCTCTCTCCCTCCCCCTCTCTCCCCCTCTCTCCCCTCTCTCCCCCTCTCTCCCCCCTCTCCCCCTCTCTCCCTCTCCCTCTCCCTCTCCCCGTATATGTATTAATTGATTTACATTAAACCGCTAGTATTGTTAATTTTAATCAATCAATAATTCTTCGTGTAATAATTCGCTCTCGACTTCGCTTCACGTCAGAAAGTTTCGTTCTGTTGTGAAAAGGAGAGAAGTTAAAAGGAAAGATTTTTTCAAATGTTCCAGGAGATAAGGGTGACTCTGCCCGCTACGCCAAGTTTCGAGAGAGGGAAAAAAAACTTTACGGAATTGGGTGAGAAGTTCCATTGTGATTTTGTGAGATAAAATAGCATAAGTTAGAAATGCCTTGTTTACGGAGGAAATTTGAGTTCTTTTTCGTTGTCCGGGAGGGCGGCGAGATAAGAAGATAAGAGAGACAGGGAGAGTGTATGTTACATGCCTGATTTTTTCGTTCTCTCTCTCGGTTCTCCTTCTCTCTATCTCGCTTCTTCTTCCCTCTCTCTCACTTCTCCTTCTTTCTCTCTCACTTTTCCTTCTCTTCTTCTCTCATTTTTCCTTCTCTCCCTCTATCACTTCTGCTTCTCTTTCTCTCACATCTCTTCTCTCTCTTATTTCTCCTTCATTCTCACTTCTCCTTCATTCTTTTTCACTTTCCCGCCCCTCTCCATCTATCTATCTATCTATCTATCTATCCAGCCATCTATCCATCTGTGTGTGCTTTGCTCTCTCCTGCTTAGCTCTACTCTGCTCTGCCTTGCAAGTCGGGAAATTGTCTAGTGCACGATAATGAGGAAGAGATTTGTCTGGCGCTTGGCATGGGGGAGGGAGGGTTGTAGGGGGCAGAGAGGGGGGGGGGGCACGGGGCGGTGAGCTGGCTTGCAAAGCCTTCCCTTGGTCTTGTTCTTGTGTTCTACCACAACCGCTTGTGCCTTGGGGTGAAAGGGGCTGAGAGGGAATTGAAGGGGGGAGGGGGGGGACTTGTCTACGTTGGTCATTGGTTATGTAAAAATGTCATTAGTGGCCAACCATGAGTTGCGTGGATTACCTGCCATATGTATGGTTTGTCAAGACGGTACCTAAGCGGGGAAGTGAGGGGGAGGAGGAGGAAGATGAGGGAGAGAAAGAGGAAGAGGAGGAGGAAGAGGACGAGGAAGGGGTGGAGGATGAGAAAAGAGGAAGAGGAGGAGGGGAAGAAGAAGAAGAGGCGGGGATGAGGGAGATGGAGTGGGGGAGAGGGAGGAGAGGAACCATGGTGTGTTCAGTTACTTGCTGATGCAGTTGCCTTTTTATTTCTCTCTTTGTAAACATGTAAAGCGATAAGTGGAAGAGTGAATGGGGGGAGAGAGGGAGTGTTACATAGACGTGGGCATCAATAGTAGGGGGGTAAAGGAAAAAAAATGTGTGTGTATATATATATATGTATATATATATATATATATATATATATATATAATATATATATATATATATATATATATATATTATATAATATGTATATATATGTATAATATTATATATATATATTTATGTGTATATATATATATATTTATGTATATATATATATATTTATGTATATATATATATTATTATGTATATATATATATATTATTATGTATATATATATATATATATATATATATATATATATATATATATATATATATATATATATATATATAATATATGTATTATATATAATATATGTATTATATATATATATATATATATATATATATATATATATATATATATATATATATATATATATAGAGAGAGAGAGAGAGAGAGAGAGAGAGAGAGAGAGAGAGAGAGAGAGAGTCCTGAAGGGGGCCTCCCGAGGCTGACTGGTTCTTGCCAGATTCTGAGCGCAAGTAGTATCAGTACAGCGATTTTGCACATTTCAGCAATAGTTTAACTTGCATTCAGTTCAGTAAATGGAGGGTTTGGGAATTTGGCAATGGCTACGGTTGCTATCCTTGTGTTTGTGTTTTTTTTGCAGCTGTTATTTTTCATTCTTGCCCGTAATCAGTGTCCGCCCGTGGTTTTGGATGGGAGAATTAGATGCTGTGGCTCTCGCCCCCCCCCCCCTCTTTTAATTTTACGGTCTTGGTTTTTGAAGTATTTATGCTCTTACCGGTCCAGTGTTTTAGATGTTGTTCTGCATGGATATCTGCATTAAAGAGTAGTTATTTAAAGCATCGTTATTTAAAGCAGGGATTTTGGCAACGGTAACCCCCTCCCCCCTCCCGTTATCCCCCCCGCCTCTTTTTCCCTCTCCCTTGGAACATGTAAACAAACCCGCGTTTATTTTTCTGTTGGCATGGGTCTTCCTCCGCACTTTGGTTTATTTATCAGCCTTTCTTTTGAGACTTCTTTGTAATTATTCCCTTATTTTTAGATGTTACTATTATCACAAGGGATGCTGGAGATCACGCGAGAATGGTGGGGAGATTAACCTTGCAATGCCGTCCAATGTTGCAAGGGTTAGAAACAGTTCTCTTTTATATAGTTTCGTGGGATTGTAGTAGATATTGTTGCATTTAGTGATGGAAGCGTTCTGTACTTGCTCGTGTGATTGCGATGTCAGAATCATTCCTGTAGGTTGTTTGGAGGTAAATATTCATCGCCTTTTACTCTTTCTTCGGGAGCTCCTTTCTCCTTCGGCTTCCCTTACACGTGTTCTCGGTGAGCGGCCCTCTTGTTTTCAAGTGTATTGTCCTTGCCTCTTCTCCTGCTCTGGCCATGCCTTGCCCTTCGCTGCCTCGCCCTCGGTTCCCTTGCCTGGCCATGGTTGTCTCCCCTCCCCACCTGTTCCTGCCTCGCCCTGGCTTATCCTGTGCTATTTCCTTATCCTAATACCCAGGCTAAGCTCTGCCTGGGTATCTAATCTTTATCTAAATCCTATTACGAACACTTTCCCCCGTGGCACTTAGGGGCACCGAGTGGCTCCTTCTTGGCACGGTTGATCTTTTTGCCCTCTGCTCCTTTTTTTCCCCTCCTTCCTTAAGCATTTCGGGAATTAGAGCGTGTTACGTCCCGGGCCCCGTGTTGCAGCCGTCGTCTTAATAGAGCGGGACGACCTGTCGCGCATTTGCATAGTGGCTGCCTCACTTCAGGGGTCCGGGGGGGGGGGGGAGAAGAAGAGGATGGGGAGGATGGAGAAGAGGAAGAGGAAGGAGAAGAAGATGGGGAGGAACAGGAAGAGGAAGGAGAAGAAGATGGGGAGGAGGGAGAAGAGGAAGGGGAGGGACAAAACTGCAAGGATTGGATAATGATAAAAGGATAGTGAAAAAAGAGGATGCAGATACAAAATAAATAATATAATAACACTAATGGAAAATATTGAGACAATGAAATTCAGAAGAGGAAGAAGTGAAAAAAAAAGAAAGACAAAGTGACTCTTAGCAGACTATGAAGGAAAGATGAAAATTAGCAATAAGATCCCCCCAGGCAGTCCGCGCAACCGTCCATAGCGACGAGGCTGAGCAGCAGCGGAGGCGACATCTTGAGGGGAAAAGGGAAACCGAACGAGGGGACGCGGCCGCTCTCTTTGGCCATCCGTTGTTACGGGACTCTGCCTGCCTGGCTCGAAATCGGAGGCAAAGGAGGAGGTTTACGAAGGAAAGGGAGGAGAAAGAGGACGACGACGACGACGAGGAGGAGGAGGAGGAGGAGGAGGAGGAGGAGGAGGAGGAGGGGGAGGAAGGGGTAGGAACAGGAGGAGGACGAAGACTAGGATGATGGGTGGGAGCAGGAGAAAGAGGAGGAGGATGATAGTGATGAGGATGTTAGTAATGAGGGGGAGATAACAGAGGAAGTGGTGGCAAAAGATGAAAAGGGACGTGTTGGTAGAAGCGGAGGGTTCGAAAAGAGGAAAAAGGGAGTCGAAGTGAAAGAAAGAAAAAACGATTCCGAAGAAAGGAAACGAGATACGGGGGATGGAAAGGGGTGGATATCGAATTGGGATCGAAAGGGAAAAAGATAAAAAATAGGTCACAACGAAAACAAAACCTAAAACTGCACAGAGTGATATAGAAAGAAAATAACAATACTACGAGATGGAAAAAAAAAGTAAAAGAGAAAGTTGGCATGACGAAGGGCATGGAGGGAGGGAGGGAGAGAGAGAGAAAGGGAGGGAAGGAGGGAGGGAGGGAGGGAGCGAGCCCCGAGCACAGCCACAACTGCCGTGAAATTGAGAGGCTGTTGAGGGAAGCGTCATCTGCGAAGACGTCTGCGCTATTGAGGGAATCGAGACGTCTCGTGAGGGAGTTGGGGGGGGGGGTGATGTGGAGGTGGAAGGGAGGAGGACGAGGAAGAGGAAGAGTGGTTGTAGTAGTTGGTAGTAATAGTAGTATTAGAAGGTAACAATATTAGAAGTAGTATGAAATGAGGATGAAAAGATGGAAATGAGAGAGAGGAGAGAGAGAGAGAGAGAGAGAGAGAGAGAGAGAGAGAGAGAGAGAGAGAGAGAGAGAGAGAGAAAAGGGACGTGCAGAAAGAACAGCATGAAAATAGAGATGGAGGTGTGAGAGGAGAAAAAAAATAGAAGAAAAAGAGGATACGAAGAGAAATAAAAGGGTAAAGATAATAGAGATCGAAATAAGAAAGGGATTGTGAATGTCTTCTAACTTCCGCTTGAAACTCGACTAGTTTTTGCCGCAAAGTGAGGAAACGACTTTTTCTCCCGAATGAAGTGTGTCACAGCCACTAGCATGGGTGTATATGTGTGTGTATATATATATATATCTTTATGTGTGTGTTTGTGTGTTTGTGTGTGTGTGTGTGTGTGTGTGGACATATTTATATACACATGTACATTATATATATATATATATATATATATATATATATATATATATATAATATATATATATAATATATATATATATATATAATAATATATATACATATATATATAATATACATATACATATACAAATACATATACATATACATATACAAATACAAATTCATATACATATACACACATAACACACACACACACACACACACACATACACACACACACTCACACACACACACACACACATACACACACACACACACACACACACACACACACACACACACACACACACACACACACACACACACACACACACACACACACACACACACACACACACACACACACACACACACACACACACACACACACACACACACACACACACACACACACACACACACGCTCGCGCGCGCGCGCGCTTGTATGTATTTACAGTACGTGTTACAATCCGATAGCCTTATATTCCTGTTTGCTTTTCCCCTTGTTGATGGCGCGATACAATTATTATACAAGACACTCGCAAGCCGGGCCGAGCCAAGTTTCGGTCGGCCGTTTTCGCCGAGTTTCCGCAGCCAGGAAGCTTAGATTACGAGAGGGAGGGAGGGAGGGAGAGGGGGAGGGGGTGGAGGGGGTATGTGGATGGAGGAGGAAGAGGAGGAGAGATGGAGGGGTGGAGGGAGAGGAAGAGCGAGAGATGTTTTGTTCGTCGAAATCTGCGGATCAATTAGGAGGTACAAATTGTTGCATTTAAATCATCATCATTATCACACTGAGTAACAGAGAATGTGTGTGTGTGTGTGTGTGTGTGTGTGTGTTTAATGTATGTATACGGACTTTTATACATACATGCATACATTCAAAAATATTTATTTACCGGGTATGTGTGTATATTTTTTTTATTTCCCTTTTAAATAACCGGTTTGATGGCCCTTCACAAAATGATGAAAAGCCTCTCTGACCTGCAATATCTCATCCACGAAACTTGTGTCTTTTCTTGCAGGAAGACCTTTTTTTCTTTTTCATTTATTTCTTTGTTTATTTCGTTTTCTTTCTCTCTCTTACGAAGAGCCTTAACGACCGGCTGATGAGGCGGAATTGCTCGCATCAAGACGTTGGACACGTGATCTTTCTTGCTATTCTTGACCCCCCCTCCCCCTCCCCTCTTATTCCTCTTCCCACCCTCATCCGTTCTTCCCCTTCCCCCCTCCCTCTTATTCCTCCTCCTCCTGTCCTTTCCCTCTTTTCCTTTCCCTCTCACCCCCCCCCCTCCTCCGTCTCCTCTCCTTCTCACCACTCCTCGCTTCGTTATCTCACTTCTTAATCCTCCTCCTCCTCCTCGTCTTCTTCATCCTCCTACTTCTCTATCTCTCTTCCTCACTTCCCATCTCCATCCTCCTCCACATCCCAGTTTTCTCCTTCCAAAGAAAGAAAAAGAGAGAGAGAGAAAGAGAAGGAGAGAGAGAGAAAGAAAGAAAGAAAGAAAGAAAGAAAGAAAGAAAGAGAATGATATTGCAACAAACCGAGAACATGACAAAGACGTAGCGAAGAGCAAAAGAAGAAAGCGAGTGACAGCGACAGATCAGGAGGAGGAGGAGGAGGAGGAGGAGGAGGAGAGGAGGAGGCGTTTGACGTGGGTCGAGTTGATGTGTTAAATTCAGACTCTTCGTGCTGGTCATCTCATGGCACTGTTTCCATGGTTTCCTTGCTGTTTTTACTTGTTCTTTCTCTTATTTGGGATATTTTTGTCTTTTTTTTCTGTTTCTTAACTCTGTTTAGTCTTTCTCTTTATTTCGTTCTGTTCTGTTGTCCCTTTTTTCCCTTTACCTTCCTCCCTCTAATTCTCTCTCCTTTATTTTGACCCCGTTTTTTTTTTCCTTTTTATTTTTTCTTTTCTTTTTCTCGATTTTCTCTCTCTCTTCTTTCCCCTTTCTCTACTTCCTATTTCTCTTCCCTATTTCGGTATCCTTCCGCCAGGACTTGGTTCTGTCTTTGCCACTCCCCTGGTTCGGTGAACGAAAGGCATCCAGCGTGATGGTGACATCGAATGTGATAGTGACAGAGGTGGTTTTCACCTTTATGAGGTAGGGAGGGAGGGAGGAGGGGGAGGGAGGGAGGAGGGGGAAGGCGATTGAGAGGGGGGGGGGGCTGGTAATACTAGAATGAGAAAACCGGTTGTTGCAGCCGGTGCCTCTTGTTGCATGATGCTGCCACCTTGCTTGCCTCCAGGAAGGCAGGCATAAATGCAAGCAAGCAAGCAAGTAGGCTGAAGGTGCGGGAAAGCAGGTAGAGAAGCATGTAGGACAAACAGACGAAGCTAGCGGCAGTGAGACAGCAAGACTAGGATTCAAACAGCTCTTGGAAATCCTGTAAAATCCCTCAGCGCGAAGGCGGACACAGAGAGAGCGGTAGACAAGCAGATAGATAAGCAGGAAGGCGGGCAGGTATATCGATGTACAAAAAAAAAAAAAAATCATGCAAACAGATAGATGACGACAAAACAGAAACGGGCGGGCGGGCAAGCAGGTAAGTAGGCAGTCAGACAGGCGTGTTGGCAGGGAAACAGGTCCTACCAACAGCCTACATACCGCCTCTATCCT
>NW_028234432.1:3346943-3351943 GCF_977035675.1 Penaeus japonicus | reverse complement strand
GGCGATGTGTTACTTGGCATTTGGATCCGTATTCGGTCGTCGTGTGTGTGTGTGTGTGCGTGCGTGTGCGTGTGCGCCGATGCCTTTGTGTTCGATGTAAACATAGCCAGATATTATATAGTGTGCGTGTGTTTATATATATTGTATATCACGATGCATGTTATAGCTACACCGCAGCATGTGGTCATATCCGGTCACGACACTATCTCGGTGGGAACGGGTTGCTCTTCCCTCGCCTCCCTCCATCCCATCCCGCTCCCCTCACCAAGCGCCCACAAGTCCCCCTCTTCCCCCCACCAAACGCCCACGCCACCTTATCCTCCCCCGTCAAACACCTACGCCCGCCCTCTCCCCCCACCAAGCACCCACGCCACCCTCTCTTCCTCCCATCACACGCCCACTCACCGTCACTGTAACTATCCGCTGTCCACCGTTCCAACACCCTCACGCCCACCTAGTAGTGCATCAGCCGGCGTTTTGCGTATTGGGATATTGTTTGTATCAATGTTTTTATTTTCCTTCGGCCTCGGTTTGCCTTTCCGAATGAAGCTGATGCAGAACCGAGGAAAAAAATATATGTATATATTGAGCAAATTTTGGATTTGAACGGAGTTTTGAAAAGGAATTAACGGCCAGTTGCCACGTTGGTTATTGGTCTCTTTACGGCCGAAGCAAAGTCCACGGAAAGGAAGTTGTCCCTTCCGACCCCCCCCCCTCCTCACTCCGCCCCTACTACCCCCTTCCCTCTCTCCCACCGCAAGTCGTATCCCTGGAGCACTCCGAAGTGGCGGTCTTGGCAGACCTTTCCTATTTTGGCCGGAGGGTGGATCGCTAAACCACACACTCGTATACATACATACATACATACATACATACATACATACATACATACATACATACATACATACATACATACATACACACACCCATTCACCCACTCTCACTCACTCTCCCACTCTCACTCACCCACTCACTCACTCACTCACTCACTCACTCACTCACTCACTCACTCACTCACTCACCCACTCTCACTCACTCACTCACTCACTCACTCACCCTCCATTCCCTCAATTGTACACTTGTTTAATGATTAAAGACGATTTTGTGTATTATAGGTAGATGATCAAGAGCATATTGCGTCCGACAAGTTCTGTGTCCTGATTCTTGTATTTAACTAGACGTTGACAACGAATGGACGAGTGAGCCAGAATCATCATTGGTTTTTGCTTCGAAGCTTTAATGAACCGAAAGCTTAAACGGTGAACATAGTTTGCACAGTTACGGTAGCGAGGAGGAAGACGTGCATCCTGCCGCCATTTTTAGCATGGCAACTAGGACGTGCCAGAATGCCTCATAAATTTCTCCCCCCCCCCCCCCCCTCTAGGTTTATATAATAAGGAGAGCATCAGTGCCGTCACCGCGGCGCTGCTTGTTTGTTCCCGTTTTCTGTGAACTTTATGGCGTGGGCAGTTGTGTATTTTATTTTATTTTATTTTATTATTATTATTATTATTTTAGTTCCACGTTGCTTTTGCGGTATTGGGCTGTTTACATGCTGTTTTGCTGTTGTTTTCAGTGTTGACGCCATCATTGGTATCCTCATTGATATTTACTTACCTGATACCGTTGGTTTTGTTTTTCTTGTCATTGTTAGTATTGTATTGTTATTACCATTGTTGTCATCGTTGTTATTGAAGTCCGTACTTTTGATGCTACTAAAGCACTTCAGTTATTATTATTATCGCCATTTTAGAGAACAAAGGGATTTTTTCTTTCTTTTTGAACGCTCAGTCGACCGTTCGGTTTAGAGCTGAATAGAAAAAAAAACTTATTTCCGGTGCCGTTCAACCGAGGCAGGAACACTACAAAAATGTTTAGGTATGCGTTTAGGTATGTCCCAAGTTGCGTGGATACATACTGGGAAATTTTCGTTCACCGGAACCTGAAAATATTCACTCTTTCATCGAAAGGCCTATCTGCGCTCCCCCCTCCCCCCCCTTGTCATGCATTTATGATTGAGTAATGATGTTACTGTGATATTTGATATGTAAGAGTGCGGTGGGTTATACGCATGTTTGTTAGCACAAACACGCTTGTATATGCATCCATTAACACAAGTACAAACACACACACACACACACAGAAACACACACACACACACACACACACACACACACACACACACACACACACACACACACACACACACACACACACACACACACACACACACACACACACACACATTCCCCTATAACACGCTCTGGTTATTACTTAATGAATCCTAACTAATGGGGGTGACAGCGGTTAGCGATTCGCCCCGTGGCAAATGGGGAAGATGGACTGGGTGGCTTAGAAGGCGGGGGGGGGGTATATCAAAGGTTTGAAAGTGGCTTTTTTTAGTTGGAAGTTTTAGCTATGCTTATTTCCCTTCATTGTATTTTTTCGGTATTTTTTTTCCAGTATTTGATCTTTATGGTTTTATGTTTTTGTTTTTGTTTTCTGCCTGTTACCAACGTATCCGGTGTTTGCATCTAAACAAATGCTAGTTATAACAATAGGGACAACGATCATGAATACATTTGCAATTATTAGATCACAGTGTGTTGCATTGCCGCTGGATATTTTAGTGATGAAAGAATTAATGAATATAGACCCGGCTGGAGCGTGGATTTGACAACCTGTGATATTCCGTGATGTAAACATTGCATTTTCAGTGAAATACTATCCGGTTTTCAAAAAATGTTACACCGTCTGTATTAATTCTGATTGCAGCGAAATATTTTTTTTGTTGTTGTTGTTGTTGAGAGAATCCACACTGTGTCCCCTTTCATTCTTTCTTGTTTTCAGATTCATGCATATGCTTTGTTTTCTACTGGTATGCGTCGACTTGAATCTCACCGTTATGCTCTTGTTTTCCAGGTGAGCGTGGGTTCAACGAGCTGATTTCGAGGCTCTTCTGGAGGTGCTGGTCAAGAGGGTGAGTGGAGGATGAGGCAAACGAGCGAGGGGGGGTGAGTAAGGGGAGTGAATGAGTGAAATGAAACTGGCGAAGGAGAGGGAAATGGGTGGGCGGGAGAATGAGTGAGTGAGTCCAATGGGTGAGTCGTGAAATGAGTGAGTGTGAGGGGTTATGGGAGTGAATTGGGCGTGATTGCACAGTAATTATGAGATGGTTACCGTTGCATTTGTATGTTTGTTTGTTTGTTTTATGCGCGTAATGTATTTGTTTATGCATTGTATGTGTTGATATGTGTCTTTACGTGAGCGTATGCCTACAGCCAGGTCTTAACTTGTGTATCATGGAAATGTGGGAAATGGCAGAAACGAAAACGGGAAAGAAAAAGAAGAAGAAAAAGACAAAAAGATTAACTGAGGAGGAGATAAGGGAGAGTCAGATATTATTTTAATTAGAAAATAGATGGTATGGGAGCCATTTATTCTTTTAATTAGCTACTGATGGCATCGGTTGTCTCTGCGCCATCGAACACGCGAGGCGGGACGTAACCTGTGACTCATACGCCACGGAACTCGGTGACGTTCGTGAAGGGGAGGTAGGTAGGTAAGTAGGTAGGTAAGGTAGGTAAGGTAGGTAGGTAGGTAGGTAGGTAAGGTAGGTAGGTAAGTAAGGTAAGGTAGGTAGGTAAGTAAGGTAGGTAAGGTAGGTAGGTAGGTAAGGTAGGTAAGGTAGGTAGGTAGGTAAGTAGGTAGGTAGGTAGGTAAGGTAGGTAGGTAGGTAGGTAAGGTAAGTAGGTAGGTAGGTAGGTAAGGTAGGTAGGTAGGTAGGTAGATAGGTAAGGTAAGGTAGGTAGGTAAAGAAGGTAGGTAGGTAAGGAACGTAGGTAGGTAAGGTAAGGTAAGGTAGGTAGGTAAGTAAGGTAGGTAGGTAGGTAGGTAGGTAAGGTAAGGTAGGTAGGTAGGTAAGTAAGGTAAGGTAGGTAGGTAAGGTAAGGTAGGTAGGTAGGGAAGGTAGGTAGGTAGGTAGGTAAGGTAGGTAGGTAAGTAAGGTAAGGTAGGTAGGTAAGGTAGGTAGGTAGGTAGGTAGGTAAGTAGGTAGGTAAGGTAAGGTAGGTAGGTAGGTAAGGTAGGTAGGTAAGGTAAGGTAGGTAGGTAAGTAAGGTAAGGTAGGTAAGGTAAGGTAGGTAGGTAGGTAGGTAAGGTAGGTAGGTAAGGTAAGGTAGGTAGGTAAGTAAGGTAAGGTAGGTAAGGTAAGGTAAGGTAGGTAAGGTAAGGTAGGTAGGTAAGGTAAGTAGGTAGGTAGGTAGGTAGGTAAGTAAGGTAAGGTAGGTAAGATAGGTAGGTAAGTAGGTAGGTAGGTAAGGTAAGTAGGTAAGGTAGGTAGGTAGGTAGATAGGTAAGTAAGGTAGGTATGTAGGTAAGTAGGTAGGTATTTAGGTAAGTAGGTAGGTATGTAGGTAAGTAGGTAGGTAGGTAGGTAGATAGGTAGGTAAGGTAGGTAGGTAGGTAAGTAAGGTAGGTAGGTAAGTAAGGTAAGGTAGGTAGGTAGGTAAGTAAGGTAGGTAGGTATGAAGGTATAGAGTGAAGGAAGAAAGGTGAAGTAGGGAGTAAGGGAATTGCAGGAAGATAAGAGGAAGAGAGAGTAAATGCCATATATATATATCATCATCATCATCATCAGCCTGTATAATTCCACTGCAGGACGTAGGCCTCTCTCAATCTTTTCCAGTCATTATCTTTGTCCACCTGTTGTCCTGTCTCCGATATGTATGCCCAGCCCACTGCCACTTTTTCTTCCTAATGCTCTTTGAGTATATTCTCTACTTTTGTTCGTTGCCTGATCCATGTGGCTCTTTTCATATATATATATATATATATATATATATATATATATATATATATATATATATATATATATATATATTAGAGAAAGATGGTAGAATTTGTATTAATATATATATATATACATATTTAATATATATATATATATATGTATATATATACATATACATATATATACACATACATACGCATACGTACAT
>NW_028234432.1:3334443-3341943 GCF_977035675.1 Penaeus japonicus | reverse complement strand
TCTCTCTCTCTCTCTCTCTCTCTCTCTCTCTCTCTCTCTCTCTCTCTCTCTCTCTCTCTCTCTCTTTTCCTTCTCTCTCTCTCTTTTCCCCTCTCTCTCTCTCTTTTCCCCTCTCTCTCTCTCTTTTCCCCTCTCCTCTCTCTCTCTCTCTCTCTCTCTCTCTCTCTCTCTTTTTTCTCTCTCCCTCTCTCTCTTCCCCTCTTCTCTCTCCTCTCTCTCTCTCTCTCTCTCCTCCTCTCTCTCTCTCCTCTCTCTTCCTCCTCTCTCTCTCCTCTCTCTCTCTCTCTCTCTCTCTCTCTCTCTCTCTCTCTCTCTCTCTCTCTCTCTCTCTCTCTTTTTCTCCTCTCTCCTCTCTCTCTCTCTCTCTCTCTCTCTCTCTCTCTCTCTCTCTCTCTCTCTCTCTCTCTCTCTCTCTCTCTCTCTCTCTCTCTCTCTCTCTCTCTCTCTCTCTCTCCTTCCTTCTCACCTTTCCCGTCCTGATGCCTTTCCCTCCCCATTCTCCGCCTCCTGTCCTTGTTCATAAAACCGCTAGTGGATCTTAAACCTGCTTGCATCGCCCGTGCAGCGGCCTGAGTCCATAATGCTTTATATGCGAGCTAGCTTGACACCCAAGGATGGCTTGGGAGTATGTTACACACACACACACACACATGCGTGCGTAGCGAGTGAGTGAGAGAGAGAGAAAGAGAGAGAGAGAGAGAGAGAGAGAGAGAGAGAGAGAGAGAGAGACGTACACAGTGCCAGAAATGTTATATTGGACAGTCATCTGTGCTGACAACTTCATTTTTCCGCCGTCTTTATGTTCCTCTTCTTATTTTCGGGCATTGTGACTTTCCTCTTCATTTGCTCTCTCTAGGCTTCCTATGTCTTTCTCCACCCATCCTTTTCTCCGTCCTCCTCCTCCCTCCCCGTGCCTCGTTCTCCCTCACTTCCATTTCCTCTCCCGCCCCCTTCCTCCCTCACCGCCACTGGCCCATTTCCATAAATTTCGTCCAAAGAAAAACGGCCCAAGATTATTGTAGTTTGGTTTCTTGGCAGAGCGCTGTACTGCGTCGCCGAACGGCCAGTAGCTCAACGCAGATACTGCCTCCACATCCACGAGAGAAAAGCAAAGAGAACGTATTCAGTAAAATCCGAAAGGATTATATATACAAATTTACGTCTCATAAAGAGAATTGTTTTTGTTGAAAACATACAGCCAGACACTAAAATTATGACAGATAAACGCAAGAAAATAAGTAAATAAAAAGATGAAGGTAAGAGAGGAGAATGATCATTTCTTCAAGAACAAACGAGACGCGAAGGCATCGTGAATATCAACGAAACGACCCGCCGTGTAGAAAGACCCGTAATATGCCCTGCCGAGACCCGGCATCCGTCACCCCTACGACCTGAGATCCGTTACCCACGGCGAGGTTCTGGAGGGAAGACCGGGGGAGGTGGGGGGGGGGCGAAGGCAAGCGGGACGAACCGGGGGAAAGGAAGAAGGAGAAGTTAAAATGGCGAGGGAAGCGACGGAGGAAACGGAGAAGTGGGAGAGGGAGAAAGAGGGGATCGTAGGGGGAATGATCGGGAGAGGGAGAGATGGGGGAGAAGGGGAGAGGGATAGAGAGAGGGAGAAGGAGGGGAATGATCGGGAAAGGGAGAGATGGGGTAGATGAAGAAGGACCTTGAAGGGGAAGGTATTGAGGGAGATCAGGAGGAGAAAAACGAAAGCTTATTAGTGATGAAGGATAGAAGGGTTATGAAGGGAGATGGAGAGACACTGGGGAAGGAAGGGAACTGAAAGGGAAGGACAGCACGGCGCGAGGGGACCAAACGAAAGAAGAATTAGTGCCAAAAAGTAACCGAGAGAGGAGAAAGAAAATACAAGAGAGGGGAAGGGAACACGAAGAGGGAGGCGTGAGGGAGGGAGGAGGGGGACGGGACGGGACGGCCGAAGGGAGAAGTCGAGGAACAGGAAATGCACATAAGATTATTCATTCATTTTCTGCGAAACAACTTTCAGGAGAAAAGGATTATCCACGATGGGGGGAGGGAAGGAGAGGTAGGAGAGGAGAGGAGAGGAGAGGAGAGGGGGGGGGGGTCCTACTAATGAAGCAGTGCAAACACAAAGCGGGAATGAAGTCGATGGCTCTACATAGATGGGTTGCTAGATATAGAGCTCAAGTGTGTGTGTGTGTGTGTGTGTGTGTGTGTGTGTGTGTGTGTGTGTGTGTGTGTGTGTGTGTGTGTGTGTGTGTGGATAGAGAAAGGGAGCAAACAAAATAAAGAGGCTGACAGAAACAGACAGGATTAAGCGAAACAATCTCTCACTCAGTTGGTCACACTCACACTCACACACACACACACACACACACACACACACACACACACAGACCAAAGTAGACCGTCATACAGAAAGATTCAAACGTGCAAGGGAAGAGGACAGGCGTGCACGCAGCCAAGCAAGAGCGAAAGCAGCCAAACAAGGAGTCGGGTAGACGTGAAGGGAAGCTGGACAGAACATGATTTGTTTAGCCATGGATCCCGTGCATGACCCCCCTTTTACTTGCCTTGCGCATGCGCCGTGCAAGCAAAAGTCTTCGCAACGACTCGAGGTGCGGAGAATAACGAACGAAGCAATAAAAAGGCGGTTCTGTTACGGCTGAAGGACGGGAAGGAGGAAGCAGTGGTTGTTACTAATTGGCAATTGGCAGCAAGCGGTTAGTGGCTGGACGGACGTGGAAGGCGGGGATGAAAGCGAAAGACGGAGGAGGCGGTAGTGGCGATGGGGAGAGAGAGAGAGGACTCGAGAAAAGGAGGGGAAGGACGAGGGAAGGGGATGGTCTTCGAGATGAGAGCGAAAAAGGAGATGGAGACAATGATAAGAGAAATGCGGAGAAGGAAGAGACGGAGAAGATTACTTTATTTATAAATGAATGGCAAGAGGAGGAAGTGGAGGTGAAAATCATAAATTGGTAAAAGATAACACGAGTATGAAAATATAGATCATGGAAGAAAGAAAGGATAAAGGAAGAGGAAGGGAGAGGGCACTGCCACGATCTCCTGCAGCACCAGGAAGCTTACCAACATCAATATTGATTCGTACTGCTTTATTGCCGAGGGAGTGCGTGGGGGGGGGGGCCTCCCTCAGGTGATACACAGGGGCTTGTCCACAAGGGAGACTAAGATATTTGATGAGTCTCTGGAGAACTGCGAAAGTGTCGGATAGTGCTAGGTAAGAATAGAGGCTGAAAGGAAGGAGAGTGTGTGTGTGAGAGAGCGAGAGTCGGGGGATGCTCGGAAGGAGAGACAAAGAGAAATAAAAGAGAGAGAGAAAGAGAGAGAGAGAGAGAGAGAGAGAGAGAGAGAGAGAGAGAGAGAGAGAGAGAGAGAGAGAGAGAGAGAGAGAGAGAGAGAGCGGGTCGAGCCATAACATCCCCAAACCATAACCAATCAAACAGATGAAGCGCGTGAGCGGTTTTTAAAACACATGACTTATCAAAGACCATTTAATCGAGTCCCGGATGTGTTTACACGAGTATTTCTGTGCAGGAACACGCGCGCAAAAGAGGATGAACTTATATCCCTGAAATTGTGAAGACCATTCGTGGTGTGGTGCTTTCCGCCAAAGATCGTCCTGGAAATTTTCGTTTATCGGCATCGTTTCCTCTTTTTCATCTTCTTATTGCTCTTCTTTTCCTCTTGTTCCTCTCCTCCTCCTATTCTTCTTCTTCTTCTTCTTCTTCTTCTTCTTTCTCCTTTCTCCTTCTCTTTATCCTCTTCCTCCTCTTCTTTATCCTCTTCTTTATCCTCCTCTTACTCCCTCATCGTCGTAATTTCAATAGCAGTACAATAATACAAATAACAAAAAAAAAATCGCCTCCGTAATAGCCCATGATTCCTCAGCCCAGGAATGTGAATCACACTTTCGTAGACCGACGCACTATTTTTATGCGCTCACGCCATTAGTCAGGGCGTGGAAGATGACTCGTGTTCTTAGATTGATATGTGGCAGATTTCCTAGATATGGCATGTGGGACACTATGGATAGCGCGGAAGTGCTTTGGTGTATTTTAGTGATTATGTTTTATCTTTTGGCACTTAAGCTAATTCTCGCCTCTGTCTTGTCTGCAAGCACGCGCCCACAGATTCGGATTGTGGATATTTGCACATACATGTATGTTTCTTCGACTAATGATTAGTTTATCGAGTATGGCAAAAGGTCACCGGAGTCAGTTTGACACTAAATGTGTTATTCCTTTATTCCATTGGAGGTTTTTCCTTCGCTAGTAGTATATTATTATTGATTTCTCTCTTACCTCTGTTCCGTGAAAGCGGGGATTCCTGCTTTAAGATATCGGCTCCGACACAGTGGCATCCTTTGAACAGTCCTCAGTCGCGCGTCCTTCGAAGGGCCCTTATTAGGCCCCCAGGCACATGCAGCTCCGCGAGTCGGCCTCATTAGCATTCCATGTTTGATTCGTACTGGCACTCCGTCTGTCTGTCAGCTTCCCCTCAGTGCCTGCCTCGAACCCCCTTCCAGGTGCCCCGCCCCCTTCTCTCAAGAGCCATGACTGAGTGCCCCTTAAGTGTCACTTCGGTGGCTCTCAGTGACAGCCCTCCCCCACCCCATCCGCGCCGCGCGCTGCATATCCCTGGCACTGTAAATCTTCCTGTCTGTGGAGAGCGTTGCAAATGTTGACATGTAAAATAGATTACATGACGTATTGCAGTCAAGCGAAGGCAAGTTAAATCTCTGCGAGCAGAGATTTAAGACCTTGTACACCAGATGTATATTTTGTGTCGTCCGTCACAGAGGAGTACCACTGTCATGCTAACAGAGGAAGGAGTTTTACAAGTATTGGTAGCCGTCGCAGGGTGAACTGGCACCCGGGAATACGAAGGCAAACAAGGGCGAGAATGGGCAGAGGCATGACAGGAGGTGAGGGGCAGGGTGTGTGTGTCAAGCCTGTCACTTTGACAGATGATACCCAGCTGACACTGCTTGCTAGTGACATTCGCGCACACTACGCTATAGCCATTTTTGTTTTGCTGAGTGCTTGAGTTACGCTCTTCCTTTCAATATCACTTCTCGTAAAAATATTATGATAATGACTCTAGCGATATTGATGTACGTTGCATGATGATGATATATGCAAGAGTTGACTCAGGTTGCAGTTGAAGAAGATATACGATTTAATATCAAAATATTTAATGGAAAAGATGGGATGTGAGTTTCGAAAGCTGAACACATTCTGTATTCTGCCTCGCCGACTTGGAATCATAATGCTGTTTTTACGGTGGAAAAAATGCTAGCCTCGAGACCTGTTCACATGCTGAAATGCGTCGGCTATGTTGAATCATGTATTTCCAGTGGTGCGATAAAAGTTTGTTAAACAACCCGTTTTCGAAGAATCGTGTCTGGCATATCGCCCTCATTCCGTTCATAGAGTTTTAAAGAGTTACGGCCGGGCATAATGCAGTCCGTGATCTCCGAGCTCTTTTTGCCGCTGTTGCGAAAACATTAGAGAACACCAATGAAAATATGGCATTGCCGAGCGTGAGGTTTTCGAGATAACTGCTCAGCTTAACCTCGCCATTTGAGCGGACGGAACCGGTTCAAATATTGCGCGGGAAAATCTGGGAGCGTTTGCCGGCTGCCGTGTTTATCGTGGGCCAAAAATGCAGATTAGTAAATATTAGGAGGCCAAACAGCGGGGCCTCACGTTGAATAATATGACCTCTTGATTTTCAAACTCCCCCCTGGGCGAATAAATGCCGCTATGTTGAAAAAGTCTCTCGGCAAACAGGGCGGGTAGGACGCGGGGGGTCGGGGGGACTGTGTGTGAGGCAGATGGAATTTTAATTCGTGGATTTTAATACCGCCAGCCAGGCACGTAGGTCTCGCGTACACAGTTAAGTGATCTTTGAAAGAGAGAGAGGCACGACGGAAGAGGAAAGGAGGGGGAGGTAAAGAAAAGATGCTGTTTCTGCTGCTTTTTGTGCTTTTGAGACATCTGTGCTTGTAGATGCCCTTTGCACATTCTGTTTTGTCGTCATGATTACCAACATCATTTCTGTGTTTACACTGTTCATTTACCCACAGGCCTTGACTTTGCTCTGTGAGCGGAATTAATCTAGATGACTTCATACAGTATATTGAAGGTCAAGGATATTAGAGGAACTCTCTCTCTCTCTCTCCCTCTCTCTCTCTCTCTCTCTCTCTCTCTCTCTCTCTCTCTCTCTCTCTCTCTCTCTCTCTCCCTCTCCCTCCTCCTCTCTCTCTCCTCTCTCTCTCTCTCTCTCTCTCCCCTCTCTCTCTCTCTCCTCTCACCTCTCTCTCTCTCTCTCCTCTCTCTCTCTCTCTCTCTCTCTCTCTCTCCCTCTCTCCTCCCTCTCTCTCTCCCTCTCCTCTCTCTCTCTCTCTCCTCTCTCCTCTCTCTCCCCTCTCTCTCTCTCTCCTCTCCTCTCCTCTCTCTCTCTCTCTCTCTCTCTCTCCTCTCTCTCCCCTCTCTCCCCTCCCTCCCTCCCCCCCTCTCCCCCCTCCCTCCCTCCCTCTCCCCCTCCCCTCCCCCTCCCCCTCTCCCCCTCTCTCCCTCTCCCTCCCTCTCTCTCTCCCTCCCTCTCTCTCTCCCTCCCTCTCTCCCTCTCTCCCTCTCTCCCTCTCTCCCTCTCCCTCTCTCTCTCCCTCTCCCTCTCTCCCTCCCTCTCTCCCTCTCTCCCATACACACACTCATGTTTCCCCTTGCTCTCCACACAGACTTGTTTTGTTCTCGTCTTCCGAGGACAAGAGAGCGTCGTGTTCTCGATCCGCCTCACGCATGCATGGCCCGAATGACTCGCGTTTTTGGCAGGCTCTCTCTCGCATAGCCAGCGAACATCCGACATTGCTGCGATACTTGGTTGATCTTGATTATGGAGGCAAGGACCGTTGACATTCAAGATTTGTAGATATGATACGCCAAGTAAATGAAATAGAAATCAATCGATCCACAGATGATTGGATTATGTAAGCACAGTCCAGTCTTGAAGATTGTTCGGCGAGGAAGGCTTAGGGGAAGACGCGCCCAGTTGAAAGCAATTATTTTGTCTTATCTTTCCCGCTTGCTTCTGGTGTCACTGGGAACGCATCCACATGTCGCAAAGGACGTCGAGTGTTTGTTGCAGGCACGGTGTCGAATCGCTGAGGTTCGCACTGAGTTATCATAAATCGGCGCTCCATCGATAGGCTTCTTTTTTCTCGTCATCATTTTCATCTTTTTCCTTCTTATTTTTCTTCTTCTTCTTCTTCTTCATTCATTTTCTTCTTCCTCTTCTTCTTTTTCTTCTTTCTCTTCTTCTTTTTCTTCTTTTTCCTTCTTCTTCCTCATTCTTCTTCTTCTTCTTCATTCATTTTCTTCTTCCTCTTCTTCTTTTTCTTTATTTTTCCTTCTTCTTCCTCATTCGTTATCTTTTCCTTCTTCTTTTTCCTCCTCCTCCTTCATTTTCCTCCTTCCCCTCATTCATTATATTCTT
>NW_028234432.1:3309443-3329443 GCF_977035675.1 Penaeus japonicus | reverse complement strand
CCCTCCTCCTCCTCCCCTCCTCCTCCTCCTCCCCCCCTCCCCTCCATGCTCCTCCTCCCTCTTTCCCCTCCATGCCCCTCCTCCCCTCTCCCCTCTCCCCTCCATACCCCTCCTCCCCTCTCCCCACCATGCCCCTCCATACCCCTCCTCCCCCTCTCCCCTCCATACCCCTCCTCCCCTCTCCCCTCCATGCCCCTCCTCCCCTCTCCCCTCTCCCCTCTCCCCTCTCCCCTCCATGCTCCTCCTCCCTCTCTCCCCTCCATGCTCCTCCTCCCTCTCTCCCCTCCATGCCCCTCCTCCCCTCTCCCTTTTCCCCTCCTCCCCCTCTCCCCTCCATACCCCTCCTCCCCCTCTCTCCCCTCCATGCCCCTCCTCCCCTCTCCCCTCCTCCCCTCCATACCCCTCCTCCCCCTCTCCCCTCTCCCCCTCCTCCCTCCTCCCCCTCTCCCCTCTCCCCTCTCCCCTCCATACCCCTCTCCCCTCCATGCCCCTCCTCCCTCCATACCCCTCCTCCCCCTCTCCCCTCCATGCCCCCATCTCCTCGCGGTACACAGGTAGACAGACGACTCTCGACTCGCCAGAAGAATCGGCAGGCTTTCGAGGGTCGTCCGAATGAGGTCGTTACGTCCGTCTTTAGCCTTATTGCATACGCTAGAGTGAAGGGGGGGGGGGGAGGGGAAGTAAGGGAGTTGGCGGAATGAAGAGAATCTGAGGGGACGTAACGAAGGGCGACAGAAAGGGGAAACCCAGATTTATGCGTCTTTCACTCAAGCGGTTTGGGCGCGGACGGGACGGTCTTGAAGACTGGCAATACTCTCTCGTAAATTGTTAATTAATTAAAAACGGAAGAGATGTGAGATTCTCTTTTCCTCCCTAGCCTTTGTTTTTTTGATTGTCTTTGTTTTGGAAGATTAGTTTGGACAGTTTCGTTGTTTGCTTCATTTGGATTTCACTTTTTTTTTTATTTTTTTTATTTATTTTTTTTTTTTTTATACAGTTCTGGCGTTTCCTTATCTCTTTCCCTTTCATTTTCTTTTAATGAGGGTTTTTTTTAAGTGAAAATGGGAATTGTTTTCCGTGTCCTGTTCCTGTTGTAAAAGGAAGGGGTTGGGGAGGGAGGCCGGGGGAGGGGCGGAGGGAAGGGGCGTGGTTGCATTTAATCCTGCCTTTGTATGCACGTCAGAGTGTATGGGAGAGGGAGAGAGAGAGAGAGAGAGAGAGAGAGAGAGAGAGAGAGAGAGAGAGAGAGAGAGAGAGAGAGAGAGAGAGAGAGAGAGAGAGAGAGAGGGAGGGAGAGGGAATGAGAATAAGCAGAAAAAGCGGAAAGAGGGTGAAGGGCTAGGAAGCAATAAAAAGGAAAAACGAGAAAAAAAGTGAAAGTTGTAAATATGAAATAACGTGAAAAACGAAATAAGTAAATATGAATATGAAACCTGAAAACAAATTGCGTGTTTGTGTGCGTGTGTGCACATGCATGCATCCCCATGTACAATATATGTGTTGCATTTAAATACGCTTTGTTTTACATCTAGATTTTCCCAGTTCTTCATCCAGCTCTTTTAATACAATGCAGGCGAGTGTACATGTCATTGCCGTGTCAGTAAAACAAAGCCCACCCTTAATCTGTGTCACACCTTCCTCTCCCTCTTCCTATCCATATGCCCCCCCCCCCTTCTCTCTCTCTCCATCCCCATCCCCATACCTCACCTACATTTTTACGCCCCCCTCTCTTTCTCTCTCTCTCTCTCTCTCTCTCTCTCTCTCTCTCTCTCTCTCTCTCTCTCTCTCTCTCTCTCTCTCTCTCTCTCTCTCTCTCTCTCTCTCTCTCCATCCCCATCCCCATCCCCATCCCTCACCTACATTTCTACGCCCCCCCCTCTCTCTCTCTCCATGCAGTATTTCACAACCTACAAAGTATTAGTTTCAACTGCATTTTTGTGATCATAGTTACACATAGCTGGAGAAAATGGATGTAAAGTGGTTGTAAAAATGGGCGGCGGAAAGAGGGTAGGCAACAGGAGGTGCAAGGGAGGAGTAGATAGACAGGGAACGATAATAAGGACGGGAGGGGGGGGGGGTAATTGCATGGTTTAGGGTTTCTAGAAAATTGCTGACGGCTGATTTTTTTATATATTTTTTTTTCTAACACGTGGGTGTTATATTCTCTGTATATATTATATTGTGTTTATATATTGATTAATCTATATATTTATCCATTTTTTTTATGAACAGTAGTTAAGCGAACGTTTTTAATTGCACTTCCATTTTTCCTGTCCTTGCAGTGCAAACGTTGCGAAAATACACGGAAGTTTTTATCCTATTTTGTGAAGTGACTTGTCAAACACTTGCCATTGTTGAAATAGGTTGTACGCTCCCCATCCTCCCCGCCCTCACTATCACCTCTTTCTCCCTCTCTCTCCCCTTCCCTCTCCCTCACCCTCTTCTTTCAATATATCACTATATTTCCTTCTTTCCCTTCCTTCCTCTCTACAAACCCCCTCTTTCTCTCTCTTTTCCTGCATCCGTCTCCCTCTTTCTCCCTCTCTCTTCCTGCATCCGTCTCCCTCTGTCTCTCTTTTTTCCTGCATCCGTTTCTCTCTCTCTCTCTCTCTCTTCCCGCATCCGTCTCCCTCTTTCTCAGTTTATTTCATTCCCGCCATTCTTTAAAAAGTAAGCCCTTCTATTTTGTTATAAAAATCTTTATTCTGACACCTCCCACCCCTTTCCGAAAACAATCATAGAATTATTACACTGGCTGTGAGCGATGCTCCTGCCCGGTTGTGAATCAGGTGTCCTTGCGACCACCATTGTCAAGTGAAACGGAGATCGAGAGCAATCGGAGCGTCACGTACAAACGAGGCAACGCGAACATGCCGGAACATCCTGGCACCGGAATTATGTGTTACGCGAACTGGCTGGAGGGTTACGGGGGGGAGGGGGGGGTAGAGGGGAGATCCGGCGTGCTCGTCGGAAGCTGCCGGGACTTGCTGGATGTTGTCGTGGCGATTAATATTCGTCGTTTGCTCGTGTTTCTTCGTTTTTTTTTTTACGTTTGGACGGCGAGGTCTCGAGGTGTCGTTCTCTGGTCTTGTGTTTGTGTTGGTCAGTGTCATCGGTTCGTCCGGGAGAGTGCGAAAGGAAGAGGGGGGAGGAGAAGGGGGGAATTTTCAACAGCGGCAGGATACACAGCTGCAGACAATCCCTGCGACGTACCAATTGCCACTCCCGTCCCAACTAGCGAGGGAGAAGGACGCAGAAGTGACTTATGGATCGCCCACAGGAAGCACCGATGCAGTGGCGTGTGTGGATTCCTTAGAGAAAACCTCACGATGCTTCAGTGTGCGCTCGATAGAAAGCAAGAGAAAGGAAAAGTGATTAGTTCTGAAACTGTCCGTCAACGAGGCGGCGGGTTAAAGTTTGGTTGGCAATTCGTTATTCGTTATTTTTGAAAACGGAAGTAGAAGTTAAAGTAGAGGCAGAAAAGCGGCACGCGAGAAGGTCTTACGATGAAGCAGAGAGGTGGCAGTGATGCGGTGTGGTTAAGATTCATTGTGCCAGTGCTGGGAGTGTCTCATTCATGCTGCAAGAATCAGGATGCGCGCTTGGGTTGTTGGCCAGCGCTGGCAGTAGTGCGCCGCGTGCCCGCCTCTCGGTGGAGCTCTGGTAATGTCACGAAATATTGATGGTTGGATTCGCGGAGGCTAATGTTCCGTGATATCGGTCCGAGACAAGTCGCGATGTTCGTATCCTTCAGCGGGAGAGGGTCGTGATGAATAACCGACAAGTTTCGTAACGGGAGTCCCTTACGGAGTGAACGAGAATCCTGTGGAATCTTTGTGCCGTGGAAAGTTATCTCTGTCGTCACTGAAGCCTTTGGTGTTATGTGAAAGAACACGAAACGAGTGTTACAGTGAAAGGAAGTGCCGTATGTGTATCTGTGTATGAGTGTTTGTAAGCGTCCACCTCCATAGCAAGATCTAAATACCCTGAAAGGCGGCGGGAAAGTTGGCCGCGTCTACCCGATGTTGCAGGATCATGGAAAAGTGTGCAGTGTTGTGGGTAACCTGCCGTAACCGACCGTCGGTGAAGATAAACAGTCGTTGAAATCGGTATTTTCACGGTGAGGTCAACACTGCAATACTTCCGCGTGGTCGACTAACGAGTTTGGGTTTTTTACTCTTTTTTTCCTACCGTGAAAATGAAAGAGAAAACACGTTCTCTTGGAGGTGACAGTAATTGGAAAAGGCAGAAATCGACTCTAGGAAAAGGAAAAGGTACACGTCATAGTAGGGATTGGAAATCGAGCGAAAAAGTCGACCACCGGAGGAAATAATCCGAGGAGAAATATATTAATGCGAGAGCCGAGAGGACGCCTTGCCCTTGAGATGGGCCAAGGCGTAAGCCAGGGGTCAGAGCCCCTCCTGTGCCCCCCCTCCGCCCCCCCGTGCGTCAGGATGACAGGGATGCTGGGCGTTAAATGCGCTCGAATGTGTTACAGCATGTGCGGTCTGTGCTTTTGCCGCCTGCACAGGAGATGCGGATGTCGAAGGTGATATATTGTTAGCAAGCAAAAAGATATTACACTGGCTGATAGGAATAGATTTCGGTACTTTTGCCATGATAATTTTGCTCAAGTGATGTGTCTGTGTGGCTCTGCATGCTATAATTGTGCACGGATGTGATTATATTCAAGCCAATAATACATGATGAATGGAAGGTCATTGCAAAAATATAAGATTGTTTTTGGTGGAATAGATTTGATTAAATCTCATGTTATGTCCTCTCTCCTCCTCCTACTCCTACTCCTACTTTCCTCGGGTAGATTGCGCCCACGCTCCACCTCTTACCCCTACTTCCTCCTCCTCCTCTTCCCATTACTCCTTCTTCTTTCTCCTCCTCCTTCTCCTCCTCCTTCTCCTCCTCCTTCTCCCCCCCTCCCCATGACCCCCCCGCCACTCTTCCCATCCCCACCCCACTCCCCTCCCCTATCTCCTGTCTCTCCCCTGATCATCCTCTCCACAGACCCTCACGTAACGCCCTCCTGTTGCTCCTCCGCAGATTCCACATGGGTTGGCTGCAGTTGAGGCGCTGGCTGTCCTTCCTGCCCGCGGCCTTCGTCGTGTACATCCTCCTCCACTACCTCGTGTACCAGCCGGACATCTCGGGACCCCACGCCGTCCTGGGTGAGTGCCGTGAGTGCCGTGGCCCAAGAGACCACGATCCTCTCTTCTCGTCAGAGGGGCGTCCTTTTTTTATTATTGTTATCCTTTTTCATCATTATGATGAACTTCATCTTCTTTTTCATCATCTTTAGAAAGAGAACTTGAAGAGGAGTCATTTTTGCACAAGCAACACGCGCATATGCTCATTCTCTCTCTCTCTCTTTTCTCTCTCACACACACACACACACACACACACACACACACACACACACACACACACACACACACACACACACACACACACACACACACATACATACATACACAAAACTCAGCAAGCACAATATGCGAAGCGGGAGTTGTACCTTTAATCGCTTGACCCGGGAAATGGTCGCTCAGTGAATAACTAACTGATAGGCTGGCGTTGGCGGGACACGTTGTTGCAGCAGTGCGGAGCAGTGCTTGGCCTTTGCAATGCAACGGGGTGATGGTAGTCGGGTGTAGGTAATGTTGCCTGAACCTGATTGATTCGGGTACCAATGGCGTTGTGATGATTGAAATAAGGGTTCCAACAGGTGCAGCAGTATTCATTTTCTGTAGAGTAACGATTTTGACATGAAAGATCACGAAGGGATTGGAAATCTTCATGAAAAAACTATAAGAATTCAAATGAAGATTTTTTATTAACTTCAAGCGTTGATAATGAGGTGTTAGTAATGAGGTAATTTATTTATGCAAGGGAAAATCGAGTGTGATATTTATGAACACTCAGAAATCTCTCTCTCTCCCTCTCTCTCTCTCTCTCTCTCTCTCTCTCTCTCTCTCTCTCTCTCTCTCTCTCTCTCTCTCTCTCTCTCTCTCTCTCTCTCTCTCTCTCTCTCTCTCTCTCTCTCCATCTCTCTCTCTCTCTCTCTCTCTCTACTTCTCTCTCTCTCTCTCTCTCTCTCTCTGCTTCTCTCTCTCTCTCCTCTCCTCTCTCCTCTCTCTCTCTCTCTCTCTCTCTCTCTCTATCTCTCTCTCCTCTCCTCTCTCTCTCTCTCTCCCCTCCTCCTCTCTCTCCCCTCTCCCTCCTCTCCCCTCCTCTCTCTTCCTCCTCCTCCCTCCCTCACATCCTCTCTCTCTCCTCTCCCTCTACTCCCTCTCCATCCCTCACCTTCTCCTTCACTCTTTCTTTCTCCCTCTATCCTTCTCCCTCACTCTTTCTTTCTCAACCGAGAAAAAAAGGAAAGGAGGGGAAAGGCGCAACTCAGAGGACAACCAACCAACAGAACAGAATACGTGCGGCGGGCGAAGTGACTGGAGTGGCAGCGTGGGACTTTGGGACTTAGGGGGGGGGGGTCAGAGAGGTGGGGCTTGGGGTAGAGTGGGGGGGAGGGGTAGAGTTTAAAGATTGAGTTAACTTCCCTAAACAAGGATCTGCAATCTTGTGGGACCTCCTGCAGTGTTTCTTGTTGCGGCTGCTAGATGGCAGCGTGGGGTAGGTGGGGGCTGGAGGGGGGGGGGGGGCTTTCCATGACGCTCCTCTAGGATTATATCATCATCATCATTATCATTGCGGGGGTAGTCTTAATTGAATGTTACCTCAGAGAGTAAGCGTGGTAACATTAAGAAAAAGGCAATCGCCATCAACAGAAATGAAGGGTTGGCCATGAAAATTCTTCACCGTATGTGGAATCACGATCGTTAACAAGCCGAAATTATCCTCGGCAGCCCTTCCCCCTCCCCCTTACCCTCCCCCTTACCCTTCCCTCTCCCCCTCCCCCTTCCCCTTCCCTCTCCCCGTCCCCCTTCCCCTTACCCTTCCCTCTCCCCCTTCCCCTTCCCCTTCCCCTTCCTTCTCACCCTCCCCTTTTCCCTCCCCCTTCCCCTCCCCCTTCTTGGAGAGGAATTTTCTACCCCCTCCACCCCCACCCCACCCCCTTCCTTGGGCCCCCTGGATTTGAACATCATTGCTCGTCAATTTTTGTAACGTTTTAATGGCGCCGATGAAAAAATGATTTTGATGGCATAATTACGTTTGATTTCCCGGGCATTTTCGATGCACTTTGACGGTTGCGATTGTTTTTTGATAACGAAAGATATTTTTTTTTATTAGGTTTAATATCAATAATAATTCGGATAGATAGAGGTGGATGGTAATGGTTATTCGAGTGTATATCATGCAATGTTGATGCTATTGATGCTAGAGATTATGAACTTGCATGGTGATACCGGTGGCAATTATGAGTATAAGCAATTTGATTTGAGAAATATGAGAATTGCAATAAACGGTGATATTGATTAGAATATGGCTATTAAGGTCAAAGACGACGAAGCGGCACTAAATGTCAAGGGTCAGCGACAAGACGAGAATTTGGAGTAGCCAAATGACCCTTTCGTGACACTCGTGTTTCGTGACAGGGCGGGGAGGGGGGAGAGCGGGGCTGGCGGGGACGCTGTTGTTGTGGGGCTTTAATTGTTGTTTTTTCTCTCTCTCTCGCTATATCTTTCTCTCACTCACTCGCTCATTCATTCACTCCCTCTCCCCCCCTCTTCCCCCATTTCCTTTCCAGCTCTTCCTCTCACTTCCTCCGCCCCCCCCCCCTTATTTGTCCATGTTCTTACCTTTTCTTTTTCTTTTTTTCTCATCTATATCTTTAATTTATTTCTTTTATTTTCTTCTCCATTTAACCTGAAAATGTGATGTTGGCGCGCAGTTGTACACGATAGAAATCTCAGGCGTCTATGTCGGTCACGATGGTCGATAATTGGTACTCTTTAGATCGTGACTTTTGACCTTATTTGCGGTGGCACGGAAGCCGCTCGAGTACGGTTTAAGACCCTTGATTTGCTCGAGGGTGAAATGGAGGGGTGGGGATGGGGGGGAGGCTAGGGGGAGAGAAGAGAAGTGCGTGATGTACTTTTTTAGGTAGCGGTTTGGAATGCACGCGTATGGATTTTCTCTCTCTCTCACTCTCTTTCTCTCGTTCTCCCTCCCTCTCTCTTTCTCTCTCTTTCTCTCTCTTTCTCTCTCTCTCTCTCTCTCTCTTTCTCTCTCTCTTTCTCTCTCTCTTTCTCTCTCTCTCTCTCTCTCTCTCTCTCTCTCTCTCTCTCTCTCTCTCTCTCTCTCTCTTTCTCTCTCTCTTTCTTTCTTTCTTTCTCTCTCTCTTTCTTTCTATCTTTCTTTTCTTTCTTTTCCTCTGTCTTCCGCTCTTTCTTTCTTTCTTTTCCTCACTTTTCCTCTCTCCCTTCCTCTTGCTCTCTCTTTCGCCCCTCTTCTCCCCCCCCTCTCTCTCCTCTCTTTCTATCTATCTATCTATCTCCCCCCTCTCTCTATCTCTCTATCTCTCTCCTGCTCTCTCCCTTCCACTTTCTCGCCCCCTCACTCTCTCGCTCTCCCTCCCTCCCTCCCTCCCCCCTCCTCCCTCCTCCCCCCTCCCTCCTCTCCCCCTCTCTCTCTCACTCACTCACTCACTCACTACTCACTTACTCACTACTCACTACTCACTACTCACTCACTCACTACTCACTACTCACTTACTCACTCAATCACTCACTCTCTCTCTCACACATACACACACACACACACACACACACACACACACACACACACACACACACACACACACACACACACACACACACACACACACACACACACACACACACACGCAAACACACACACACACACACACACACAAACACACATACAAGCACACACATTTATTTATTTATACATAAATTGGCTTTCTCTCCGCACTCTATATATTTTAAAAAAGCACTACTGCTACGAGATGCCAGAAATGAAACGTATAACATTTGCCTTGGCCTCGAGTCTAGAAGATCCCCCTTGATGGAAGGTCTTTGTGTGGCGTCGTCGCTGCAGACGTTTTATTGGTCACAAGAGGATTTTGGACTAAGATTTTATACTTGAGATTCCGTGCGACGTCAATACAGGGGCTGTGCGCGACGCCCCTCTCAGGAAGTACTTCTTCTTCCCTTCCGGTTCCTCTCTATTTGAAGCTCCCTCTATGGCTCTTCGATTTTTATTCTCTCTTTCTCTTGTTCTCTATTCTTTCCGTCTTTTTGTCTGTACTTTATTCCTTTCTTTTTTGCCTTATAGTGTTTTATTCTTCCTTTATATGTCTGCACTTCATTCCTCATATTCACCAGTGAGCATTTCTGTTATCATTACTCTGCATTTATCTCATCTCTCTTTTTTTTTATTACCCTTCTTCTGTTTTATTCCATTTTACTGACATTGTTCTCACACGTATCCCTGAGGCCTGAGGGGGAACGAAGTCCAGAATGGGCGGAACTGACGTTGCACTGAAAGATATTTGATGGCTGATTTTCATAACAGAAGGGATGTTAGTTTTTTTCCCCTCTTTTTTTTTAGATATGGGGGGGGAGGCGCTATATTGTTTTTCTTTTCTCAGACGTATACTCGTGTCCCACTTCCGTTAGTTCCTTTCACCATTTCTCTTTTCTTTTGGCTACCTTCCTTAATAATATCTTTCCTTCTCGCATCCCTCTTCTGACCGCTTAATCCGCATGGCGTGTGCTTGGGGAATCACATCTTGCTCGTGGCGATAGAGCTCGGCGACCATATACAGAAAGAGGACGCCGTCTCTCTTAAACCTTGTAAAAAAGATCCAGGATTGAAAGTCTCTTGGTGTCGTGAGACTCGTGAGGCGATAGGAGGGCGAGTCACAGACTCACACGAATGTTTGGGACCGGTTGTAATTACGCCAGAGAGCAACGAGGTGAAAGTGTTGAACTCTCTTTGTGTACGTTTTTCCTTTCCCTCTTATTTTTACTTTCCCTTCTGCTGTAACACATTTGTCCACCTTTCTTTCTTCAATTATCCATCCTTGCCATGCTTCGTCATTGCCAGTTCATCTCGCGTTGATGCTTTTGCTAAATCACTTGTAATTATGAGGCTGAGCCCATCTTGTTCAAACGGCTTTCTTGTATTAGAGATGTGAATACCTTCATTGCGTTGATACGCTTACTTACGGTGGCTATTACGTCATTCAAAAACTGAATCGTGGATTTTATACATACATGACAGGCTGTAGGAAGGGCTGGAGTTTCTGAATATGAACGCAGTCAGTTTCACCAGTTTGCTCTTACTACAACGACGATTACTTACGTGTGTTTTTTTCCTTTTACAGTGACGGATGGCCGGAGTAACAGCAGTTTGGTGGGCGGAGCGGGGGGAAGGACGCTGCAGAGCGGCCCTCGCGTCTTGCCTCATCTCTCGTCGGACTCGCAGGACGTCCTGCAGGACACGCCAAATGCCCCTGCGAACGCTGCAACGCCATTGGCCAGCCAGGAGGAGAGCGCCGCGTCGCCGGGCGTGGCAGCGTCCGCAGCGGGCAGCGAGCATCTCCAGCCGGACGACAACTCGACGGCGTACCAAGGTAGTGGTGGCGCCGCTCTCCCCGACACTGACTCCCCCAGTCTAGCCAGGTTTGACAGCATTTCTCGTCCCCTCGGGGCGCAGGACCCATCGAAGGAGGCGTCGCCCTCCCCCGAGGAGAGCGAGGCCGTCCTCCTCAGGGGCGGCGGCTTGATAGGCTCCGGTCTGTCGGGCGCGGGCTACGGGCCGAGCGGGACTGGCTCGAGGACGGGGTCGGCGAGCAGGTCGCCACTCTCCACCGGAGGCTCTCAGGCGGAGCTCTCTGGCTCGGCCTCCAGGAGCCCTGTCCAGGATGACTTGAGAGCCGGGCCTCCGGAGGGTGCGAGTTCGGCCGTCCTTCCGCCCTCGTCCTCACCCTTGCCCCGCGACGCCCCGCCCCCGCCCGTCCGAGGTGCCATCCCTGCCCGTCCCACGCCGCTGCCGATGCGTGAGGTTTTGTCCGTGGAAGCCGCCGGAAGGCCGCTGCCCGTGGACCCCGACCCGCCCTTGCCACCCGCACACGCCCTTCCGGAGTACATGGGCAGGGGCGGCCTCCGCTTCGACCAGCGAAGCGTGGACTACCACTACCCTGCCATCCAAGGGGGCTACGAGGGCGAGTACGAAGGCTACGGCCAGCACCAGCCCGGCTTCAGCCCTGAGATGGAGCTGCCGAGAACCTACTACGCCCACAGCCTGGCCATGGCCGAAATGGGCGGCCTGCACTCGCCGATCGGCAACATGCTCCCGTCCTCGTACGAAGCGCTCGGCTACCCCGACGAGCGCGACCAAGCCATGGGCGAGCAGCCGCCCGCGCAGGCAGTCCCGGTGCACCAAGGTAAAGGCTCGGTGCATGGCTCCCAGGCACGGGCTCTCCGACCCGCGCTCGCTGGGTCCTCTTCAGTCTCTTGTCGCCTCCCTCCTTCTGGTCTGCATGACACTTCGGGAACCTCCTTCACAGTATCTACCTGGACTTGATAGAAAGACCAAACCAATAGCGATGGCTTTTTCTTCGTATGTAAACTGGAGTCCCTTGCATCCCTCTGAGCTCCAGCCTTCGTAGCCCCGAGAGAGGACCTCTTGTCTCTCGCGGTCACCTTGAAACTCCTCCTAAAAGGTTCTTTGTCTTCATGGATTAAATCTTCCTGCATGCACACAACGGGACACTAAGCCGAAAGTTCGGCAACAGAGAATCACGGACAAACAACACAGCTCTCCCTGCCAGGAACTCTTAGCGGCCACATGACACTTCGCTGGCCAGGGCTACGGGACAAGGAAATCTGGGAATGTCATCGTGCTTTTTAATTACGCTTGTAGTTTTTTTTTTTTTTTTTTTTACTTTGCTTGCAGGGTTGCATTTCTTTTGTTATGAGATCAAAATGAATATCGGGGCTGTAGTGGTAGAGTAGCTTGATCACGCAGGACGCTGTAGTGTAAGCCCAAGTCTGCGTCGGAGGATATGGGTTATAGGGTCGTCCTCTCCCCTCTCTTCTTCTTCCTCTAGCTCTTAATTTTCTTCCTCCTCGTCGTCTTTTCCTCCCACCCTCCTACTCCTCTTCCTCCTCCTCCTCCTCCTCTTCCTCCTTTTCCTCCTTTTCCCTCATCCTTTTCTCCCTTCCCCTTCCCCTCATCCTCTTCCTCCTCCTTCACCACCTCCTTTTCTACTTCTATCTCCCATTTCTTTCCGATTTTTTTTCTTTTTGTTTAGTATTTAGTAACGCTCAGCGGATGTAGCTTGATGTTTTATTTCAAGATGCGTAATCACAGAAGTGTTTTCCTTGGTTGGCAGGGGTTGCTTTTCGGCTTTGTTTTCGCCTCGCTCCTCTCTCTTTCTCTCTCTCTCTCTCTCTCTCTCTCTCTCTCTCTCTCTCTCTCTCTCTCTCTCTCTCTCTCTCTCTCTCTCTCTTCCCCTCTTTCTTTCTCTCTCTCTTCCCCTCTTTCTTTCTCTCTCTCTTCCCTTCTTTCTTTCTCTCTCTCTCCCCCTCTTTCTTTCTCTCTCTCTTCCCCTCTTTCTTTCTCTCTTCCTCTCTCTCTCTCTCTCTCTCTCTCTCTCTCTCCTCTCTCCTCTCTCCTTTCTCCTCTCTCTCTCTCTCTCTCTCTCTCTCTTTCTCTCTCTCTCTTCTATATATTTATATATCTATATATTTATATATATTATTCTTATATTATATATATATATATATATATTTCTTCTCTTCCTCTCTCTCTCTCTCTCTTTCTCTCTCTCTCTCTTTCCTTCTCTCTCTCTCTCTCTCTCTTCCCCTCTCTTTCTCTCTCTCTTCCTCTCTCTCTCTTTCTCTCTTCCTCTCTCTCTCTCTTTCTCTCTTCCTCTCTCTCTCTCTTTCTCTCTTCCTCTCTCTCTCTCTCTCTTCTCTCCTCTCCTCTCCTCTCCTCTCCTCTCCTCTCCTCTCCTCTCCTCTCCTCTCCTCTCCCTTTTCCTCAACCTCTTTAACACGGGCTTCATTTCAGGATCTTTCTTTACTTTCCGAGAAGTCCTGCTTGAGTTACTCACCTGAAGTGGGAGGGCGTGGAGGCCTCGTTCCGCCCTCTGTCTCTCCTTTCTTCTTGTATCCTTTAAAACAAAAACCTCTTTCATCTGTTTATCCTCTTATCCCTTTCTTCTCTTAGGCCTAGTGCGAAGATGCGAAGCTCGTTGGCCTCGAAAATCTTAGTCGACTTTTTGGTCGATTTTGACATTTATAATGATATCATATATGTTTCTTGGAGTTTTGCATGCAACTTAAGACTAAGAAATCTAATTTACTGCAGTTAGTTATCTATGGAACGAGGGAAAGTAAGGATAAGAGAACTTGATGTCGGCCACTATTACTAAAAAAAAAAAATATGAAAATCGACTTA
This sequence comes from Penaeus japonicus, assembly GCF_977035675.1. Classification (NCBI taxonomy): domain Eukaryota; kingdom Metazoa; phylum Arthropoda; class Malacostraca; order Decapoda; family Penaeidae; genus Penaeus; species Penaeus japonicus. The sequence goes on along the minus strand of NW_028234432.1, from coordinate 3,316,042 downwards.
CCAACACTTATTTATATAATGTTACTAGAACCTTTTTTTTTTTAGGGGGCTCCTTTCCACCCCTCCTGACTGACCTATCTCCATTTTCTACTTTTGATCTTGTTTTCCTTTCCTTTCCTTTATTGCTGCCGCGCCTTTTCTCATTCCTAATTCGTGTCCGAGTCGTGACGTGACTTTCCCTGCATGTTTTCTCTTCTCTAGACGCCCTCCTTCGGGGCCACGATAAGTAGATCTACTCTAATGGTTATGGATGATGTTGATGATTTATTCATTTGAGAACCCCGTGTTGCCAGTAGTGTTGTCAGCATTACCACAACTACCATTACTACTTCTATTACTATTACTGCTACTACAGCTACTATTGCTACTACTACTGTTGCTACTATTACTACTACTACTGTTGCTACTACTACAACTACTACTGTTGCTGCTACTACTACTACTACTACTACTACTACTACTACTACTACTACTACTGTTGCTACTACTATTACCACTACTGTTACTATTACAATTATTAGTAGTAGTATCGTCATTGATGACGCAATTGCTTGTGCCGTTAGCGTTGTCATTCTCGTTTTCCTTCCTGCCTTTGGTGTTGCGTAGTTTGTTTGTTTGTTTCTTTCTCGGTTGTTTCCTCCGTGTTATTTTCCGGCCAGGTGAAAAGTTAAGCGCTGAGTGAGCTGCGAGGCGGGGGAAGGAAGGTTGGTTGCAAAGGTCAATCGGTAATCAAGGAGCAATGAGTTGAGGGGGCGGAGGGGGGTGGGGGGGGGGGATTGGGTGTTCCGGCGTTGCGACTGTTGCAATATTGATGTTCGATTCCACAGTACAAAGTTTTTTTGTTTTTTTCTCTCTCTCTCTCAGTTTCACTTATCTTTGGTGAGGTTTAGTTTGTATCACTACGTTTTTGCACTTTCATGTTTTGTTTATTTATTTTCGTCAGTTATTGATCTATATGATTTTGATACTTTTTCGCTTTTGTTTTCTCGCTGATGTATCTTTCTTTTTTTTTTGACAAATTTTGAATTTTTACTTATTTTCTTTTTCTTCTTTTCTTTGCATCTCGTTCTTGCCACTGATGGCTTGTCTTCTCTCTTTATCCTACCTCATCCCCCTTTCCATTTCGCCCGCCCACCGCCTACCTCCTCCTCCTCCCGCCCATCATTGTTCCTCTTCCTCTCCTTATTTTTTTCTTCGCTCCTCTAGTTGTTTTTTTTATCTCCTTCTCCTTATCCTTCCCTTCTTTTCTTTGTCCCATTCTCCTTCTTATCCTCTTCCCCTCCCCCCCCTCCTTCGGGTTCTCCTGTTCTCACTTCTCCCCCTTCCCATTTCCCTTATTTCACCTTCTCATTTCCTTATTTTTCTCCTTATTTCTTCTCCTTTTCCTTCTCCTCATTCAACCCCCTCTCCTTCCCCTTCACTTCACTTCCCTTCCCATCCCTTCCATCCAGTTCCTTTCTTCTCCCTTTGTCTTCTTCCCCATCCCTTAGCGCCCCCATTTTAACCCCCCTCTCCTCAACCCCTCCCCCCACCCCCACCCTGCTGCGTGGGTGACCTCGTGCTCCCAGCGTGACGTCACGTCGAGGGCGCCTGGAACCCGGCCAAGAAGTGAGTTCCAGGCGCCGTCGTCGTGTTCTTCTCGTTCCAGGGATCAGAGAAAGTGTTCTTGTTACGGCCAGTCCAGGCGATTGCTCGTGTCCCTTCTTCTTCCCCTTTTCTTTCCCCTTTTCTTGATTCTTGACCGACGTTCGTTTCTCCAAGAGTGCGGTGCTGAGCGTGGAATGTTCCAGGCTCTCGGTATAAATCGGGTGACTGCGTTTACGTCTCATAAAGTCAAGCAGTTTTTTTTTTTTCTTCTCCTTTTTGCTTTCGGTTTCTTTCTCCCTAACCGTGGATTCTTTTTTTTTTTTTTTTTTTTTTGTGAACGAACTTACTTCGATGCATATCAGTCTCAACTTAAAAGACTGTTGACAATGTGCCTTTTTTTATGAATCTTTGCGTCCTCCGTCTTTGCACAGCTTCCAACGCCATCAATCTTGCAACTTGAAGCTGCCTTGTTGATGGAGTTTACTGCTGCAACGCCGTAATGATTGACGAAGATTATTTAAGATGCCGTTTTGGTTGCATGCCATTGAAACACTTTCATTTGGAAACTCAGGCGGTTTTGTTGTTTTAGATTATCTACATTCCAGAATACATTCATGTGCACAAATGTATACCAACCGGCATGCAAAGCCAGGCTCCTCGTCACCTTGGACTTTCTTCATTCCTAAACTCTTTGTTCCTCCACCATTAATCTTAGAAAGTTATCCATTGAACCGATGCACGGCGATGTTAAAGCATGACCCAATTAATAGAATATCCCCCATGAATGCAAACGAATGAAGCTAACTAGTAAACACTCCCAAAGGACTTCAAAAGCATAAGTAGGAGGAGCCAAGCCGCGATGTCCCCGGCCGGAATTCCAGGGGGGGCGCGCGGTGCATTCCCCGCAATCGCCACAAGGAAGCGCGGACGAAGCCCAAAGGATCGCAAGAAATGAGATAAACTTCTATAAATAGTTGGCGTCTCACCTTCGCGATCGGCCGCGTGGATCCGCAGCCTTGGTAGAAGGTGCGGCGCCAGGACCTTGGCGCTGACGCTGCGGCCGCGTAGGGAGGAGGGCTGGGCGGGTCCTGGCGGCGTCGGCGTTGTTGTTGTTGTTTTTTTATTATCATCATCATCATCAGAATTGTTGTCGGTTGTAGTTGTAGTAATGGTATTGATATTACTATTTTATTATCACTACTGTTTTTATTTATCTTATTATTATTATTGTTGCTGTTGTTGTTAATATCATTATTATAATCAATAGTGTTATCTTTACTATTAATATTAATGTTAATATTAATACTGGTAGTAATATTAATATTAATCACTACTACTAGTACTGCTACTCCTTGTTATTTAGTTAGAGTTTTATTTGTGTGTTTCTGCAAGGAGGAAGTCAGCTATTTAATGCTGTGGTTCGACAGCCTCCCGTGCTATTTTGCCTTTGTGATTTTTCGTATTATTTCATGAAAAATATGTATATAATTACTTCTTCGCGACATTTTCTTCCTCGTTGTATCCTAATGATTTCTGACCGTTTTCCGTATGAATTCATGACGAGCGGCCGTGCGCTCTTTCCACCATCAGCACTGAATGACGTCATCGTCCACAACCGACGACGCTCCCTGCCGACTGAATTATTCACAACCAATCAATGATCGTCTTAGTAAATGACGTCATATATTACGACCAGTAGAAGTTATTCTCACGGTGACGTCAGAGCTAAAAACGTGAGCGGTGTATTTTTCTCTTTTTTTCTTTATCCCAAGTCATCTGAAATACCCTCCTGTGGACTTTTCAATCGATCACTAAATTTCCTGCCGTTTTTTTTCTTTCTAATCTGGAGGTCCATCAGGCAACCCAAGCCGAGAACATGACGAAAATAGGACAAGGGCAATGCGAAATTAAGGTGGTTTTAGAAAAACGATAATTTTTTTCCTGAATCATTTGCAATTCGCACGAACTTTGTGAATGAAGGTTATGATTTTTTTTTTGTCTCGAGACGGTGCACGTGAAACAATTCCGATTGGCTGAATGCAACGTGCCCAAACAACACCGTCGTATTCTGAATAATTACCATCAATTATCATCACAAACCCGTTACCTATCTGGTAGTTATCACCGCAAACCTGTCCATTTTTTGTATCCATCCCATTAAAAAAAATGATTAAAAAAAAACAGTTTACAACACATCAACAGCCACGAAAGTGAACTAATACGAACGCAATGGAAAATGATTATCCTTTTTTTGTCGCTGTGAGAGCCTCGTCCCTCTGCGGCCGAGGTGAGGTAAGAGGCACTCAGAATTACGGGCCATTACAGTACTTCATTCCGAGTAAGTGCCGGAATTTCTCCTTTTTGCGGCCGTGTCTCTGGTGCAAGTGTCGGCTGAGGAGGAGTTGCATTGCGGTGGCAGCAGTGTGTGTCTTGGGCTTTTTCGGTGGCTGGTGGTCGGGGTTACCCTTGAGCTTTTAGTAAATTCTTGTTGTTGTTGTTGTTCTTATTGTTATTTGGTATTACTGTTGTTGTTCTTGTTCCTGCTGTTTCTATTATTGTTATGTTGTCACTGTTAGTTGTAGTAGCATTGGCAGTCTACTATTACCACTACTGCTACTGCTGTTATTGTTATTTTTGTCATCATTATTATTACCTGAATTATAGTCATGCCTATGATTTGTGTGCTTGCTGTAGCTTTCGTTGTCATCGCCAGTAGTATTTCATATGTTTTCTCCTTGTCACCGAAACCACCACCCTCCTCCCTCCCCCCTCCCCTTGCCCGCCTTCTGCTACCCCTCTCCATCCCTTCTCCTTTCATCCCCCTTTTCCACTCCCACTCCTCCTTCCATCCCTTCCCCCCCTTCCACCCCTCTCCCCCCTTCTTCGCCGTCTTCCACCCCCACTTCCCCCTCCTTCCCACATCCACCCTGATGCCTCCTCCTGTATCGTCCTAAGATACGTCGACACACTCTCGTGACCACGCGCCTTCGAGGTCAACGCTGGCTGATCCACAGGTACACTCTGGGCTCATTAACGGAGGAAGAGGAGGAGAAGGAAGAAGGGGGAGGAGGAGGAGGAGGAGGTGGAGGTGGAGGAGGAGGAGCAACAACACGTAAGGAAGAGGAAATAGAGTGGGATCAGTAGGAGAGAGGGTGATGGGCAGGAGGGTTTGGTGATGATGACGGCGATGACGAAGAGGAGTAGGAGGAAGTGGTGAAGACGAAGAGGTGATGGAAGGAATACGCGAGATTGAAAAAGTAGAAGTCCGTGGAGTCATCTGTGTGTAACATAAAAATTTTATGTTGTTAAGATGTGTGTCAGAGAGAGAGAGAGAGAGAGAGAGAGAGAGAGAGAGAGAGAGAGAGAGAGAGAGAGAGAGAGAGAGGACGAGAATAAAAGGTTGATATACGAAGGAAGAAGGACAAGACGAAGGAAAGAGAGATGTAGACAAAAAAATCTAGGATCAGCAGAGAAAAGGGGAAAGGAAATGGAGGGAAGGGTCTCTCTTTGCTCCTTCCTTTTTCCGACTTCATTCTTGACATCTAGCCTTCTTATCCCCTCTCCTCTGTGTCTCCCTGCCTCCGTCTTCCCCACCCTAATCCCCCCCCCCCCCGCCCCCGTCGGCAGCACCGCTGTCACCTTACGACCTTGTACGACCCATCAGTCTTAATAGGCCTGAGAGCTAGCAATCTTCAAGCCAGGTAGCGGTCTTGTGGGGAGAGAGAGAGAGAGAGAGAGAGAGAGAGAGAGAGAGAGAGAGAGAGAGAGAGAGAGGGAGGGGGGGGGATTTAAAATTTAAATTCAAAATAATTCACTCCATTTATTACAAAGGACATATTTTCTAAATGGAGAGACATGCAGACAGAGAGGGGTGGGAGGGGGTAACGAGACTTTTTCGTGTTTCGATAAAAGATATATTGCTAAGGGCACCAGTACCCTCTCTTCTCTCCAGTTCCATTATCATTTTTACACTTTAATCATCGTTCGCTCATTCTCCCAGTCTCTCCTTCCCTCTCACTCTCACTCTCCACACCCTGTCTCTCCCCTTCATTCCTGCCACAGCTACTCCCACTTCCCCTCTCCCCATTTACCCCCCCCCCACCTTCCCCTTCCGCCTTGCTCTATGGAGATACGAACTCAATTTGTGGAGTAAATTGAAAGGCTCCGAGGAATTTTTGAGGTTTTAAAGAGGATTTCTCATTCTATTTCTTTCGCCTTCTTGTATTTATGAACAGTGTTTCTTTGAAGTGTTTACAGGCGGGAAGACGCAGTGCATTGCAGAGTGGGAATACAATATTAGAGATAAGAGAATGTAAACAAGATGCGAGAGGGGGTAGGATAGAGAGAGAGAGAGAGAGAGAGAGTTTTAATTCAGTTTCAATGTGTGAGGGGAGGCTGGGGCGGACGGATACGTGATTGACGCATACTTGATCTAACCGAGTATGTTCCGTTAGAAATAGAATAGGCTTGGAAACATAGAATCCTGTTGCTCCTTCAGTTTTGTTTTATTATTCTTGCTATTTACCACTAATTAAAGACAAAGTGCGCTTTTCCAGCCCTGGGAAGAAGCCATAGCAGATTCGAATTTCCCGAGCGAAGGGTCAGCCTTAAGCGGGAGCCTCAGCCAACACCCGAATGTTAAATGTTGATATTTTTACTTTCCTTGTTTTATTGTTTTCGGTCATCATCCTCTCCAACGGCACCATTGGAGTTAGATATTTTTACGTGTTTTGATTGCGTAGCAGAATCTATTGCGCCAGTCTATTCCAGCGAGATAGGTTGTGTCGTTAGCAGCCAACAAACAAACAGACAAATTGAGGTGACTCCGAACGACAAGGCGGAAAGTTGAACCACCGGCCTTGACCCCTACCCCTGCCCCTCCCCTTCCCCCTCCCCCTCCCTCCACCTCCGTCCCAGGGCGAGGCCATCTTCAAATCCCCGAGAATCTACAAGCGCTTCCTAGGGAGTCCTTGGCTCCGGGTACATCGCCAGGAACAACTTCTTGACGGAAT
>NW_028234432.1:3284443-3306943 GCF_977035675.1 Penaeus japonicus | reverse complement strand
CCCCTTTTAATGTAATCCACCTTTTTTTATATCTTCTCTCCTTCCACATCCTCTTCCTCCTTCTCCTCCTCCTCCATCTTCTCCTCCTTCTCCTCCTCCTCCTCCTCCTCCTTCACGTTCTCCTTCTCCTCCTCCTCCTCCTCCTTCACGTTCTCCTCCTCCTCCTCCTCCTTCACGTTCTCCTTCTCCTCCTCCTCCTCCTCCTTCACGTTCTCCTCCTCCTCCTCCTCCTCCTTCACCTTCTCCTTCTCCTCCTCTTCCTCCTCTTCCTCCGCGTTCTCCTTCATCTCCTTCCCCTTGCTCTTTCATCCCCTCCCTCCCTCCCTCCCAAGAACTCTATCCTCCTAAATAATAGGCATTTTTTCCTCACTTCTTTAGGGTCGAGTAATCTGATTCTTCGAAGGTGGCGATAATAGAAGGGCATTTTAGCAAGCCTTACGCCCTCGGGGCTGGAATCGCTGCGTGTGTTTGGAGGACGGCCAAGGGTGGGCGTGAATGGGCGTTCCTCGCACCCCATTGCTCCTCGGTGTCATCTTGGGATACCATTAACACCGTTGAACGCGCCAGGGAAGTGCGTGTATGTGTGTGTGTGTGTGTGGGAGGGGGGGGGGGTGATTGCCCAGGGGAAAGATACAGACTAGTTCAAGCGCTGTCATGATCTTACCCGCGTATGATGATTCGCCATACACGTACCTCTTGTCACATGCTTAAGGGCTTTTGACAATTGGTAACGTTATCTTTCTACCTTCGTTCTATTACGCTCTCTCTCTCTCTCTCTCCTTCTCTTCCTCTCTCCCTCTCTCTCTTGTCTCCATAGCAACGTAACTACAGAAAAGCTTTGAAAAGGTAACAACTGTTACTGTTTCTGTCACTCTTCCTTAGTTTCCTGTCTTTCGGTTCATTCGTTTTCTCTCTCCATTTCCTAATCATTCTCCCTCTCCCTCCCTCCTCTCTCCCTCTCTCTCCCTCTCTCTCTCTCTCTCTCTCTCTCTCTCTCCCCCTTCTCTCTCTCTCTCTCTCTCTCTCTCCCTTCTCTCTCTCTCTCTCTCTCTCTCTCTCTCTCTCTCTCTCTCTCTCTCTCTCTCTCTCTCTCTCTCTCTCTCTCTCTCTCTCTCTCTCTCTCTCTCTCTCTCTCTCTCTCTCTCTCTCTCTCTCTCTCTCTCCCTCCCTCTCTCCCTCTCTCCCTCCCTCCCTCTCCCTACTTCCTATTCCCTTTCCCTCTCTGGTAATCCCTCTCCCTCTCGCCCTACTTCATGTTCCCTCTCCCTACCTCCTGCTTCCTCTCCCTCTCTCTAACTCTTGTTCCTTCTCCCTCTCTCTACCTCTTCTTCCTTCTCCCTCTCTCTACCTCTTGTTCCTTCTCCCTCTCTCCCTGACTCCTGTTCTACCTCCCTCCTTCTTCGCCCCTGAGCTCGTTCGCATTACTATTTACCCTCAAAATAATTTCCCCGTGTTCGGCTCGACATAAAGTAAAGAATTCTCGATATGGCACTTTGCGAGTTTAAGTGCATTTGGCCAAATTGTATTTGACTTTCCACTTGTGTTCCCTTTGTTAAACGTGGCTTTTGTCGGAGGCGATATTTTCCTGAAGGAGCTGTTAGCGACTCCCTCCGGGTTTTTTTCTTCTTGCAGGCGCTTGCGAATTTCCTCGGCGGCTTTCTCCGTATTTTCCTGATAGTTGATTAGGCCGGGAAGCTTTAAGGAAAACAAGGACGAGGGAAATAGGCCAATATACGTGTTTTTTTTTCTTTCTTTCTTCTTCTTCAACTGGGCGTGAGGTGTTTTTTAATGCGACTTTGTTACTCTCTGTCTGTCTATGTGTATGTTTGTATGTATGAAATGGCAGGGTGGGAATTAATCATATGTCACTGAACTTTACTTGACCTTGCTGACCTCGCTTGAGGAAAGGTTACCAAGACCTTTCCTTTTTCCGGTTAATGGCTTTGCGATATGGATCATTTGGTGAGCTTGTCTCTTTGTCTGGCAGTGCCTTTGTATTTCTCTCGCCCTCAATTATCTCGCTTTTCTATTTCTCCCTCTCCTTCTCGCCCTCGACCTCCCGTTGGATCAGTCTGTCTTTAATTACCCTTTTCTCTTTATTTGTTCTTTGTTCTGACGCAAGTTGTTTCCTCCCTTCACTTGCATCGCCCTTCTCTATTGATAACATTTTCCATCCGGTTGGATCATTTCTGTTCTCTCTTGTCCTCCTCCTCCTCCTCCTCCTCTTTCATGTGTCTTACGTCATTGTTGTCTTGTTCCCTCATTTGATCGCTTATCTCCCTCTCTCTTCATTTATCACACAATACTTCCTTTTCGCCCTTCATCTCGCTTCTTTTATTGAATTACGTCATTCCTCTTCTTTGTTCTTTCCTTTTCGTGTCCTAGCTTCCTGTTCTTTCCGACTTCTGCCTCCCCGTACCCTTCTGAACTCTCATTTCCCCCTTTTCCTCATTTTGATTTTAATTTTTTTTCTCTCTCTCTCTTTCTCCATTTTTCCTTCCTTCCTTTGCACTCCAGATACGTCTTCCCGCCTCCGCGCTCTACTTAGTCGGTGAGCATTCATCATATAGTGTCGAGGTGCTACAGTGTTTGTTATGATGCTGTCGACTTTTAATTGTGTGCTGGCAGTGCCTTGACTGCTGGCTAGCCTTCTGACCCGTGGCACTGGACCTTTCCCTTCTCTCCTCGTCGTGTGCCATCTCCTGCGCTCGCGCTCCTTACCTTTTTCGCTTCCACTTTTCCACTTCTGTTTCCGTGTCAAATTTTCATCCACTGGTCACTCTTACTCTCTTGCTCTCCTTCCCCCTTCTCTCCCACCCACCCCTCTCTCTCTCTCTCTTTCTCTCTCTTTCTCTTTCTCTCTCTCTCTTTCTCTCTCTCTCTCTCTCTCTCTCTCTCTCTCTCTCTCTCTCTCTCTCTCTCTCTCTCTCTCTCTCTCTCTCTCTCTCTCTCTCTCTCTATCCGTCCCTCCCTCCCTCCCTTTATCCCTCTTTCTTCCCTCTCAATTTCTTCTTCTCTCCCTCATCCTTTCACCATCTCTCCTTCCTCTTCCTCTTCCTCTCCCGCCGACGACGTCACCACGGCGCAAGATCTTATTGCCTGTGCCATTGTGTGGTGCTTGAGGTGGTGACAGTGTGGTGATCCTGTGTGTGTTCTTCCATTGCTCTCGCTTTCTCCCTCTATCGTATTTTTCTATTTTTGCCTTTATTTCTTTTTCTCTTTTCTATAGACGCATGTGTCATCGTTAGCGTATGATGGAACAAGTGCATGGAGGGGATGTGGGATAAGAATGAAAGTTAAGAAACAGGGGAATAGGAGAAGGGGATAAAGATATTACTCAACTCAAAGGACGAAAGAAGGACACAGAGGAAGAGCGGGAAGTAGATTAGATATGAAAGAAGTCGAGGTAACGAGCTCCATGCCTTCTCAAGCAACGCACCTCGAAACAGAGGGGGGGGTTTTGAGACTAATGCTGCCGTTTAGCTGTAAGGAGAATGGGATGGGGAAAAGTTGCACGGAACTCCTTATTTCGAGTGTATCGGTGTGTGTGTGTATCTGTGTGTGTGTGTCTTTGTTTGTGTCATTTGTCTGTTTGTGATAGATGGGGAGAAAGGAGACGTAATTTATTTTATCATTTTAGTCACCAAAGCCTTCAAAACGGTTTACCCCTTTTCTTGAATTGTGGGGGGGAAATCTTAATTCTTATTACTGTTATTATCGCAATTTACGCTGTTATTATTATTGGTAATAGCGATAGAATTAGATCCTATTTTCTTGAAAATCCAAGGAATGGGATAGACAGGATTCGTAAAAACAAAAATCATAAAACAAAAGTGGACAGAGTATGCTTACTCCCGGCGTCAACTATTTGATCAGAATAGCAGGAAAAACAGTAGGTATTGTTACTACTCTTACCATAATCTACTGTTATACACTTGGCAATAGTTCAGGTATTTTTTTTATGAATCTGATTGTAATGTTAATTGATTGCGAAATATTCACCATACAAATATGTAACACGAGAAACTCTGCGAGCCGATTCCGGGGACGACTGATTTAGATCTACACCGCCAGTCGTCGTCGTCGTCACAGCGACACTCGGTAACTTCCCAGCCCCTTCCCCGCGAAGTAATCGGAGCCATAGGGAGGGAATTTTGCGAATTTGAAGCAAGCAGAGGTGGAAGGTTCTAGATAGAGGTAGTGGGAAGGGGAGGATGTATGGTTGTCTCTACCGTCTTCAGTTGAGTGACGCGTGTGTTTGTGTGTGTGTTGACAAACACAAAAAAAACATTACTTACAACAATTCATTACTTACTTTACTTACAAGCCTCGCGATTTTTACCGATCTCCTCCTTGTTTCCTACGACCCCCCCCCACCCCCACCCTCTTCCCCCTCTTCTCCCCGCCCCCGCCCTCTCCCACATTTCCTGCCAAGGCGTTCCCTCCTGTCAGCGGACAAGGACACAATAGTGATGAACTTTAGGAGACACAAAAGGTCAAATCGATTCGATCTTTGTAGCAGCGGACGGAGACAAGCGAAGACGGAAAGGAAAGGAAGAGCGCGAGAGAGAAATAAAGGATGATTGAAAGATTAGAGGGAAAGAGGCGGGAAGATAGATTGAAGAAAAGGGGGATGAAATTAATCAATGAATTAGTTTAAAAAAGAAAGATGGCGATGGAGGAACGGGGAGGGGGAGAGAGAGAGAGAGAGAGAGAGAGAGAGAGAGAGAGAGAGAGAGAGAGACGGACGGGGGGGAGAATGACAGAAACAGTGACACTGTAATTATCCAAAAGTGTTTCTAGTTTTACGTTGTCAAAGAGACACACACTCGTTACCTCATATATGCACATAAATATAAATACAGTCTTGTACATATACCCATACACACTCGCGCTCTCTCCCTCAAACATGCTCTCTCATACACACACACACACACACACACACACACACGAGCTGGAGTGGAGAAGAATGTCTTGTAGGGATATTGTTATTTCCAAGCCTGCAACAAAGGGGGATGAGCTGGTGCGTTGCAGAAGTGTCAGCTCTGGATGTTCTGTTGCATCTTGCAAGATGGCGTTTGATACGGGCGCGACTCTGAGCGTTTTGTAGGGCCAAGAAAGTGAAGAGAATTTTTTCTATTGTTAGGTTTCCATTTTAGTAATTAGTACTCACCCGCGCGCGCGTATTTCCTGTTTTTTTGCCCATTTGCGATCATTTACCGTGTCGTTTCACACACTCGATTATTTTTACATGTGATTTTGCTTCAGTTGCATCATTCCCTTCAGTTATGCACTTATTCCCAATCGTAGAGAGGAAAGGGAGTGAGAAAGAAAAGGAAAGGAATTGGATAATTAAAGCGGCTCTGAAGATGAAAGGAATGAGTCGAGAGGGACGGGAGTCGAAGGACAGGAACAAGTGAAGGCATGATAACACTCGGTGAAACTGGTTGCGAATGCGTGGAAAGGAACCATGTTAAAGATACTGTCGAAATGAAGATATTCTCCCGTTTGGTGGATGGAACCATGTCAAACTAGCAGAAAAATAAAGGATTTCTTGTTTAACAGATTAATTTGAATTTCTAGAGACGTGTGTCGAGTGTGCGGCTCTGTCTGTCTGTCTGTAAGTAAGCATGCCTTCAGTGCGGGTTTAGAAGCAGGTGCACCAGGATCATCGACCCAGGCCAGCCAGCATCTCGAGTATGCTGGGGAGGCTTGGGGATTCGACCAGATCATGTCCTCTCTACCCATGAGGGCGGGGGGGGTGCCAGGTCCTGACGTCGCCGTGGCTGGTATTCTACCTGAGGGAGGAGGGGGAGGGGGAGGGGGCGGCGACGTCTTGACATCACTTTGGCTGCTATTGTACCCGAGGGGGAGGGGGGAGGGGGCTGCGAGCTCTTGACATCACTTTCCCTGGAATTGTACCCGAGTGGGAGTGGGGAGGGGGTAGCAAGTTCTCGACATCACCTTCGTTAGTATCAAGTCTGAGAGGGGTGTGTGTGTGTGTGTGTGTGTGTGTGTGTGTGTGTGTGTGTGTGTGTGTGTGTGTGTGTGTGTGTATGTCTTTGTGTGAGAGAGAGAGAGAGAGAGAGAGAGAGAGAGAGAGAGAGAGAGAGAGAGAGAGAGAGAGAGAGAGAGAGAGAGAGAGAAAGAGAACGAAAGTGGTGAGGGATGGGAGTGAGAGAAACAACACGAGATGAGTTGAGGTACAGAAGAGAGAGAGAGAAAGACCGAGAGGGTGGAGAGAGTGAAAAGAGTTGAGGAAAAAGAGGAAGGGGAGACATTTTATATAAGAGTAAAGAAAGGCGAATGGTTGTTTGGATGTGTGTGTGAGTGTGCGTGCGTGCGTGTGTGGGCATCTCGTGAGGGAAAGGGAAGTTGGCCAATGGAGAAACAGGCTTAGTGGAACAAGAAAGAGAGAGAGAGAGAAAGAGTTGGGTGCGAGAGGAGAAAGAGGAGGAGGAAGAGAGGGAAAAGGATAGGAAAAGTTAAAGTGGTAAGTGACTTTTTGTCTCAACGGACTCAATTGATTAGTCGTGATGTCCATCCGTTTGTTGAGAGAAGTGACGGATATTGAGAACTTGATTTCAGATCGGACTATGTTTTTAAGCATGTTGATTTAAGCGTTTAGTTACGTCACGAACTCGTCTCGCTCGGCGGGGTGAACGTCCAGCTTGTCACCACGAAGATTAAATTGTTCTTCTATCATTTACAAGTTTGGGTTTTTTATCACAAGTAGACGCAACACGGACGCCCATTTCTAAGGATTTCGTAGAGGGGGGAGAGAGGTGCGGAGCTTGGGACGTGTTATGCTACACAATTGCTTTTTCAAGTCTTTTTTTTTCTGGGTATTACACCTCCGCCTCCACTCCTTCCTCTCTCTTCCCGCGGCTCCCGTCTCCTCCCTCTCCCTCTCCCTCTCCCTCTCCCTGATTTACATCTCCCTCTCCGTGTTTACCATCTCCCCCGCCCCCTTCCTCGCAGCCCCTACCCCCCCTTCCTCGCAGCCCCTACCCCCTTCCTCGCAGCCCCTACCCCCCTCCGAGCCATATTCGGGGAAAAGTGTAAAGATTTACTTATACAATGGCACTGCGTTTTTTCTTTCTTTTGCCTTTTTTTTCCTCCCCGCATAATGAAGTCTCATTTCCTGGCAAGCGAAGCGTAACCAACCGGTGAAATACGAGAGAGACGGAGAATTAGATTGGCAGACAGACCGGCAAACAGAGACAGGGAGACTGCGAAAGAAGAAGAAAGATAGGGAAGGAGAAGACAGGAATAGAAGGAACAGAGGGAGCGAAACCTGTCGAAGTGAAGGGGGAAAGAGGAAAAGCAAGAGCTCGCGAGAGAAAGAGGCTGAGACAGACAGCGGGCCTTAGATATACTCAAAAGAATAGGAATCACAGGGAGTATACCTGGACTGAGCGCGGCTTGTTTATGTGTCTGGCGATGTGACGGTAGATGAGGTCGTGGTGTCGTATCCCCCACGTCATGATTCCAGTTCTCAGCAAAAGTCGAGCCTCCAGCCCAGTAGTCACACGTACGCTAATGAAATATAAGTTGTTTAGTGGGAATGGCAGTCACTTGCATCGCCTTTTACTGAAAACCATTAGTATCTCCAAAATTGTTGCAAAAATCTTATGACAGTGCGGACTACTTTTTTTTTTTTTTTTTTTTTTTTAACCTTTGACGCGACTATTACCGAAATCCATCGTTAGCAAGAAGGAATGAAGAAAGACAGTCGTTGAATGAAAACGCGAGCGAAAAGGGAGATATTTTCCCCATTGCTTTTTAGAAAACAAGAACACGTCCCTGCCAGACACTTGAGATGAGGAGGCTTATGCCGCTCAGGACGTGGGTTTTACACACCCACCCACTCTCTCTCTCTCTCTCTCTCTCTCTCTCTCTCTCTCTCTCTCTCTCTCTCTCTCTCTCTCTCTCTCTCTCTCTCTCTCTCTCTCTCTCTCTCTCTCTCACTCACTCACTCACTCACTCACTCACTCACTCTCACTCACCCAAGATTTTATTTTTGATTCTTTTATTTATCACAGAATGATTATGCTTTAATATATATGCGACCGCCAATTGCCTGCCCGCCGCTAGATCCACTAAACAGTAGACCAAATATCTCAAAGCCCAGGAGAACGAGCGAGACGAATCCAGATAACGCTTCAGTAACGACATTCAATGCCTCGAAAAAAAAATGTTAGACTCGTGTCTTAATGAAGGCGAGGGTGGCTGGCCTCAGTGCGAGCCGGGTAATGCTGGCAACAGATAATTAGGGGAATAAAGGGAGAGTATATAAAAGCCTGTAAAATTGTATATGTATATGTATATATTTTTTTTCTCTCATTTCTACATGATTTTCTTATTAATATCTTTCTTAATTCAAGGACGATTTTTCGAACACATTAGCCGATGTGATGCGTGACTGTACGTGTTGCAATAGGGAGTTGTTGATGTTGGTCGGTGTTCATTCCATTCAAGGTGATGTGTGTCTGGGTATCGTATGCGCGGATTGTTCACCGACTCTGGGACTTTCTTTTTGGATGTTCTATTGCATATAAGGATGAAAAAGTGCATATGGTGTTGTTGTTAGGAGTAGTTTACTATCTAATGATTGTACAAAAGCAAATAACAATGTTCTATCATCATTATCGACACTATCGTGAGAGTTTTGACAAAAGTTTGATACCGCCCCCTTATTGGCTGTGAAATGGTGCAGCTGCAAACATGAAGTTCTTAAAACATTTAAATGAATACCGTAATAACCAGAATGTGCATCCGTTTTTAATTTTCAATCCAATTAGGAAAAACTGAAATGTGTATGATTATTAATTCAGTTCTGATGTTCACTAATGTGCGTCCGCGACCATGCATATAAATGTATTCCTTTACTTACACTGTAATAACAGAGTTCAAGTACAGTTTTGATACAGCGAAAGGTGCTGTATTATTTCTTACTCGTTTTGATAAATTAAGAGTGATGATATAATAAAGATTATGATAACCGTTTCGATTCTGCCGATTTGCTTGTCGATTGACGAATAAGAGTGAGATAAATAATCATATGCAATGGTTGGTTAATTGCAAGTTAACGATGAACAGCTGATAAAAATGCGACGGCGCAATAGCGTGACATTCGTGATCAACCATTGGGAATTGTTGAATAGAATGCCACCACATTTCCGGTCCAGATTTCGGAAGTGCCGGTGACAGGGGAGCGTGGGATGCAAACGTGGCACTGTGCCAAGTGTCATCTCGAAGAGTGAAACGCGCCCACACACATGCAACATACACATGAGAGAGAGAGAGTGAGAGAGAGAGAGAGACAGAGACAGAGACAGAGACAGAGAAAGGGAAACAAAAGCAAAGACAAAGGAGTGGGTGACATGCCAGAGGAACTTTTGGCTCTCAACTTTGCATATATTTTTGCCATTCTTTTCTCTAACACTCAAAAAAATCTCCAGATGTCCCCTTCTCTCTCTCTCTCTCTCTCTCTCTCTCTCTCTCTCTCTCTCTCTCTCTCTCTCTCTCTCTCTCTCCCTCCCTCCCTCTCTCCTCCCTCCCTCTCTCCCTTCTCCCCCTTCCCTCTCTCTCTCTCTCTCTCTCTCTCTCTCTCTCTCTCTCTCTCTCTCTCCTCCCTCTCCCTCCCTCCCTCCCTCCCTCTCTCCTCCCTCTCTCTCTCTCTCTCTCTCTCTCTCTCTCTCTCTCTCTCTCTCTCTCCCTCTCCCTCTCCCTCTCCCTCCCCCTCTCCCCCCTCCCCCCCCCCCGCCCCCCATTTCCCTGCCTCCTCGCGCTCGATGATGTTGAACTTGAAAATATTTTACTTGAAATATTTTACTTTTCGATTTTTCTTTCTTGAATTTCATACCGCTTCTGTTTTGTTTTTGTTTTTTGTGTTTTTGTTTTTAAGCTTCGGTTTAATTTATTTTATTTTTTATATGAATCTGCCTCTCTCTCTCCTTCCCTACCTCCCTCCTTTCTCTCCCTCTCTCACCCTCTCCTCCTCCTCCTCCTCCTTTCTCTCCCTCCCTTCTCTCCCTCCCCCCCCTTCTCTCTCTCTCTCTCTCTCTCTCTCTCTCTCTCGACACTTTGCCTTTGCTCTCTGAGGATTTAGTAAACTTTGCAGTCCTTTAGGCTAACGCAACAGAATATATTTATTTTAATCGTCACCTGTTTGATTATTTTGTTGCATCCTGTAGGAACTTTGCTGATCAGGAGATTGCATTCTCCCTCGCACTTCCCTTATGTAGGGGAGAAAGAGAGAGAGAGTGGAAAGGAGGGAGGGAGGAAGGGGTAAGGGAAAAGTGGAAAGGAGGGAGGGAGGGAGGAAGGGGTAAGGGAAAAGTGGAAAGGAGGGAGGGAGGGAGGAAGGGGTAAGGGAAAAGTGGAAAGGAGGGAGGGAGGAAGGGGTAAGGGAAAAGTGGAAAGGAGGGAGGGAGGAAGGGGTAAGGGAAAAGTGGAAAGGAGGGAGGGAGGAAGGGGTAAGGGAAAAGTGGAAAGGAGGGAGGGAGGGAGGGAGGAAGGGGTAAGGGAAAAGTGGAAAGGAGGGAGGGAGGAAGGGGTAAGGGAAAAGTGGAAAGGAGGGAGGGAGAAAGAGAGAGAGAGTGGAAAGGAGGGAGGGAGGGAGGAAGGGGTAAGGGAAAAGGAGACTGAGACAGACAGACAGAGAGTAGGAAAGTGGGGAGTGGGGAGTATCCTTTGATTAATAGCAGTTCTCGTGTTTGTATGGCTTGTGAGGAGCATGCTTTTGTTAGTGTCGACCGTGTACATCGACGACTTCAATCATTTTCCCTCTTCCCCTCTTGCAATTTCCGGGAAAATACAATGGCGGGAGAGGGAGGGGGAGAGATAGAGAGAGAGAGAGAGAGAGAGAGAGAGAGAGAGAGAGAGAGAGAGAGAGAGAGAGAGAGAGAGAGAGAGAGAGAGAGAGAGAGAGAGAGAGGAGGGAAAGGAGAGAGAGGGATAGAGGGAGAGAGAGAGAGAGAGAGAGGGGGGGAGGGAGGGAGAGAGAGAGGGAGAGAGGGGAGAGAAAGAGAAAGAGAGATAGAGGGATAGAGGGAGAGAGAGAGGGAGGGATAGAGGGAGAGAGAGAGGGAGAGAGAGAGAGAGAGAGTGGGGGAGGGAGGGAGAGGGAGAGAAAGAGAGGGATAGAGGGAGAGAGAGAGAGAGGGATAGAGGGATAGAGGGAGAGAGAGAGAGAGGGATAGAGAGAGAGAGAGAGAGAGAGAGAGAGAGAGAGAGAGAGAGAGAGAGAGAGAGAGGAGGGAAAGGAGAGAGAGGGAGAGAGGGAGAGAGAGAGAGAGGGGGAGGGAGGGAGAGGGAGAGAGAGGGAGAGAGGGGAGAGAAAGAGAAAGAGAAAGAGAGATAGAGGGATAGAGGGAGAGAGAGAGGGATAGAGAGAGAGAGAGAGTGGGGGAGGGAGGGAGAGGGAGAGAAAGAGAGGGATAGAGAGAGAGAGGGATTGAAAGAGAGGGATAGAGAGAGAGAGGGAGGGAGAGAGAGAGAGAGAGAGAGAGAGAGAGAGAGAGAGAGAGAGAGAGAGAGAGAGAGAGAGAGAGAGAGAGAGAGAGAGAGAGAGAGGTGACGCCCCTGCACGGGCTTCGGTATCTTCCTCTTATCTGCAGAGAATATTAATTGTATTAGTATTTTTGTTACGCTCTCCAGAGATTGCGAAGCATAAACGTATCATTAGTCGGTGACGTATGCACGAACCTCGTCTCGTAACTTGGGTATCATGGAGCAGTCAGTAACTCTGCTAAGGTGCAATCATTTCCTCGCACTCCATTATTCTCTTTACTCGCTGCTTCCTAGACTTTTCTCTCTCTCTTTCTTTCTTTCTCTCTCTCTCTCTCTCTCTCTCTCTCTCTCTCTTTCTTTCTCTCTCTCTCTCTCTCTCTCTCTCTCTCTCTCTCTCTCTCTCTCTCTCTCTCTCTCTCTCTCTCTCTCTCTCTCTCTCTCTCTCTCTCTCTCACTCACTCACTCACTCACTCACTCACTCACTCACTCTCATACTCCCTCTCTCCCTTCTTCCCTTTCCTTCACCCTCTCTTGAGTGTTTATATTGTTGTTCTCCTCTGTCGTTTTTTGGCCCTTCCTCATTGTGGCAGTTCAGTTGTCATTCCCAGCGCGTGCAAACTCCTGAAGGTGTGGGTCGGGAACTCCTGCGAAATCATGTTGCCAAGAATCCCCGAGTCAGCTTCGGAACGCCCTTCGCTGCTGATCAAACAGTTGCAATGGAGCGCATGCAATAGCTGCAACAAACTACTTTAACAGTTACCCAACACCTGTAGCGCAGCGCAAACACTGCGCTCTGTGGTTGATATTTACCCGGTACACGCGGCCTGTTGTTTTAGTCGGTTTTAGGGTTACTTTTTGCCTGGGGCTGGAGGCGTCTACTGGAATTCTCATGTTTTATCTGATGTAACATGTTTACAGATATGTACATGCATATATGCATACATATATACATACATATATACATACATATATACATACATATATACATACATATACACATACATATACACATACATATACACATACATACATATATGTATATATATGTATATATAAATACACACACACACACACACACACACACACACACACACACACACACACACACACACACACACACACACACACACACACACACACTAACATACATGGTAAAATAAATGCTGCATTTTGAAACCACCGCAGGTATGTTTATTTTCCGTCGCATACTAATTGCTTAAAAGCGCTCACTTTAGCTTCGTTTAGTTTTGATTCGTTCCACAACCAACTGTAGAACTCCAAATGAAATATCACCGACGACAGCCATTTCCCGTGACCTCGATGTGTTTTATTTATTTTGGCTTTTTTGTCACCGTGTATTCTCTGCGTGGGACTTGTGTAACATTTGGTGTAATACGATGATCTTTCAACACAAACTGCATGTTAAAACTCGATCCTGCTCTTGGGGGCGACAGCGGCACGGATTTTTTTTTTTTCAATTTCGTCATTTCTTTCTTTTGCTTTACATTTACTCATTCTTCCCGCGTTCTGTATGAGCGAACTGTCATCCCAGGGGAAGTTCTCGGTGGGATGAAAGCGAAGGAAATGCAGCGTGGTCGTTGGGGTCATTATCGCTGGCCACGGTATCGAAATCAGGCGTGCCAACAGTAACTTGTGCCTCCTCGTTCGCAACTGTTATTAAGTCTATTCGCTTGTGGAGTCGTTATTCCGATAATTGCTTAGATGGAGGCGGGATTCTGTCGATGTCTTGAAAGAGTTTTTCCGTTACTGTCCCGGAGATAAAATATGTTAATGAAGGAAGAGACAGAAAGAGTTGTATACCCTATTCACGCGGTTCACCTTGAAGTCAGTGACCTGCGGGTAAATGCCTGGAAGGGTTATTTTCTTAACCTTTGGCTCGAGGTTTCAGCCATAACTGCGATGACTACAGACCTTGATTTAATGCAGCAGAAACAGTTAGAGACCGGATCATATGGATGATATTTATGTCATTTTTTTGCCTGTAACGTGCTTGCCAATATATTCATGTGTTCGGATATATATAAAGAATGTGTTACAATAGTTGTGCTAACAGTGAATGCGAAGCATATGTTTGCTTATATCAAGTATGTACATCTGGATAAATATATACTTATGCTTAAACGGGTGCATACACGAACATTGATGCATACATAATCCTGTTTGCGTACATGTATGAGCGTTTCACACACACACACACACACACACACACACACACACACACACACACACACACACACACACACACACACACACACACACACACACACACACACACACACACACACACACACACACACACACAACTCCATTACAATTACTGCAGATCCCTCGTTCTTGCGGTGCTGACCAAGTGTTGAAATGCATGACCCCCCCCCCATCCCCCCACTCCCCATTCCCCAGTCCCCAGTCCCCAGTCGTCCAGGCCGTACTTGCGATGGAAAAGAGCTTCTGTCGAGTCTGTGTTCGTGGCTGGAGGTTCCGGCCGAGAGGACATCGTGCCGTGTCACACGCGAGAGCCGGCGGATTTCAGTCTGGGATTTAGGCAAGCGAATAAAGTGGAGGGAAACATTTTAGGAATGAATGAGACTGATGTGATTTCGCCATGAGGACAGACGAAGATTGTACGAATTAACCGTATGACGAACATAATCGTAGAGTCCATTGGAACACGTCACATACATCACGGAGTGTGCTGCCTTACTGAACGGGTTTGAATCTAAAGTTTAAATCAACTCGAGACTTCAATTCATATTTTTTATGCACTCGTACGAAACCTACATTATGTGAAGGTACTCTTGCTAATCCCTCTTCGATCTGTGCGTACGAAATTGATGCATTGCAATCCCGACCATTCACTTTCTGTAATTTGTCATTTTTATAGTTATTCAGATATTCTTTACAGGCTATAAATATAAGTAGATTCTCAAAAACATGTTGGTGTAAATTACAGCGAGACGATTCAGTGCATTATGGATATTTTATATTCATAAGAGTATAACGGTACACACATTGTTGATGATGTTTCCAGGATACATGTAAACAGAGATAAACATTTAACATATATGTTTTTTTTTATAATTTCGCTGACACACAAAGCATTTATTTCCTTTCACTTATCTATGTCTTGGAATAGGTTTTCATTTATTTATTTTCATTATCATCTCTATCATCATGAATATCTTTATTTTTATGATTGCAGCAATCATAAAAATAAAGATATTCATGATGATACAGAGATGATAATGGGATCATAATCAACGACACAAACAGTATCGTCATAAGACTGTTC
Source organism: Penaeus japonicus (assembly GCF_977035675.1). NCBI lineage: Eukaryota > Metazoa > Arthropoda > Malacostraca > Decapoda > Penaeidae > Penaeus > Penaeus japonicus. The sequence continues at coordinate 3,292,116 of NW_028234432.1, read as the reverse complement.
CGTCCACCTTTTCCCTCCCCCTTTGCACTCCGCGCCTAAATGTGCTTTAGCACTAACACTCCGCTTGCCCTTTTACTGTGTGCATTTACCCGAAATAAAGTGTATGTGAAGTTTGGTATAGTAATGATTTTCCGTGTGAGGATTAACATCAAATTCCTTTTTCCTTGATCGCTCATTTATGGCACTGAATTGTCGCCTATTCTGTGACTTCAAGCGCGCCATTACACCTGGTAGAACACACACGTGTGCGTAACCGTTATGTGCACAACGGCGACGGGGAACTCCACCTACATGGTGTGTTGCCAGAGTAACGATAACTCCGGCATTGTTATATGCACTCTTGCATGATATGTTATCGCATAGGTGTAGCGTCAGTATTTAGTGTAATTAATGCTTTCTCTTTTTTAGGTTAATTTTGTTGTCGTGTATGTTCAGTTCTTTTGGTTCTTGACGATTTTAGAATGCGTGGGCGCTGCCGCCGACTTCGCCTATGTTTTCTGGTATTTTGTGTAGATTAACACATCAAAACCTGCAATTATTCTGTTTGTTCAGAAGCAACTTTTTTTCTGCCTTTCTATGCCATATCAACAATTTTGTGCGTTTAGCATAGCATGTTGTTTGTTGTGGGTCATTGATATGCATGTGGCTGCTGAGCATGAAATGGATCAAGAGGGATGGAGCTCATCTCACTCGTTATTTCTTCAGTCCCATGACCACTTTGTGAGAATACGATAGCGAAGAAACATGTAGCACAGCAAGCGATAAGCTACATCATCATCTGTTGTTTCGCCAAGCACAGTAACCTAGTAACGGGTCTCGTGCCTGTCCAGCAATCACGTGTTTGTTGCATGATTCTTCCCTCTCTTATTTTTCCGCCTCTCTCTCTCTTTCTCTTTCTTTCTCTCTCTCTTTCTGTCTTTCTCTCTCTCTTTCTCTTTCTCTCTCTCTCTCTCTTTCTCTCTTTCTCTTTCTATTTCTCTCTCTCTCCCTCTCTCCCTCCCTCCCCTCCCCTCCCCTCCCCTTTCCTACCTACCCACCCACCCACCCTTTCCCTCTCCCATCATGCACTCCCACTATTTTGGTGGTCATCTCTAGGGAAATGATTAGTGTAGGTTTAGACATCTTTTCCGGAAAGTCTGTTGACACAAACGATATGATGGGGCCTGCACTGCTGGGACGACTGTTGGCGCAGCGATTACTTCTTGGCCGATTTTGAGGACGCCATTTTGGTGCGCTCGATGCCGGATGGTCATGGACAGTAAAACGTTTGTTGATGTTTTACGTCTTTATCTATTGTCTTCCTCTTTCTTGTTTGTTTCCCTTTTATAGACCTCCCATCTCATTTTTGCTAATATATACATTTTGTTTATTAAAAAAAGAGAATTTTATGACATCACGACATTCTCAAATGGAAAGCGCTTGTGGTCCACGATGGTTTGTGTTCATTTGCACTTACAACTTTGAAGATGCATTAAACTTTATGGGTCGATGAATATATGGTGACAATTTTATGATTTACCCATGGTGAAGGTTTCTACTACTAATGTTATGATATTGATATGATGAATTACGACATATCTTAGTACTTATTTTTCTTATTACTGCAAGGTTCTGTGACGGATGCTAGACTTCTACTGTAAATCTCCCTTTAGTATTGTATTTTGATTCACATTTTTCACTTATGCCATTAGTTATTTGCATAAAAAAATAACTAACTTCACATATTACCCCCATTATATGTTATCTACGTTCATTCACAGTAGCGATCAAGGAACGATTATAAACAATTACATGATGTGATATTACCTGTATTGCTCCTTGATGTTACACTAGAATTTCACGCCCAACCGTCTCTCTCTTTCCGCAGCCCATCCGTCTGAGGGAAACAAACCGCCCACGAGTCCCCATGAGAAAGGATCCCAGCCGCAAGCCAGTGGTAGGTGATCAGTGTCCGAAAGGGAGATTTCAGAAGGGCGCTCATATATTATGTATATTTCCACTCATCGACATCATAAATGAGGATGTGTAGTTTTGAATCGGATTTCAGTACCGTTCTGTGCTTGATATACTCGATGAGGGAAAAATAGGGATTATGTTGTGTCTCACCAGTAAAAAAAAAAAAAAAAAAAAACATATACTAGTTGTCTATGACCAATGGTAACACAGTTTATGGTAATAGTGTATGAGATTCTTCGTCTTTGCAAAGTTTTTTCCATGTCCTTTATCCCCTATCTTACCATATTGCTACTTGGCAGGAGCGGCAGGGCACACAGAGGTGCGGGTTTCTTCAACAGTGAGAGCAGTTTCCTCCTCATCTCCGTCTTCTGTAGCAACTAAGGGAGCTGGACTCCCAAAGCAGCCCTCACCAGCTGGACTAGCAGCTGCTCAGAGCCAGCCACAGCCACCACATATGGTAGTGGTGGAGGGCACTGGCTCTGTGCCACAGGTTCGGCAGACTAAAAAGACCACTGTGGTTAAGAAGAGCAACATTGCATCTTCAACTGGGCTTTCTATTAATGCTTTAAAGGGAAAGACAAAGGTATGCTTATTGACTCTTGGAAGATTTTTTTTTTTGTGGCCATGTCATATAGGCTTACAGTATGGTAGCATGTTTGCCATCATTTTCAAATCAAGAAGTTGCATGATCAATTCAGTATCAGTTCACAACAAGAAATCAATTTGTTCAGTTAGTTTTATGTATGTTCATTTTTCCAAAATTGAAATGTCACACTTTAATACAGAGCATTTTTACAATGATAAAGTGGATTAAGTTAATGTAGTATTGCCATGATTTATATTGCATTTGATACCAGTTGATATATTAATTTACTTGCACTTGAATTTGAGCTGTAGTTTTTTTTAAATAACTTTTGTTTGTCATGTTCCAGTGTGTTAACAAGTATGATTCATACTTTTAGACAGTCACTTCACTGCACATGAATGATGATATAGTACAATGTGAGGGTCTTATTTCTGAAGACATACAAGCATTTGATAATTACACATAGATGTAAATGAGTGTAGATAATTAAGCAATTTCTGCAATGATTATTGATTAAAAAGAAAAATAAATAGATAGAAGCATGACTTGACTGGAGTAGGTGAATGTTATGTGAGTGTTAGTTAGGATTTTATATATGCTAAACAATATTGCATAATATATATATAATCCACAGGAGCTAGAAAAAGTCTTGTTAGGAAAATCAAAATATCACTTCTCACTCCTTTTTTATCCAACAGGTTGGAGAGAAATATGAGTCTGGGTTCAATGTGCCTCATGAAGAACTATGTCCTAACAATGGAAGAGAGCTGAAAGTGCTAGTCCTCATCACAACAGCCCCAGATCATGAAAAGCATCGAACAGCTGTTAGACAAACGTGGGGTCACTTTTCGATCAGAAAGGATGTCGTCATGGCATTCATGATCGGGAGGACCAACAACCCTACCATTCAGGCTAATATTGACAAAGAAAATGAATTATATGGCGATGTTGTACAAGCAAACTTTATTGATCACTACAGCAACCTTACTTTGAAGACAGTATCAATGTTCGAATGGGCCAAGACTTATTGCTCAGAATCACATTTCATTTTGAAAACAGATGATGATATGTTTATCAACATGCCTTTACTTCTAACCTTCATTGACTCCAAGATTAATGATCGACGTGTCATGTATGGACGGCTTGCTAAGGGCTGGAAGCCCGTTCGAAACAAGAAGAGTAAGTACTACATTGACACTAGTACTTACAGCAAAACTAGATATCCAGATTTCCTCACTGGGCCTGCCTACCTCTTCACCAATGATGTGGTGGACGACATCTATCAGAAAGCCCTCGGCACTACTTTCTTCGTGTTAGAAGACGTGTTGGTGACTGGCATTGTTGGGGAGAGTTTAAGAATTAAGAGAGTAGGAGACTCACGCTTTAGAAATGAGAAGATTAAATTAACAGACACATGTAGTCTAATGAAAACAATATCAATCCATATGGTTAAATATGAAGAACAGTTTGATATATACAAACGGACACTAGACGGGAAGGCGAAATGTAAAACAGGATAGTAGACATTAGGTAAGCCCTTGCCATTCCCCATGGGCAAAGGCTCGATGTCGTCAGGTATAGTTTCCCATGTGATAGATGAAATATGATTTATGCTCAAAACATGGCTCTTTGGAAGTCTGTGATTCTCCGTTAAGGCGTAATGGAAGTCAAGAGACAGTTTCATTAATGTCTAGTCCTTCATTGCATGTGGTAATAAGGGAAAGCAATGCCTTTATGAGCTCATAAGATTATTTTCGAAAAAGGTACAGGATTTTGAGAATGGTACTGCTAGTGAGCTTGAAGTGCTGAGGAGCAGAGCCAAAGATAATCCACTGGTGGGAAGTCTTACAGAATGTTGTGAGAAACATGTGAATTAGTTTTAGGAAAGGATGAGACTGAGAGCTCCTACTTTGTCCAAACTTTAGAAAAATGTGCTAAATATTTGAGAATTAACACAAGTACTTTAGTGATAGAAAATGAACAAGAAGGACTGAACACTTTGCTATCTGTGATCTGAATCCATTTTCTCATTGCTTTCTCAAGTTTGTTGGAGTGACCTAAGTCAGCTTGCAGTGTTTTTAAGATGTTCCTAGTGTGAGAAAATACGGTCAGGGTTAATTAATTGCACAAGAATTTTCAGTGTTATGACATCATATTTGCACAAAGTTTGAACTGTATTTGTAGTATTTACCATAAATGATACCCAGGTGGTATTAGACTCATTAAATTGTATATTGTATATCATATACAATTTTTTATCATCAAATATATATTTTTCTTGCTGTCTCTGGAATAATTGTGTGAGTAAAAATTTAAAAAAAGTGAATAAATAGGTTGAACTACATATAGATACATGTATATTCCACTTTTGCCATGACTGTGAACAACATCGTTATTGTGACCCTTACAAAAGAGAGGGAAAGTGTTAAAAACAAAAGAAAGATAACCACACTTAAGATTGCAGGTTTTGCTATGCACTTGCATGTTTATAAATTTCATTACCATGGACTGGTGTGAATCATCATTGTCAGATTTGTGTGTTACTGTTCTGTGAGTCCATCTGTTCATTGATGCTTGTAGGAAATACTCTTCAATGGCCTCAGTGTACATAATTGTTGCATATCATTTTCCTTTTTCTTTCATTATTATTATTATTATTATTATTATTATTATTATTATTATCATTATTATTATTATTACTACTACTACAACTACTACTACATTTTTTAGGAAGAACTGATGTATGGAATATTGTTCATACTAGTCATGAGAAGGCAATTCAGAGAAAGTTAGTTGCTGTCAGAATCGAGTTTGTCACTGTGGCAATATTATTTTATTTCCTGTTGCTTGATTTACAGTATTATGATTTTAAAGATGTTGATTCCATTTACCAGATCATGAATAAGGGTGAGCAGGACAATAAAGCAATACCATATATGCGGTAACAAATCAGAAGTGAGGCCCACATGCTTTGGCTGATGATGAAATGTTCGCAAGGATAAGGAAAGCTATATTGAATCTTGTAAATACCCCTCTGTTTTGTTTCATACTGCTTGTTTAATTCTGCTGTTGTTCTGTCGTTGTCATGCAGGCAACTTCAACATCAAGTATTGATTGGTGATTTTCCTGTTGTGGTGATCACCTATGTTAACTTTGCATTTAGCTCATTTATAGTATGGATGAGTATATTGTATTTCAGAAATGGCATGTTGTAGATCACCAGTAAAGTATTAATAAGCATTCCATCTCTCTCTCTCTCTCTCTCTCTCTCTCTCTCTCTCTCTCTCTCTCTCTCTCTCTCTCTCTCTCTCTCTCTCTCTCTCTCTCTCTCTCTCTCTCTCTCTCTCTCTCTCTCTCTCTCTCTCTCTCTCCCCCCCCCCTCCCTCTCCCTCTCTTCCTCTCCCTCTCTCCCTCTTTCTTGTGTAATGTTTATTAATACATAGGTTTTACTTCACAAATATGCCATATCTTTGCATTTCTCACAAGACCTTTGGAACCCACCGGTGAATATTTTTTCCTTTGTTGCCAAACCTAAGTTATGCCCAGTGTAACAAGAAGTCATAAGAATCTTAATGGAAGCAGGCTCTATGCTAGGTTAGAGCTGGCCAAAGAATCCAGTCAGTACAGGCATTAGCATGTGTCTCATAACAGGAGTGACCTGGCCACAGCTCTGTGCCTCCTCCAGCTGGTTACTGGACTGTCTGTGTTCCTTGCACACACAACAGAGATTGGCCTAGGTCTTAGCTAATATCTTTCCAGCATGCAAGAATTTCAAGTGAAATTAGAATAATTTTTTTTATATGAAATATAAGTTACGGATGTATAAGTTGCCAAGAGGGGAGATATGTCCAATAAGTATCATGTAATTGGAGAAAAAAAAATACAGATAGAAAAGTAATAACAATACAGAAAGTATGTTTAGAAATTTCATAATTTCATATGAAGGTATTTTTTTATTTGTGTAGCAGAATGAGGTGGTGTATTGTATAATATCTACTGTTGAAACATATTTCCCCTGCTAATGTGTTGGCTTTTCTCTAAAGCCAAGAATTTGTTCTGATCACTGTTTGTTTGGGTTACTTTTTCCTTTTCTGTAATAGGTGTGAGAGAGATTGCAAATGAGAGCTTGCGTGTGTGTGCTGTGTGCGTGTGTGTGCGTGTGTGTGTGTGTGTGTGTTTGTGTGTGTGCGTGCGTGCGCGTATACACTTGCGTGCATGTGTGGTGAGTGGTTTGTGGTGTGTGCGTGTGCGTGTGTGCACATGGGTGGCATGCGTGCATTAGTGTGTGTGCCTGTGTGCATGTGGGTGGCATGTGTGCATTCGTGTGTGTGCATATGTCTTGCGTGCTATCTCACCTTCTTTTTCATTTCCCTGTCTTTCAAAGCTTGCTTAACCCCTTTGGTTTCTCAGTCAAACTGAACATGAAGGCTATATACCTCCTTGACAGTATATGCATGTTTTGTGTATTGCATTTTGTAATATAGATGATTACTGTGATAGGTTTTATCTGAAAATCATTTTAAAAGAGTAGTTTCTACTGAAGGTAACCCATTGCAGTTCTAAGGATTTTGTCATAATTCCTATAATTAAATGTTTAAGACAAAGACTGCCTCCCAGAATGGACAATATGCCACTATTTATTTATTCTTTTCTATCTCATTCTTCCTTATTTTCGTTGTTCATTCTGTACCTTCTTTTTTCTTTTTTTCTGATTTTTTCAGCTAGTTTTAATTACACTGTTGACAGTATAGAATTGTGTTGTGAAGTTTTTGTATTAAAGAACATTTCCTGAGATGTCTGTGATATGAAAGAAAAAACCTAAGTGAGTAATGTTTGTGTAAGAGAGAACATTTATCAAGATCTGTTTTTAAGAGCATATCATTTCTGCCATTTATACCATGATATCTATTATCAGTTTTGAATTTCAAATGCAACTTTTAAAAACTGGTCTTGATTTGAGAATGGGTGAGGTGCTTCTCCTTCTGGTGGAGTTATATGCATTTGTGTAAATCATAAAGAAGCATATGAAGTGCATAAGTAATCTTTGAGATCCTGTGGAACTTTATATGAGGACCATATGAAGGGGTTCTTGCTGAAAATTAGTTTGTTACTCCTTAAATCAGTGTTATGG
>NW_028234432.1:3261943-3266943 GCF_977035675.1 Penaeus japonicus | reverse complement strand
TGCCCTACGTCATCCGCGGAACATGGTTCAGCTTCGAGAGCGGCAGCAACACCATCACCGACATCGATCAGACGACCATGTCCGGCCACGGGACCTGCGTCGCCTTCAAGGTGTACCGCCACGACTACAAGGCCTTCCTCTTCAAGGACGACGAGTGCTACTACTGCGTCCACTTCAACGTGCGCACCGTTAACGTGCTGGAGAAGAGCGAGAGTGAGTGAGGCGGCTGGACGTCTGGCGCGGGGCTCAGTTCGCGAGTCTTCTTGCTCTTTCGATGCAGTTTGGCTTAGTTTGCTTGTCATTGTTATGGTGGCATTGAGTGTAGATTTAGTGTTCCTTTTGTCGTCATTAACACTGTGCCTTATTGTTCTTATTGCTGGAGGAAAGTGTATTCTTTGCAGGTAGCGGATTGTTTTGAATTTTTTGTTGACTCCATATATTGAATGCGATTCTCGTAATAAATGCAACATTTGCCTGACATTTACAGCGATAGTTAGATCTCTGTGAATAGACTTTTTAGATTTCAGTCATTTTCCCCGTAGCGTGAACAGGTACGGAGGGAATAATAACCCAATCATCTATTTGTTCCAACTGCTGTTATTATTATATTTTTCTTCATCCTCCTCTCCCCCGCCTCTTCATTTCTGCCACGATCCCTTTTGTTAATCATAACGATCATTCCTCTCCACCCCCTTTCCCCCTTTATCCACCATTTCTCCCTATTCACCGCCATCCGTCCCTCCGCATAGCCGGCTGCGTGACGTTCCCGAGAGGCCAGACGCCGTCGCTGGAGGAGGCGTGCAGCGAGATGGACAAGAACCAGGCGCTCATCACGATGTTCAACGAGAACTACGTGCCTAAGAACTGTCGCTCGGCCATCGAGGGCGTGTGGCACTTCGCTTACCAGAACAGATTCAGGTGAGGCTCCGTGTTGTTATTGTTAGTTATTGTTTTATTACTGCTGTTGTTATTGATCTTGTCTTTATGATGTTTTTTTTTCAATGGATAGAGCAAAACTCTTGCTTGTATAGTTTTTTTGTTTTTTTTTATTTCATGCCTTTTTCTGTTTACATTCCAAACTGTTCCTTAACTATTCTATTAAATGGTAGTACACTTCATAACCTGCCGAATCTCGTCATATTTTGTAAAGCTATACAGCACTAGCCCAGAACTGCCTGTTTTATGGTACTTATTCGAAATCGTGAATGCACGAAACTCTGTCTCGTTACTCTAGCTGTGGCGAAACTGGGACCTCTTTTCTCACGCTGTTGTCCATGCTCTTCGCAGTTTCACGGGCGAGTGCAACCACCCCGAGGCCAAGATCCACTCGTGCCAAGAGCCCGGTAACCAGTTCCTCATCGCCAACCAGAAGTTCAACATCACCTTCAAGAAATGCGAAGGAATCAAGGAGTCCTTCGGAGGAAGTAGGAGTCCTTTCTCGGGTTCTTTAGAGGACACACTCACATGCACGTGAACACAAACGCACACGTGACACAAGCACGTCCACGCGGATACCTGAATCAATTATTGTCAATCAGTAACGACTTAAACGTAGAATCATGTACTTTAAAGCAACCAGCTGCTTCTGCAGTTCACGAGCATGAAGCTTACAGATTGCTCAGAGCAGCCATGCATAATTAACATATATATCTTAGACACTTTTTAATATTAAATCTAGTAAAACTACAAATACATTATATATATATATATTCAGTTCTTTATATTTTCATTCATTGCGTTCACCCTCGACACTCCCATAATTCTCACAACAGTAGCCTCGTAACCCAAACCAAGCCCCGCTTTTCTTCATCCTCCGCCCATCCTCTTCGCAGCCAAGGAGTTCTCGTGCCTCGGGGACTGGTTCGTGGGCAAGAACCACTACTTCGCGGTGGCCAACACGAAGGAGTCTCGGAAGGACGAGAAGTACCGCTGCTTCGTGAGGAACAGGGACGACGATATCTACATGGGTCATTCCATCACGCCGGAGTGCTCCGTCCTGAACACGCCCGAGAACAGTCCGTTCAGGTTCCGCATGGATCCAGGTGAGTGGCGGGGTAGGGGGGTAGGGGGGTGGAAGGGTGAGGGAGAGAGGGACTAGAGAGAGAGGAAAGGAGAAGAGAAGAGAAGAGGTAGAGAGAGAGGGGGGAGGAGAAGCGGGGAGAGAGAGAGATGAGAGAAGAGGTAGAGAGTGAAAGAGAAGAAGTAGAGAGAGAGATAGGAGAGGAAAAGAAGAAGAGAGAGGATAGGAGAAGAGTAGAGTAAAAAGTAAAGAAAGAGTGAGAGAGGAGAAGAGGTAAAGACAGACAGACAAAGACAGGAGAGGAAACAAACAGATAGACCAACGTAGACAGTCAAACAGAGAGAGAGAGAGAGAGAGAGAGAGAGAGAGAGAGAGAGAGAGAGATTAGAGACGAGTCGTGTAGAGTAGAACAATTGTAGAACATAGTATGTAATAGAATGTAAACAAAGTAAAGAAAATGCGTCGTAGGATATAGAATTGTCAATCCTTCCCAGATATAATCGAATATTCAAACGCCTTTGTTTTGAAACCGCAATCCTCCCAACAGTGAAGCAAGAGACAGTGAACCCCGGATGCCTCCTGCCGAAGAACTTCAGCGGCGAGTGGGTCAACACCGCCCACACTGAGGCCGACGTCTTCATCAACCAGACCCACATCATCGAGACGACCTACCCCGACGAAGGCCGTTTCAGGAGAACGATTTACGTTTGCCGAGAACAGAGGGACAACCGGTACATGATGGCCAGGCTCAATATTGACGGTTGGTAAGTACGGGGAGAGGGAGGGGGAAGGAGAAAGGAGGGAGGGAAAGAGGGAGGGAGAGAGAGAACATTTCCAATATAATGAACAGTGATCAGTAGAGATCGCACCAAACTTATTGTATTGTAGACATGTAAGGTTCCTCAGAAAAGGCGCAAAATATGACCGCGTTTGGCCCTTTGGGAATTTGGAGAGAACATATATCCATGACGTCAATAACTCACCACTAGCATTAACTAAAGTCAGCCAAGTATTCAGCGTCACCATTTCTTTAAAGAAAAAAATAAATAAGCATCCTTATCTTGAAGAAAACATGTCACAGACTCGCCCCCTTACCGATGTCCAACCAACAGCCAGAAGGACTACGTGTGCTTCGAGTTCGTTCCCCGCCACCACAACGTCATCCGCTTTAGGAAGGGTAGGGAGATGATCAAGGAAGAGTTCTCGACGGTGTGTTCGTACGTGCAGTTTCAGAGCGGCCGGGAGTGGAACTATGACCTGATGTTAGGTGGGTGGAGGAGATCTTGTTGGCATTATTTTTTTAGTATTATTATTTCGATCATTGTGATTGTCTAGTTATTTTTCATGGGGATTGTCAAAGATTGTCTACGTTTTTAAAACCTTTATCATTCCAATCGAAAGATTTTTTGAAATTCACTTGAACAACAACAGTCTGCAGAGATACATATATAGCATTGTTTTGGTAGCTTTTAGCACACTTTACTACAATAAGAGCTGTTAGAAAAGCTTATGTTTGATCATTTTTAATGATGAATGTCGAGTTTTTTTTCGTTCTTTTTGTCGTTTGTCTTTCCACAGAAATGCAGATTGCGGTAACAGCAGGTTAAATTTTGTCTATATGCTAATGCTTTCTATTTTCTTAGGTTTGCAGAGCCATTATTATATAAGGGTTTAGTATGATAATTACAGAGAACTGTGTATGATTAATGGCAGTGATATTTCTGCGCTCTAATTTTATTCTTTGATTAACAAGAGTTTAATCGGTGTTTACTTTATATTTGTTTGTTTTATTTTTGTTTATTTGTTTGTTTGTTTGTTTCTAGTTATTAACTTTTTATGATAATGTACTTCCGTTCCAACTTTCCCTCATCAATAGCATTTCCCCGTAAAAGAGACACAAATATATGATTTTCTTTCCTTACAAAAAACGACCCCTTTACCGCCACCGCAGCCAAGGACCCGGTGGCCGTCAAGTGCCCAGTTGCAGGCAAGTTCAACTTCACGCAAACCGGAGAGCTGAAGTTCGAGACCCGTATCCTTGGGGGCGTGACCAAGAGCCCTTGGGACCACATCTACTGCCGAGAGAACATCTCCGACCTCTCGGTTTGTGACCAGGACCAGAAAGAAATGTGGATCGATGCCCATTACTGTATCAGCGTTGACGCCTACGGCAGACATGTTGATATCTATTGTACGTCACGAGCGTCACTTTATATAGGGATATACTCTTTTGGTGTTTGTCTAATCCTTCCGTCTCCCTTCTGGAATTATGTGCTGTTTGGGGTTTCGCTTGATGCAGGTGCATTTCCTCACAACTCTTTCGTTCTTTTCCTCTCGCCTTAGCTTTTGGCCAAGGCATCTTTATGATTAGCAGCCTTCCTTTTCTCCTCTCTTTTGGCTGCGGTGTTGGGCATCCACTAACACTCTGCCTTGTTGATATCCTCGTCACTCAGTCACTTTCGTTTACGGTTTCAATCAGCTGTTTTTCTCACCTACGGTTGTGGTGTTGTTATCACCTCTTAATTAATATTCGATACACTATCTCCACCTTCGCCTGCTACATGCTTCGGTCTTACTAATCACCATTCACTTTCAGAGGACACCTTTTTCATGGCTGTTGTGTTTCCATTATGTTTTAAATATTTGACGGACTCGTGTTCTTACATTGCTGTTTTTGTTCTCTCCTTCTTTCCACTTCTTTCCCTCCTGTTTACCTTGTTACTTTACGTTTGCTTTTCATTTATTTATTCCCTTCCTCTCTTTCTCTCTCTCTCTCTCTCTCTCTCTCTCTCTCTCTCTCTCTCTCTCTCTCTCTCTCTCTCTCTCTCTCTCTCTCTCTCTCTCTCCTTTCCTCAATCTCTCCCTCTATCTTCCACTCTCTCTTTCCTTCCCTCCCTTCTCCTCCCCTCTCCCTCTATCTCCCTTCTTCCCTCCCACCCTTTCCTCCTTGCTTCTCCTCTCCTCCTCCTCCTCCTCTCCC
>NW_028234432.1:3254443-3256943 GCF_977035675.1 Penaeus japonicus | reverse complement strand
TTATTACACTACACGTTCAATCTAAACAACGGAAAACAATGTTCCCTGAGACACTTGTTCAACTTATCCATAAAAGCGTCAGGGCTAGAGTCACTAAAACATCATTCAACTTGTTCAACAAACTGCCCAAGAAACCGTCTCGGAACGAAGATTCCCCAAAACAAACACCGTTCACACCAAAACATCGTTCTCGCTCTTCGTGCTACCGGCCGTCGCTCCTCACGCCGACCTCACTTTCAGCTCGCAAATGTACCACCGCCTGTACTCGTCGCAGCTCTTGGCCTTCATGCTGTGGGTCCCTGCCCCGTCGATGACCAGGCACTCGCCTTGACCCGGGGGCTGCGAGTAGATGCGGTGTTCGATAGACACGGGGCGCCCGTCCACCCAACGCCACTCGCGGAAGTCGGTGCTGTTGTCCAGCTGCCCCCCGATGAAGTAGTAGCCGTAGCCTGTTGGTTGAGGACGTCAAAGTGATTTCAGTAATGATAATATCAACTAATTGTAATAATTATAGCAATAACAATAATGATAATTACCATGTCAGTCAGTATGATAATGAAATTATGATTACTATAGTCTTCACGATCTACACGTCTCTCCACCCTGCCCTCACTCCGCCACCAACCTGCAGAAGAGATTTGCCTCGTGTACTCCTTCAAGGACCAGTTATCCTCAGGGTGGGCGAGGTCAGCGCCCAGCCGCCCGCAGGCAAAACGTGCTTCCGCCCAAGTGGCCTTCTCCCCGCCCGATTGGTAGAAGCAGCCGCCGGAGACCCGTTCGAAGGGCTCCTTGCACTCTGTTGGTGGAGAGGAAGGACGTCTGTTTCTTTTGTATCACGTCTGTTATTGGGTCTGTTATCTGTTACATTCAATTATGGAAAATTCGTTTTGGTGTTATCATTGTCATCGTTTTTCTTTTCACGCGATTAGATTTTTTTTATTCTGATAATAATCGGAGCTATTTTCAATCAGCGATAAACAGAACTACAAAACACTGAAGGTCTAACTCATCCTAAAGGACACATTACCCGTAGCCGTAGGATGCTCCATTTCGAGGCGTGCAATATCATTCATCTTCTGAAAGATTCCTTCCTGCAGCTTATCCAGCCTCTGCTGTCGTTTCTCGATGTCCGTCCAGAGATCCTTCGTCATGAAGTCGCAACTCGGGATGCCGTTGAGCGCTGTCTGCAGTCTGAGCAGCGCGGCCAGGAGCGGGTCCGTCGGCGGCTCCCTCCCTCGGGCAGCCCACGCCCCCGTCGCCAGCACCAGCACCAGCAGCAGCGTCACGGCCCGCCCACACGCAGCCATTACCAGCGCCTCACTATCCGCCTCGAGGCAGCTCCCTTGCCAGGGCGAGGGTGTGCAGCGCGGATTCTTTGTCTTTATTAGTGTTATCGTTAAGCTCATTAAGCAGTGGTAGTAGCTGTATGATTGGTAGTTTTGTTATATGTGCTAGTATTGGTGTTAGTATTGCAACTATCATCATTATCATTATTAATATTCTTATTCTTCATTTTTTACAGTAGTTAAAGCAATATATCATCGGACAGCTGTGTTCATTTTTGTGTTATCTCTGAAATATCTCGTACTTATGCCTTTGTTTTCATAAAGCCATTTAACTCTTTGTCTTTTCAATCCTTTTATATGGGCTATGGAGTTTTTAAATATTTCATTTTCATTTTCTTATCTTACAAATAATCTCGATGATTCTATGACTTGAGCAACACTTGTGGAACAAACAGTTTCGTTAACTCTCTCTCTCTCTATCTATCTATCTACCTCTCTCTCTTCTACCGCGGACCTTACCACATCTTTCATATTCCATTTTCGTTCCTTTTTCAACACGTTTACATATAAGTACTCTATACTTCCCATTTCTGACATGACTCTTGGCATCATAATGTTCGTGTCTTCTAATGCAGTGCCATTACTCTCCATGACCTCAAGGCCAGTGTATGCCATGTGTCAAGCCAATTTTATAATCCAGTCCAGCTGCCTTGTTAAGCAATTCATAGTGCCTTTTACGCATTGCCAGAGCGTTGGTATGAATGGATATATTTTTATTTTTATATCTAAAGGTCAATAGGGTTGGAAAAATATTGATATGAATAATATTTCAAACACTGGCTAGATTTTATTTCTCGAGTACTTGTGCAGAATTTTATTTATTTTTTTTTTTTATGTAACAATGTAAGGATGGGCAAGTTATCTATTTATGTATTATTTTCATTTTGCTAATTTTCTGTTCTGCAGAACTGTATTCTTCCCTTTGGGTAAAAGGTATGGAATGAAACGTGACCCTAATCTGATTGTTTTATCATTGGCCAGTGAGAAACTGTATATCAAGTATTCATTTATGATTGTCAAAGAAAGTCTCCATTCTTTCTTCTTTTCTCTCTCTCGCTCTCGCTCTCTCTCTCTCTCTCTCTCTCTCTCTCTCTCTCTCTCTCTCTCTCTCTCTCTCTCTCTCTCTCTCTCTCTCTCTCTCTCTCCCCCTCCCC
>NW_028234432.1:3246943-3249443 GCF_977035675.1 Penaeus japonicus | reverse complement strand
AACCTACAGAAGAAGCTAACAACTGCTCAGTAAATGGGCCTCATTTATGACACTGAGTAGGGAGGGCATTTAGAGCCGTTGCCAAGTGTCGGCGGCTGGGTGCAGTTGGCCGTTGCGTATGATGGCCATCGTGCATAATGTGTTACTCTGATTGGCGCCACTTAAAGCTCTTTGCGTCGTTCTCTACTTGGGTACTGTACTGCTATTATAAGAGGAAAGTGGGGCGCTTTATATAAATTCAGAGGTGCACTTTACGCTCTTCCAGCAATATGTTTTGGAGATCCTGTTTTATTATCTAATAAGTGAATACGGTATTTTGAAACTTTATTAACAGAAATACCGTGTATAGAGTCGTAACTGTGATTACACATGTATTCATACACACAGACGCACACACACACACACACACACAGACACACACATATATATATATATATATATTTATATTTATATATATATATATATATATATAAGTATATACATATATATACATATATATATACATATATACATCACATATGTATATATATGTATATATGTATATATATTCATATGTATTTACATATGTATATAAACATATATGTATATATATTTATACATACATACATACACACACATACACACACACACACACACACACACACACACACACACACACACACACACATATATATATATATATATATATATATATATATATATATATATATATATATATATATATATATATATTCATGTATTCACTCAATGTACACGTACAACCATACGGTAAGTGAGGAAAAGACAAACACTGTTAAAATAGAATATATATACATCCTCCTAGTACAGTGTGTCCCGCGCCCCCGCTTCTGCCTGCCTCCCGACGGGCGCGTCACTCAATCCTCTGGCAGAGGAAGGGCAGGGCGGTGTCGCACTCCGCTGTCTCGCTCTGGGCGTCGTCGGCGCCGAGGAGTGCCAGGCACTGCCCGGGGGGCACGTCGCGGTGGTGCCAGCCGTCGGGGAAGCTCACGGGGCTGCCGTTCGTCCACCTCCACGCGGATCGCCGCTGGCGCTTCTCGCGCCTCTCGCCGCCGATCCACACGCGCCAGTCTGGGGCGATGGCGCCGTTAGACAGTGCGTTTGTGTGTGTGTATTATATATATATATATATATATATATATATATATATATATATATATATATTTATTTGTATATGTGTATGTGTGTGTGTATGCACACATATATACATATATGTACAATAGAATATATATACCTATATATTCGTATTTATATGAAAAAAAAAATATATGTACACATATACATAGATATATAAATGTATATGTATATATGCATATATATATATATATATATATATATATATACATTTGAACTTATGTTTGAAGAGGTTGTCTTTTATGAAAATGCAAATAGAAGGGGCGCATCCAGCCTGAAGACTGGCCCTTGGCAAGGCCGCTCCTTACCCGCCTGTAGCTGCCGGCTGACGAAGTCGCGGGTGTCGAGGGCGGTGCGTGGGCGGGCCAGCTCGGCGTCGTCCTCCCGGCACAGGGCGTCGGCGTCGGGCCAAGAGGCCACGGGCGTCTTGTGCAACTTCACGCACCGCCCGCCCACGTCCGTGTAGGATCTCGGGCAATCTGTCGGGGGCGGAGGCTTTACATGGGTATGCCTGCGTGTGTGTATATATATATAAATATATATATATATTTATATATATATATATATATATATATAAATATATATATATATACATATCTATTTATCATATATATATAATATAAATGCATGTATATATATATAATATATTTATATATATATATAATATATATATATATAATATATATAAATATGTATATATATATATACACAAAAAAAAAATGTGTGAACAATTTCGAGGGACCAATAATCACACGTGACTAAACGCGCAGAAGTACAAATGTTCCTACTTTTCCTGTACGGAATCTGGCAGACGAAGGGCCTCCGGGTCTCACAGCTGGCCGCCTTGAGCCTGAAGGTGCCGTTGCGCGATAGCATGATGCACTTGTCCCCTTCCTTCGCCTGGGGGATCGTGGTGTAATGTTCGTCGTCACTTTCCACCAGGCGCCCGTCCGCCCACTTCCACTCCGGGAACTCGAGCTCCGGCAGAGTTCGGGCGCCGATCCAGTACTGGGCACCTGAGGGCACACGCACATGCACACACGGAGACTGAAGGGCGGGGACACAGGGAAAATATGTATATATCCATATCTATCTACCTATCTATATATCTGTATATATATCTGTATATACATATATATATATATATATATAAATAATATATAATAATATATATAAATATATATATATAGCATAATATATTTTATATATATATATATATATATATATATCTATATAATATATATAATATATGTGTGTTTATGCATATATATATATATAAAATATATTATATATAATATATATATATATATATATATGTATATTAATATATATATATACAATATATAAA
>NW_028234432.1:3219443-3221943 GCF_977035675.1 Penaeus japonicus | reverse complement strand
TATGATATGCCATATAAATGAGGGCCATCCAGAAATAAAAGTTATCACTGGCCATCTCTGGGAGCTGATAAATGTTTGTATGAATAACCATTAAAACACACTGCAATGTAGAAATAGGAAGTTCAACTGCACACAGTATAGTTATATGAAAACATTTGTATAACCGTTATCTATCCATACTTCAAATGATTAATTGAATAATTAGAAGGAAGACATTTTTGGGCCACATACTTTACAATATCAATTTTGCAGTCATGAGACTTAATTTGTCAATTTGGTTTCCAATCTGTGTGAACTATTATTTTATTATGGTCTTGACAATGACTTTAGCATCATGGTTATACTTCATCAAGGAAATTATCAAAGAAAAAAACACCGAAGCTTCTCATTACAGTCAACAGGTGATTGAATATGGATGCCCTCAGACTCAACCAGTCAGCTGTGACATGCTCTTCTTTAATTAACCCTATGACGACGGTGCGTCACACCCGTGTGACACAGCTAAATTCCCAATGTCGGGGCATCATGCCAGTGTGATGTTTCCAATGCAATATTGCAATGGCCCGGTGCAGGGGTTTTCACTTAGCGTGTGCCCCGTCGGGAAAGGGTTAAGAGAGGGAGACCAGACAAATTGATTAGATCTGACACAGATGGTTATTATTTACTCCATTGAGGGAAACTGAAATGATAAACTTATTATGCTGGATAATATTGGTTAATACCAACAGTAATGGATGAATGTACTTGTACGCTCATATCAAATCTATGAAAAATGTAAGATAAAGGAAAAAGGAAATTAATTATATACCAGTGGATAAGAAAACTTTATTTACATCAGTAAAGACGAAAATCTGAAAGAATACCTTTATGAATGAATGCAAAAGAGGAGATATATAATGTAATCTTCAGCCCATATATAAAGATACATTTCCTTCTTAACTTTATCAGTATCATTACAATATTCTAATCTTATGTAAGATAACACACATACTCCCCCCCAAAAAAAAACTTATTTGCTATGACATCAAATCTTTCTTTACCAATATTAAAAGAAGGTACCTAACATTGCAAATTTAAAATGTCCGTTGATCAGGGTGAGAGATGGAAAGGAAAAAGTACTCTCAGTCCACTGGGAGATCACACTGTCATACTCTAATAAAATGTCTGAGAATATAACTTCTTACGAACTAAAAAATTAAAAAAAAAATTAAAAGGATACTTTAAAGGTCAGTAAAAACAACAAGCATAAGGTAAACCCAGCTCTATGACATCCAAAAAAATTACCAATATGTCTATCAAATTAAAGGAAGACAAAGTTTACATTCCACAAGTGCACCAAGCTGTCTACAATAAACCCTCCATCAACTATATACTGTATATCTATGGTAAATACATCCACAATGCAGTAGAAAACACCACTACTACAATCATTCTATTTCTCTCACTCTCAAACAAAAGGAAAAGCACACTGAGCATATATGACGTATTTGTGCACATCCCCACACCAAGCTAAAACCACTGCAGGAAAATTTGCTCCACGTAACAAAATGAAAATGTCTCTAGAGAGTTTCATTGATTAAGCAGAGAATTAAAAAAAATAAACATATATAATAACACTGATTTAAATACTTCAACACACGTTTCATTAGTACTGAATTCAGTAATGTACTAGAAATGAATGAAATCAATAAATAATAATAACAATACTAATAACAAAAAAAATAAAATAAAAATAACGTAGCTCAACATCATCACCAGTAATATAATATCAATAAAATAATGATAATGATGATAATAATAATCACCATTTTAGCAATAATCTTGCATTAACATGTGCTAAGTTACAAAAAAAATTAATCCCAAAGTAAATAATCAGCCTTATGAAAATCATTGTTTAGGTTCCTCTATATAAATGTATTCCATACTTTTAAAATAATATTCTTAAACATAACTTGTTGATCACAACTAACTGAAAAAATTTGACAAAAAAAATAAAGAACAAACATCTAATATTACTAAACATAGGAATAATGCGACAGATCTGTGACATTGGTATTTTCAAAGCAAGCAAAGGCAGTGACACGTTGATTGGTTATTGCAAGATCTCTAATGGTTCCAACCTTGCAACCATGAACATGACAATCATTCAGTAAATCACACCTTACAATCTCCTCTTCCTTAGGTGTAACCACAATCTTTCTGGTTACTTTTAATGGAGTTAAATTAAGTACATATGTAAACAAAAAAAATATTCATGAGTATTAATTCTGGAGCAGCAACTCGAGGACTTCCCTTGGTATTGGGCAATATGTAAATCACAAAGAACTCTTATTATAAATAAATCAGAAAGCATTCCTTTTGTAGCAATAAACCATACCTTGCACTGTTTAATCTTCTAGTCACTGCCTTTGAGAGCTGATAAAACTAAAACAAATATTACTTAAAATTGCAACTGAACAATAATTTGTTCTTAAATAAATTTATGACACACACAGGCTTA
>NW_028234432.1:3206943-3211943 GCF_977035675.1 Penaeus japonicus | reverse complement strand
ATCTTTAAAAAATGTAATCTTTTCTTTCTATGTAATCAATTTCCATTGACTTTTCACTTATAGTTCAATCTTATTTTGCTTTGTATTGTACTAACCTGTTTTGCATTTTCCTAAGGTATTGTACAAGTGCTGTTGCCATGACACACCATGCCCTATTCCGTGCTGTGCTTCCTGCCTTGCCGCTCCCTACTGTCTTGTCTTATCAGTTCTGGCCTCTCTTCACCTGCAAGGTTTATCGGGGGAATTAGTCACTGCATACATAAAGGAAGCATTAATTAAAGAGAACTATTTATTTCTCATATACTTGGAAATCCCTTTGCCTTGTTATCAAAATAAATGGCACAACATATACTAAATGAGATCAAACCACATTGAATCATTATGCAAAAATAAAATAATATTGCTGTGCTAAAGATAATCTGGTCTAATCACCTGCAAACACCTGTCATATGCAGATCATTTCTCACGGATAACATTTCTTAAATTCTAATAAATATATATTACAATTCTTTAGCTTTATCTTGATTTACTTTTGGTTTGACAATATGCTGGTATATACACAATAAGCACATACCCTAAAGGATGTTCCATTTTTATCTACTTTGAACAGTTTAAAATTCATGATCCATCATCATTCATCTCTGTTGGCAAAAATTATTATGAATAAAAGGAACACACAAAGATAGACAAAAATAATTAATACTGCCTTCTAAAGAATCCATAATTGACAGTGAATGCTACCTAAATTAAATCTTCGGAGATGAAGGCGACTGGCACGATTAGATTATCAACCCCCACTGGAGGCCCACTGGAGGACGGGATGAAGTCAGGACACAGCCAAATTGGCCCCATCATTAATGGGTTAAAAGTCACAACATTAACTTTTGTGGCTAGTCCACTTGCCCACTCCGTGACTCACAGCTGTATGATTAATTGTGAATACACTCCTTAAAGCACAAAATTCTTGACTGAGGAATGAGGCCATAAGAGCTTGGTATGTTTACCTATCACAAAAACTATAGCAAGCAAAACAATAGCTTAGAATCCCCTGTATAAACAATATCAGTAGGGATGCCATCTGTAATCTCGATCTGGCGGCATTTGACTTAAACATGGGACGTGCATGCACAAGTTACATTACTGAGGAAATCTTTTTTCTTTAAACAACTGTTTGTTGTTCTGTAAAATTGTGCATGCTACAAACCCCATATTTTCAACATAAAAATGTTGTGTTGGGAATTGATCTGCAATCTCGCAATTTCTTTGCACACGTAACAGTAAGTTTCCTGATAAGTGTGACATCATGATGCAATTAATGACTGCGATGGCTTAGAAATATTATATAAGCTACATTTAAATTTCATTGTTAGTTAAGGCTTGGTTTGGCTAGGTTAGGGTGTTAGCTCTTAGGCAGGAATTCAAGAGAATTAGTCTCAAGGGTAGACAATCCCACGCCTAAAAATTACCCTCACTATTAATCATTCGTCTCATGTATTTGCGCATTGTATTTAGGGTTTCGAGAAGGAATGTTTTCCGAGGATATTCAATTGGTGTTCAATGGAGTTGTAGGAGGAAACTGACAATGAAAATAAGGGGAGGTGACGGCCGAACTAGTAACATTGGGTAAGCCCCGTCGGTTACTCGGCTGAGGACAACATTATTCCATTACAAGGTTGAAATGCTTGAAAGCTCTGGTGCAGCTGACTATACCAGCTTGCATGCTTCGATCACTCAATATACTGGTATCAATCACATTGAAACGGCTTGTATGTGAGTTTATATGATGCCTGTCCACTAGAAGCAGAGCCGCCAGCCTTTGGTCTAAAGGTACATGAGTATCCTAGCATCTATGAAAGTACTCGCAGAGAGTGATTCTTATGCTTGTGTCATCTGTGCTTGCCAGATCAGTGTGAGTTGTAATCTACCTGCATATAATGTCGAGTGAGAATGCAGTCACACAATAGACAAAATCAGAATGGTAGTGCTGGCGAATGACATCTCAAGAGAAGCTTTATCATGCACGAGTGCATTTCGTCATGTTGAGAAAAGAGAAAAGTCCCCCTGTTCACAAGAGGCCGCGTGACACTTTGCGTGCAATGACCTGACCTCGCAGCGCTCGCCCGCCCGCGACACACACGGCCGAGCGAAGGAAAATCTCGTCTCAAGATACGAAGTGAGAGCCATCCTTGCCAAGCGCAGACCAGAACGCCCAGGCCAAGAAAGATCGTTGCTCTATAAAGCTCACCAAAGCTTCTCAACTCACTGGATTATTATCCCGCGGAAGAATCACACGGACATTGGCCACTACACTAGGATCCAAGAGCGGGAATCGGCGAGACCACATTACAGGCCGTCGCCGCTGCCACCGCCTGTCAAGGAGCATTTCATCTTGACAGGTTTGGTGCCAAAGCAGACGATCCTTGGTGGAGGCAGGGAAGGCCGCGCGCCACATTCAAAAGCCAGGGGAGGGATCCTTGGAGTGGAAAAGCGATATATTTTCAGTGTATTGTTGTATTTGGGATATTGTACTTTAGATTAATTGACTGGATTGATTCGTTCGGAAGCAGTTCTTGGTTTATTAACTAAGGAAGAGGTGTCTGACCGGAATTTATTAAATTCTAGAAACTTTCTAGATTAAAGCACCATCAAAGAAGTATTATTAACAAGTGATCCACGTAAATGTGTTTGGAAAGCAAGGCAACCAAGGAAGAAAGATTAAACCTATGAAAGTAATTCATATGTTATGATCAAGTTGAAGCCAAAATTAAGGTCAAAATAGATGAATAGTAGCTGATCCTGATTGAAGAAAGTAAACGCTCTATGCATTTATTTTGAAACGATTCTATATTAGAATAAATCTTCAAAAAAAGTTTATTTTGCTGTGACCTTATTTAACTGGATTTAGATTAAAACTATTGTTTCTACGATTTTTCCATTTCACCAGAAGTTGAGAGAGCATGAAATCACAAGCATGTTTTTTCTTACTTTTCTCGTATTTTTGGTTATCTTCAGTCAAACTTCTTTAAATTATTATTTTTACACCAAGGCACATAATTTCCAAGCAGTTGTTAGCATAGTAAACCATGAAAAATAACTTTAACCTGCAACAGTATCTAATTGCAATCAATGCAAACGGAATTGGTGTTGATATTCAGTAAAGGCATTGACAGTTTAGGCTGTGGAACCTGGTCTCTCAGTCTTTCTTCCTTGGCTAGAGATACACTTTTTCAGTACCTTATGTCCCTAGCTGGTATAGTATGTTCAAGTTGAAAACGTCTCTTATTGTCATCCTGGTAACTCTCTTGAGATTTATAAGATGTATCCTCTCCTTTGCCCGGTGTTGGATATGGACTTCTGCCAATCTTATAATGAACTTGTGTCATTCCAAATCACTTTCTTCATTATCCTTCTTCTGTTCATTGCAAAAAGTCCATGTATTGATCACATCAGTATTCAATATGCCATAAGATAAGAATAAGGTCCATATCTTTGTCTTGTGACTGCAGGACTGGCGGGACCGCAATCACATTTCAATAAACTGAGGTCTCATAATTGATGGCTTCACATTAAGGATTAATTAGGTCCTATTAGGCTCAAACAGTATACTTATCTAAGGTAAACTTAGGTAATAAGGGGGCTGAGAAACCTCAATGGCCCAAAAAGGCCAGACCAAAGGTCATTAAAGCAATGATACAGCCATTCCCATGAAGGTCATCCCGAGTAAGGAAGCTACTGTGTTATTCGGGAAGAAAATATGTCGCGCTCATAAAAAAAGAAAGAAAGAAAGAAAAAAGCGAGGTCTAACAGAGCCCATATTGCCGATGTAGGGTTAAAGTACAATGAACCGGAATAACCTAATACAGTTTTAAAATGTTCAGTAATGTCGTTCTGTGACGTTTTTGCGCTGTTCGCGACGGTTGCAGTCGTCACATCCTGTGACGTCATACGCGGTAAAATATGTGACATCATATGTTGTAATATATATGACTATATAAAAATAAAATACATCACAGACCGTCTCCACTGAACGTTTTGAAGTTGTATCAGGCTCTACAGCACAATGAATCTAATGCAACTTCTAAATGTTGAGGAGTGATGTTTGATGACGTTTCTAATTGTTGTCATTTCCAGTATCCACCAGTATGTTTCTTTTCCATCCCAAATTAGACAAACAATAGTCCACATAAAGCTGATTTACATCACAATGAACCAGAGTCAAGCGTTTTACGGTATATCGTTGGCGTGTTTTAAAGCAGATTCATTGTACGTAAATGTAAAATCAATCTGCAGAATAAGCACTCATACACACACAACACAACACAACACACACGCACGCGCACACGCACATGCACATGCACACGCACACGCACACACACACACAAACAGCTATGCACCATACTTAATTTATACACATATTAAAGGAAACATGCACGGATTCTAGCTGATTCACTTCATATGTGATACAAGCTGATGGCCAGCTACAATCTTGTTTGAAAATATTGCTTGCAGAATGGTATATGGAGAAACCTCAGAATGTGTGTTTTCAGTGGCTACAGCTTATTAATTTGCTCTTCCTTTCCTGAAATTGCATGTATCATTTCTGATAATTAAGTCCATTCTTCACAACAGGTCTCAGGAAAATTGTTATAATGAAACATACTCTTGTTTGGTTATACATATATCAATTTATTCACCAGTTGTTCATCACATTCGCGAAACTGAAATGAATATAACACTGAAATATTCACCTTTACTCGGAAAGTAACTATATTGTTGCTTTAACCGACTGTGACGTTCCACGTTCCACAGTTAGGTCTCAGACGCAATAGACATCTGTTAAATATCCATTCAATATTCAATATCGGACGTAAAGCAATGCCAAAATACATGTTCCTTCTTTCCACCTATTTAGCTTAGTGTCCCACCTTCAGTATGAGAATCCTCTACTGCCAGATAGCCAGTTTATTAGCCAATCAATGCAAATTTTTGAGGGCTCTTTT
>NW_028234432.1:3176943-3181943 GCF_977035675.1 Penaeus japonicus | reverse complement strand
GAACAGCATGGCATAAGTGATTAAAGACAGCGAACGATAAATAATTGTGGCAGTTATAGTAAAAATAATGATAACAATGATAATAAGAATAACAATGATAATCACAATAATAATGATAATATCGGTAACAATACCCATGATATTACTAATTATAATAGTAGTGATAATGAAAATTCAACTAATAACAATAACATAAATAATGATAAAAATAATAAAAATTATGATAATAGTAACAACAGTTATCATTATCAATATTACTTTTATTACCATGACAATAATGGTGATTATTATCATGACAATGATAATCATTATAATTATTGTTATTCTCTTGATAATGATAATTATTATCATTATTGTTATTATTACTTTTTTATCATTACCACTAGTTATTTCGTTATCATCATTCTCATACACATTGTTCTATTACAATCACTGTCCTAAATATAACCTGACCAACTGATGACTAAAGAAAGTCAAACTTACGTTCAAGAAGGGCAGAAACGCCGTAGCACTGGAACGCCTTCATGCACTGACTCTGTCTGAAAGAGAAAACAAGATTATAAAAACTGATACGATAGATTAGAGCTCTTTGTAAAGTATTCTAATAATACATGCAATATCTACAGCAAGATCAACAACAACAATGATAATTAATGGTGATTATAAATGATGAATAACTAATAATGATGATGAATAAATTATAATACTTATACTATTACTACTAATATAATAATAATAACCATTATAATCATCATAACGGCAATACCAATGACAACAATGACAATAATGACGATAATAATAATAACAACAACAATAATAATAACAACAACAACAAAGATAACCACAATAACCGATCCCATTGATAACCATAATATCAAACCCCATATAACAAGAGTGAAATGCGTTTCCAGAAAGTCAGATGATAAATTCACGAAAGAAAAGAATAAACTAGGCAACCCAGACGCCAGTGTTGCTTTTACATAGTCTGCCACGGAAATACATGCACGGGTAAGATGACACGGTTAAAGGCACGAGCAAGGAAAGGCGGAGAAGAAGAGAGAAAAATGTGTGTGTGTGAGAGAGAGAGAGCGAGAGAGAGAGAGAGAGAGAGAGAGAGAGAGAGAGAGAGAGAGAGAGAGAGAGAGAGAGAGAGAGAGAGAGAGAGAGAGAGAGAGAGAGAGAGAGAGAGAGAGAGAGAGAGGAGAGAGAGAGAGAGAGAGAGAGAGAGAGAGAGAGAGAGAGAGAGAGAGAAAAGAGAGAGAGAGAGAGAGAGAGAGAGGAAAGGGGGATCGAGAAAAGGAAAAAAAGGGATGATGAGGATAAAGCTAAGAATAATGAAGTAATGAAGGATAAGAAAAAAGGCTGGGCTGAAATTAAAAATGCCAACATTAAAAAGGCAAACTCAAAGAAAAGAAAACTGGATACAAGAAGGTGTGGAAGAAGAACAATAACAACGGAAGAAGATAAAAAAAAGTAGGAGGAAGTGGAAAAAAAAGGAAAAACTTAGGAAAATTAAATGGAGGAAGATCAGGAGGAGGAATCATAAAAAGAAGAAGAGGAAGTGGTAGAAGTAGAAGAAGAAGTAGAAGAAGAAGACGGAGAAGAAGAAGAAAAAAGAAGAAGAAGAAGAAGAAGAAAAAGAAGAAGAAGAAGAAGATTTAGAAAAGGAGAAGGAATATGATTAGGAGGAGGGGTAGGAGAAGGAATGGGAAGAAGGGGAGGACGAGAAATGGGAAATGAGGAGGAAAAAAAAAAGAAAAAGAAGTTGAGGAGGAGAAGGTTAGTGGCGAAAAAAAAGAAAATAACGAGGAAGGAGGAGGAGTGAAGAGGCAGGGTGATGGATACGAATGGCCGATAATTTTGATGGAGAAAGGAGAAGATTGGGAGAGGCCGTAGGAGGCAAAAGCGAGAGGAAAAACGCACTTCCTCCACGAGAGAGAGTGAAAGGTCGGAGAGAGAAAGACAAATGAAAAGAAGGCGAAATAATCACAGAATTATACGAGATACGAGATAGACTAAGAGATGAGAATGACGAAGAGAGAGATAGAGATAGAGAGATACAGAGAGAGTGGGGTGGGGGCGGGAGTGAAATAGATAGATATATATATAGAGAGAGAGGGAGAGAGAGAGAGAGAGAGAGAGAGAGAGAGAGAGAGAGAGAGAGAGAGAGAGAAAGAGAGAAAGAGAGAGAGAGAGAGAGTAAAAAGTGAGAAAAAATAAGAGAGAGGAAAAAAAAGGTGAGAAAAATTAAGAGAGAGAGAGAAAAAAAAAATACCCAGAGACAATAGTGTTAGAGAAGCACCTTGACGATCGGCAGAAGGAGGAGAGATGGAGATGGGAAAGAGCAGGAAGATGGAGGAGGGATGGAGGGACGAAGGGACGGAGGGAGGAAGGGAGGGAGGAGAGGCAGCAAGTTGCGTCAGAAGCGAAGGCGTTGGGTTACCGTCGGGCCGCTGGACCACAGACCGTAACTGAACACCAGGTCCACCGCGGCCCCAACCTGGCCATGACCGTCTCCGCCCGGGCCCCTTCATGGCCAGCTATTCTCCACACGTTCCTCTAAGTCCACGTCTTCCGGTCTGCTTCCTTCTGAGTCCACCGAGTCCACTCGCGCCCTTGCATGCCCACCCGAACGTCGCCAGCATCCTCTGTAGCCATCTTCGTAATCTCCCGCAAATGCCCATGTTATCTCTCCATGTCCTTTTGTGGCCACATAACCATCACATGGCCGTTGTAACTACGTCTCGTCCTCTGTCCAGTGGCCACATAGTCTACCCTCTCGCTCTTTCTCCTCCTCCTCTTCATTCTATCTACATATACGGTAATTAAGAAATTTGTAACATTCTATTCCAAAAAAACAGGAATGGCTTTCAGACATACGAAGTAAAATAAGAATCACACATACAGAGATAATTATCGATTCCAACAATAATTTCTTAACACGTCATAAAGTGGCTCCAACTTGCCCTTAGCCGCGTCTCTGCACCCTGTCTCAGTTTAGAACTTTCTTGGGATATTTGACCGTCCCTTCCTCTCCCTCTCTCTGTATGTTTGAACTTATGTCTGTCTGTCTGTTTGTCTCTGTCTGTTTTATTTCTTACTCTCTCTCCGTACACATGCATACATATAGAATGCATGCATACAATATACTCTCTATCATTCTCTCTCTCTCTCTCTCTCTCTCTCTGTCTCTCTCTCTCTCTCTCTCTCTCTCTCTCTCTCTCTCTCTCTCTCTCTCACACACACACACACACACACACACACACACACACACACGTACACTTCCAGAACCCCATCCTTCGGCACGCCCATTCCCTTTGCCTGCCTGCGTGAAAGCATTTCCCTCCTGGCGGCTGCTCCCTCCAATCCACTAGAAATATGACTGGAAAAAAAAACCCAAAACTAATAGGACGCGGAAACTCTACATCAGGGCCCGGCCGGCGCGCTGGGATCTATGTGCGCATACGAGCTGACACGCAGGCTAATCCGAGGTTGGGTCTGTAGTTGTCTGTTGTTCATTCGTTTGTTTGGTGGATGTGAACTTGGGTGTTCTGGTTTGACATTCCGCGAGTGTTTGACCCTCCCGCTCCCCCTCTCCCCCTCTCCCCCTCCGCGCTCTTACCTAACATATACCCGGGTGACAATAACATTGTTGCTGTTTATGACTGTGACCTGGAGGCAGGAGGAGGGAGGGAGAGGGGGCGGGGGGGGAAAGTGGGGAGCTGTCAGGGAGGGAGGTAGTGGGAGGGAACGATGAAGAGAAGGGAGGGGGTCTCGGAGAGGGGGAGGGGGAAAGGTCACCGGCCGCGTCCTCTGTGGGGTCCTCTGTGGGGTCCTGACGTTTTCTAAACATTCTTTCGATAAAATGTGAAACTCTCGTCTGCCTCGCTTTGTCCTTTATACTGCTCACATCCTGTCGTTTTAGAGTGACTGTAATCACCTTCCTTAACACCAGTTTTTTGCCGTGATTTAAAAATTGTTCCTGCTATCTAACACTTCCGCTGCTGTGGCTTTCTATATATTTTATTGAATCACCGCAGTGCACATGATGACTCAATGACAATCCCATGACAATGCTGGAATGCTCATCTGCATCCGACGAGCTGGCGCAGGACAAAATACTCGTCCCTCATCCTGTTACAGACATTATTATCTGGATTGCTTTTCGCATCGCAGAGCCAGAGCGTGTCGGGTCGCGTCCTGATCAATTTAGTAGGCTTTCATTCTTCCCCTTTTTATTAGGCTGTCATCGTATGACAAGATACGGGAAACCTGCTGAAGCTGCCGCCGCCATCAAGCATTTTCTAGAAAGGGAACGCGAAACTCCTCATATTTGCTGTCACAGAAAGCAAAAACATTTCCCAGCATGTAAGGCTACACCAGAAATAGAGATGATGTGACCATGGCCGCCGCAGCATGACTGGGAGCAAAACACGGCCGGGGAAACTCGAGGGAAAAATCACAATGACGCGAAACGGAAGCGTAAGGGATTCCTGCGCGGGTTCCTCGCCGCTGGAGTCTGGTTCCTCACGCCCGGCGGATTGGCGCCACGTCGCCGGAACCACGGGGGAACCGAGGCCAAAAGGAGACGCTCGTAGTTTTCTTCGGTTGGCGTCGTACCTTAAAAGGACAGGGCCTTGCCCGATCCTCAAGGATAAAGCCTGAAACTCAACCGGGTAAGGTAAGAAGCAGGTAAGAGCCTGGTTACTGCTGCATGACAGCGGGCAAAATACAGCCAAGGCAACATGGCAGAAAAGTAAGGGCGCTCCAGACGTCGAGCGGCCCTCTCCAGAAAAAGTTCCTCCCGGAGGAGGACCAACACAGAACATCGTACAAGGCAATATATATATATATATATATATATATATATATATATATATATATATATATATATATATATACATATATATATATATATATATATATATATATATATATATATATATATATATATAATATAATATCATATTTATATTATATAAATACATATATAATATATA
>NW_028234432.1:3169443-3171943 GCF_977035675.1 Penaeus japonicus | reverse complement strand
AACAGAGACAGACAAAAGATAAGAAGAGAGTGATCGATAAAGAATACCGACGATTTTTCTCTTTTCATTTCGTTTGCATTTCTGCTTACTTGGTATCGTTCAACGCAGTGAAGATAATAGAATAAACATGTACGTATGTGACACACACACACACGCGCGAAATGAGGCAAACTGAGGACAATGACGGGAAGTGAGGATAGCCACGAGGTGTGTGTGTGTGTGTGTGTGTTTGTTTGTTTGTATGTGTTTGTTTGTGTGTGTTTGTGTGTGTGTGTGTGTATGTGTGTGTGTGTGTGTATGTGTGTTTGTTTGTGTGTGTGTGTGTGTTTGTTTGTGTGGATGTTTGTGTATGTGTGTGCGTGTGTGTATGCGTGTTTGTATGTCTATTTGTGAGTATGTAAGCTCCAAACACGGTCTATGTCAGAAGCCTCAACTGTCAGTCCGAAGAAAAGGGTCAGAGAGAGGCAGGCGAGTCTCCCGAGGACCTCCAGTTATCAGGCAGCCACAAGCAGTTCGCACTTCCGTGGCCTGACCGACACAAAAGGGGGATAACGGCCTGGTCTGACGTCACCCCCCACCCCCTCCCTCCGCCCCTCTCTCCTCACCTCCTCCTTCCACACCCTTTCTCTATCCCTCAAGTCCTCTCCTCTTCCTCTCTCTCTCTCTCTCCTTTCGTTTCTTCTGTTGCTCACTAGCCTCTGTCTCTATCTCTCCTGCCCCCCTCCTCCCTCCGCCACTCCTCCTTTTCCTCCCTCCCTCCCTCACTCCCTCCCTCCGCCACTCCTCCTTTTCCTCCCTCCCTCCTCCCTCCCTCCTCCTTCCTCTGTCTGCTGATCGTCTATACTTTCATCGCTTCCGTCGATCTCCTCCTTCGCCACCTGCTTCTCTCCTTATTGCACATTGCACATTGCACGTTGCACACACTCTCCTGCCTTTGTTGGAACATCTCCATTTATCCGAGTGTCTTTCTAAGTTCGTCTTGTCATTCTTAACCTTTCCACTTATCCCATGCTTGTATAGCCGTTTCGATGTTCTTTTCTGTACACTTTGGGTTCGAGGGTCAAGCTTTTGTGATATTCGTATTAGACAAGCCTTAGTTAATGTAATGTTTTTTTTTTTTTCATTACATGCATTTTATTTGACTGATAATCCATTTGCTAAACTAATACCGCACTTTGCCACAAACAGCCCGTGCACTGTACCCAACATACATCCATTTTTTTTTTCAATAAGCTACGAATTTCTGTGACTAACCAATCCATCTTTCCTTTAATGCGTATATTCCTGGCGATAAGCTTTGGCCATTCTGAATCGCCGTCGACAGAGAAGACTGAAACGAAAGATGCCAAACAAACAAACAGAATGATGATGTCACTACCTAAGAAACCGCAATAAAATCAAGTCCGCGGCCATAAATAAATCCTAACTCTTAATTTCGTATAAAAAAAAATAACGTCCCCTTTTTTTTTTAAAGTCTTCTGCTTCGCCCTTGTCTCTTTCGCTTGCTTCTCTCTCCTTCTCAATTTTTTTTTATCCTCTCTCCCCTCTCCCCTCTCCTCTCTTCCCTCCTATGCCGCATATTTGGCAAGTGAGAAGAATATAAACTTATGGTTCCCTTCACAAAAAAAATCAAGGGTGCGGCATGTCGCGCTGAGGTCACACGAATGTTTTGTTTTCTCCACATATATTCACTGCGCATGCGCGTTGGATCGGAACTATAGAAAGCTTGTCTGTTTGCCTGGTACTTTGTTCGGCGAAACTCACGTGGGTTAAGGACAGATAAGAACTTGTACATACATTTGATCAAGTATTTTTTTTTTTTTTATGTAAGTGATATTTTCTGTGATGCAGAAAAAATATAAAAATCACCCGATATAAAAAAAAAGAAAGAATGACCTCACGCCATGCCAGCAACACGACATGTTTTTAAAACTCCCACGAGATATAGTGCAGGTAGGAGGCAGGCAGAGAGTGAGAGGGAGAGAGAGAGAGAGAGAGAGAGAGAGAGAGAGAGAGAGAGAGAGAGAGAGAGAGAGAGAGAGAGAGAGAGAGAGAGAGAGAGAGAGAAAGAGAAAGAGAGAGAGAGAGTCTACGCGAAGCCTAAATCCGCCCACAGACAGACAGAGAGAATGAACGAACTCTCCATGTTGAATAGCATTTTTAACCCTTCCCTTTCTTCCTCATCTACCATTTCTTATTGATCTGTTCTTTCTCTTTTTCTCCATGAAGAATTGGTGGTAAATGCTACAATGGCGCTGTCCTTAACATGGGCGTTGCTGCTGTCTTCGCATTGGGGCTATCTACCTCTCAGAACCGCCCCCAGGACCCCCCTCCCCCCGTGACCCCCTACCCTTCGCACGCCTACTTTGCGAGACCCTCTTCGTCTGTACTTATTTCTCTGCTCTTTTCCTTCTTCTTCCTTTTTCGATTCGCGTTTATCCATTTTTTTTGTTCACTTGCTTTTTCCCTCGATCAATTCTTTTGATTCTATTTTTATCTT
>NW_028234432.1:3134443-3136943 GCF_977035675.1 Penaeus japonicus | reverse complement strand
TTCTAACTCCTTCTCTTACTCCTACTCGTCTTCTTCTTTTTCTTCTTTTTCTCGTCCTCCTCTTCCTCACCTTCCCCTCTCATTTCTCATCTCTTCTTCCTCCTCCTCATCCTTTTCCTTCTCATCCTCCTCTTTATCCTCCTCCTCATTGTCTCCCTAATTTTCTTTATCCTCTTCTTCCTCCTCCTCCTCCCTCACCTCCCCCTCCTCCTCCTCCCTCACCTCCCCCTCCTCCTCCTCCTTCTCCCCCACCTCCCCCTCCTCCTCCTCCTCCTCCTCCTCTCCCACCTCCCCCTCCTCCTCCCTTACCTCCCCCTCCTCCTCCTCTCCCTCCTCCTCCTCCTCCTCCCTTACCTCCTCCCCCACTTCACCATTTCTCCCTCCTCCTCCGTCCTTCCTTTACCTCACCTTTTTCACCCTTCTTCTCCCACCTGCCTCCCCGACACTTTCCACCCCTACCCTTCGTCCCTTTCCTTTTTTTTGCCCCCTCCTCCTCCACCCAATTCCCTCTCCTTTCCTCCTCACACCGCCTTGTTCCCATCCTCCCCCTTACTGATGTGTCGCTTCCTCCCTTCCCACCCCCTCCTCCTCCTCCTCCTCCTCCGCCGCCTCCTCCTCCAAATCCCCCATCTCTCCTCCTCCCTTATTCCTCCTCCCTTAACCAACCTCCCTGGCATCGAGCGTCTATTTTATATTGAACCTCAAAGTGAGGTCAAAAGTGACTCCTCCGCTCCTCCTCTTCCCTCCCCCAATCCCCACTCTGTTTCATCCTCCTCCTACACTCTCCCCCTCCTCCCTCCTCTTCCCACCTCCCCTCCTCCTCCCCTCCTCCTCCTCCTCCTCCCCCTCTCTCCCCCTCCTCCTCCTCCTCCTCTCCCCCTCCTCCTCCTCCCCCCCTCCTCCTCCTCCTCCTCCCCCCCCCCTCCTCCTCCTCCTCCCCCACCTCCTCCTCTCCTCCTCCCCTCCTCTCCCACCTCCCCTTCCTCCTCTCCCATCTCCTCCTCCTCCTCCTCCTCCTCTCCCACCTCCCCCTCCTCCTCCTCTCCCACCTCCCTCTCCTCCTCCTCTCCCACCTCTCCCCCCTCCTCCCTTACCTCCCCCTCCTCCTCCTCCTCTTCCTCCTCCTCCCCCTCCTCCTCTTCCCCCTCTTCATCCTCCTTATCCTTACCTGGAGCACGTATCTCCTATAACACAAAGATATCATACGACTGTCAGCTGTGACGTGCGATGTAAGAGGAAGAAGGAGAGGTGGAGGAGGAAGAGGAAGGAAGAAAAAAGGATATTGAGGAGGTGGAGGAGGAAGAGGAAGGAAGAGAAAAGGATATTGAGAAGGTGGAGGAGGAAGAGGAAGGAAGAGAAAAGGATATTGAGAAGGTGGAGGAGGAAGAGGAAGGAAGAGAAAAGGATATTGAGAAGGTGGAGGAGGAAGAGGAAGGAAGAGAAAAGGATATTGAGAAGGTGGAGGAGGAAGAGAAAAGGATATTGAGAAGGTGGAGGAGGAAGAGAAAGGAAGAGAAAAAGATATTGAGAAGGTGGAGGAGGAAGAGGAAGGAAGAAAAAAAGATATTGAGAAGGTGGAGGAGGAAGAGGAGGGAAGAGAAAAAGATATTGAGAAGGTGGAGGAGGAAGAGGAAGGAAGAGAAAAGGATATTGAGAAGATGGAGGAGGAAGAAGGATGGAGGAAGGAAGAGGGAGAGAGATAATGAATGGTGGAGGAGGGAGAAGGAAATTAAGATGAGAAGGTGGAAGGAGAGATGTAGAAGGGAGGAGTAGGGAGGGAGAAGGAGAGTTGGAGAAGGGAACAGAAAGGGGAGAAGAAAGGAGGAAGGAGGAGAGAGAAGGAAGGAAGGAGGAAGAAGAAGAGATAGAGGAGGGAGAAGGAAGGTGGGCAAAGGGGAGGTGGAGAAGGGAGAAGGAAGGAAGCCGGAGAAAGGAGGAGAGAGAAGGAAGGAGGGAGAGGAAAGGTAGAGGTTACATCAGAAGGCGAGGCATTGTGAGTTCCAGCAGCTGCCTCTTCCTCCTTCTCTCTCTCTCTCTCTCTCTCTCTCTCTCTCTCTCTCTCTCTCTCTCTGTTTCTCTTTCCCTCTCTCTATTTCTTTCTTTCTCTCTCTCTCTCTCTCTCTCTCTCTCTCTCTCTCTCTCTCTCTCTCTCTCTCTCTCTCTCTCTCTCTCTCTCTCTCTCTCTCTCTCTCTCTCTCTCTCTCCTGCTCTCTCTCCCTTTCTCTCTTTGGTTGTTTCATCAATTCTCCTCCCCCTCACTTTTCATTTTCTTCTTCCAATTATTTCTCTCACTCCCCATATCCTCCTCAATGCCCCATGCCCCTCTCATACCTCCGCCTCCCCCTCTGCTACCCCCACCCCCACCCCCACCCCCACACCATATATCGGAAGTCGCCGCCAATAACGTCACCCTGTCAACATCAGGTAACGAAAACCGCGTCGGAAAGGTTAATTCGGTTCCTTTCTTCATTTTCTCTCTGTTGTCCTTATCCATTCCTCC
>NW_028234432.1:3124443-3126943 GCF_977035675.1 Penaeus japonicus | reverse complement strand
CTCTCTCGTTCTCTTTCGCCTTACTCACACACTCACTCTGTGTGTGTGTGTGTGTGTGTGTTTATATTCCAGGAATCAGACAAAAATTCCAACAACACTCCAATTCCAGGAATCCGACAATATTCCAACAACACTCCAATTCCAGGAATCCAACAATATTCCAGGAATCAGACAAAATTCCAACAACACTCCAATATTCCAGGAATCAGACAATATTCCAACAACACTCCAATTCCAGGAATCCGACAATATTCCAACAACACTCCAATTCCAGGAATCCGACAATATTCCAACAACACTCCAATTCCAGGAATCCAACAATATTCCAACAACACTCCAATTCCAGGAATCCGACAATATTCCAACAACACTCCAATTCCAGGAATCCGACAATATTCCAACAACACTCCAATTCCAGGAATCCAACAATATTCCAGGAATCAGACAAAATTCCAACAACACTCCAATATTCCAGGAATCAGACAATATTCCAACAACACTCCAATTCCAGGAATCCGATAATATTCCAACAATACTCTAATATTCCAGGAATCAGACAATATTCCAGGAATCAGACAATATTCCAACAACACTCCAATTCCAGGAATCCGACAATATTCTAACAATACTCCAATATTCCAGGAATCAGACAATATTCCAACAACACTCCAATTCCAGGAATCCGATAATATTCCAACAATACTCTAATATTCCAGGAATCAGACAATATTCCAACAACACTCCAATTCCAGGAATCCGACAATATTCTAACAATACTCTAATATTCCAGGAATCAGACAATATTCCAGGAATCCAACAATATTCCAACAACACTCCAATATTCCAGGAATCAGACAATATTCCAGGAATCCGACAATATTCCAACAACACTCCAATTCCAGGAATCCGACAATATTCTAACAATACTCCAATATTCCAGGAATCAGACAATATTCCAGGAATCCAACAATATTCCAACAACACTCCAATATTCCAGGAATCAGACAATATTCCAGGAATCCGACAATATTCCAACAACACTCCAATTCCAGGAATCCGACAATATTCTAACAATACTCCAATATTCCAGGAATCAGACAATATTCCAACAACACTCCAATTCCAGGAATCCGACAATATTCTAACAATACTCCAATATTCCAGGAATCAGACAATATTCCAACAACACTCCAATTCCAGGAATCCGACAATATTCTAACAATACTCCAATATTCCAGGGATCAGACAATATTCCAACAACACTCCAATTCCAGGAATCCGACAATATTCCAACAATACTCCAATATTCCAGGAATCAGACAATATTCCAGGAATCCGACAATATTCCAACAACACTCCAATTCCAGGAATCCGACAATATTCTAACAATACTCCAATATTCCAGGAATCAGACAATATTCCAGGAATCCAACAATATTCCAACAACACTCCAATTCCAGGAATCCGACAATATTCCAGGAATCAGACAAAATTCCAACAACACTCCAATATTCCAGGAATCAGACAATATTCCAACAACACTCCAATTCCAGGAATCCGACAATATTCTAACAATACTCCAATATTCCAGGAATCAGACAATATTCCAGGAATCCAACAATATTCCAACAACACTCCAATTCCAGGAATCCGACAATATTCCAGGAATCAGACAAAATTCCAACAACACTCCAATATTCCAGGAATCAGACAATATTCCAACAACACTCCAATTCCAGGAATCAGACAATATTCCAGGAATCCGACAATATTCCAACAACACTCCAATTCCAGGAATCCGACAATATTCTAACAATACTCCAATATTCCAGGAATCAGACAATATTCCAACAACACTCCAATTCCAGGAATCCGATAATATTCCAACAATACTCTAATATTCCAGGAATCAGACAATATTCCAGGAATCAGACAATATTCCAACAACACTCCAATTCCAGGAATCCGACAATATTCTAACAATACTCTAATATTCCAGGAATCAGACAATATTCCAGGAATCCAACAATATTCCAACAACACTCCAATTCCAGGAATCCGATAATATTCCAACAATACTCTAATATTCCAGGAATCAGACAATATTCCAGGAATCAGACAATATTCCAACAACACTCCAATTCCAGGAATCAGACAATATTCCAGGAATCCAACAATATTCCAACAACACTCCAATTCCAGGAATCCAATAATATTCCAGGAATCAGACAAAATTCCAACAACACTCCAATTCCAGGAATCCAATAATATTCCAGGAATCAGACAAAATTCCAACAACACTCCAATTCCAGGAATCAGACAATATTCCAGGAATCCAACAATATTCCAACAACACTCCAATTCCAGGAATCCAATAATATTCCAGGAATCAGACAAAATTCCAACAACACTCCAATTCCAGGAATCCGACGATATTCCAGGAATCCAACAATATTCCACCAACACTCCAATATCCCATTAATCCAACAGTTCATAAACA
>NW_028234432.1:3113881-3124343 GCF_977035675.1 Penaeus japonicus | reverse complement strand
AATAAAATATAATGATAATAATAATAACAAAAAAACAGCAACAATGACAAAGCAAAGACAACAACGAAATAAACCTGACAAGAATTCAAATCCCACAAACCGAGTCTTGGAAGCAACGCACCAAAAAATAAAAAAATAAAAAATAAAAAAGGAGCGCGAAATGCGAATAATGAAATAAAAAGATGGAAGCGTTTTGATATATTGGCGGTTTCCGGGGAGCGGATAATGGCGGCGGCGGCGGAGGAGGAGGAGAAGGGACTGCGGGGTTATTGTCTTTGTTATTCTTTCTTTTTTTTAATGCTGTCGTTATTGCTGTTGTTGTTGTTGTTGTCATTATCTTCATTATCTTTATCATTGGTATTAACATTATTATTGTTATCGTTATTATCATTATTATTATTATTATTATTATTATTATTATCACTATCATTATTATCATTATTACTATTATCATTACTATCATATATATATGCAATTTTTACTATTATCATTATCATTGCTTTCCTTCTTCTTGTTATATCTAATGTCATGATTATAGGCCTTATCTGCAGCGTCATTATCTGCAATAATTGCCAAAAACTCGCAATAGCTTGCTGCCGTATTTCAGATTCTATTGCCAAAGACCACCACCCGCCCACGTGTACCAACCTATCCATTAGGGGCGCCAACACGCATGCGCGAACCATCTCCGAATGGCGAAAATGCCAAATATTCCCTGATTTTTATTTTATGTCGTCTCATTCAACCGTTTAAAGAGTATCTTAATGATGGTTTACAACGAAATTTATGTAACAATGAAGTAAGATTATAATGTATAGTATACTGCATATTTCGAGACTCCAGTTCATGCGTGAAAATGTAAAACAAATACCACCATATGTAGCTTTGATAAATGGGTGATAAATAATTGTTTGAATCCTTTTGGCTTGGATTACATTTACTTTTTAACTCGTAAGAAACTGAATTTGCCAAGTGTTTGACATGAGAAACATTTAAACGGCAACAAAAAGTCTATTAGACGTATTTTTATGTTCATTCTCAGGGCAGACTGGTAATCAAAGGCTATTGAAGTATATAGTCACAATCAGAGTAATGCGTTCGAAATTGTTTAGATTGAATGGGCAGCAAAGGCTCTCTTCAGAGAAAACTGATGTAAATCAAGTCGGTAACTCATGTAAAACAATAAAATACCTGAGTTTAATTTATTTACAGTGATAACCTATAATGTTTGCATATGATAATAATTTTGTTTGTTGTGCGATATCCATTTTAAGCATGACTTCTGTAATACACACACAATATGCGAGAATAACTTTTGTTGTAATGAAATTATCAAGAAAAGTATAGCATACCTAGGTGAATATGCCTAGAATAAATTTTGCTTTGATTGATGTGTCATGGAATGCATTCTATATTTGCACAAATAACATCTATTTACTGACTGCTAATCTACACAACTAGTTTTTTGAAGAAATAAACTTTTTTCATACTTAAAGTAGGATGATGTTAACTTATATTCAGATTCACATTCCGATATGAACTACTAAAGCAAACAAGAAATGTATTTGTCGTGTTTTATGAACTCAAAAGTGTTTTTTCATCAGAAGAAAAAGCAATTAACTGTAAAAAGAAAAAAATTCAAAGGCGCGCCACAGAGGCACGGGTCGCTCTGTGAGCGTGACGGCTGGTTTTGTTCGAGCGGTACGACACTTTCGCCGTCGTACGCCCGGCAGTGCCCATGAAGTGAAATCATTTCAAGAAATTGACGCTGCAGATAAGGCCTTATAATCATTCCCATGCTATAATTATCGTCAATGCTACCATTATTTTCATTATCATTATCATCATAATCATTATTAACATTATTGTTATCATTATCAATATCATTATTACCGTTATCATTATCATCATTCTTATCATTATCAGTATCATTATTACTATTTGTATAATCATCGCAATAATTATGATGATGAATATTGTTGTTGTCATCATTTTTGTCATTAAACTTAACCTCCATTGCAATCGTTATGATTATCATCATAATTATCACTATTATCCTTATCATCATCATTATCAGCATCGTCATTTTTATTTCTATCATTACTAATTATCCTAATCACCATCGTTATTGTTTGTATTTTGCTTTGGTTATGTAGTTTATCATCATCATATTTTTAAATATATCATCATGTTTTTAAACGTTGATCTTTTTTTTTTTTTTCTTTTTTATTCAATTAATCAACATTTCCTTCATTATCACAAATTTCCATGTTCTTCATCAATATCACTATCTTTCATATCTACGGTATTAGCATCAAGATTTTTTCTATTATCATTTTCATTCCAAATTTAGCTGATAATGATAGTGGTAGTGGGATGACCTTCAAAGCATCATCCATGGTAATATTTCCATTAATAATAATAATCCATTCAATGATGATATTAATGATGGTAATTAGGATATAATAGTAATGACAATGCAGTGGGATTAGGTAAATACGGAGGCGACATATGAAGAAAAAAATTAATGACTGTAATGATGACTATGGTAATCACAATATTAAGAGTAATGATCACCATAGGTTTTATAAAAAAAAAATAATAATAATAATAATAATAATAATAAATAAATAAATAAAATAAAAAAATAAATAAATAAAAAAAGGATGTTAATGATTAAAGATTATAACAATGATTATGGTAAGAATGATGATGATAATCAATTTGACATCAATGATAACAATTATGATAATGATAATACTAATAGTGATATTAATGATATTGATGATAAGGATAATAACAACAATATCTAGAAATGGAAATTATAATGAACTTTATAATAATAATGATAATGATAATAATCATAGTAAGAATGATTATTATAATGATGTCAATAACAATAATGAGAATGATAATGGTAATAATGCTAACAACAATGATAACAATATCAATGATAATAATATTACTTATAATAATTATTACAGCAATACTAATGACGACAATGATAGTAATAATTAATAATGATAATAAAACAATTATGATAATGATAACGCCAATAGTAATTATAATGATAATGACAATGATGATCATGATAATCATTATGGTAATGGTAACAGTTGATAATTATAATGATAATAATAATGATTATAATAATAATGATAGTAATAATAATAATAATAATAATAATAATAATGATAATGATGATAATAATAATGATAATAATAATAATAATAATAATAATAATAATAATAACAATAATAATGATCATCATCATCATCATAACAATAGCAATAATAATGATAATAATAATAATAATAACAATAATAATCATATAAATAATAATAATAATAATAATAATAACAGTGATAACAATGATAACAGTAATAATCATAACATTATTGATAATGATAATGATAGCAATAGTATTAATGGCAATCATGATAATAATAATAATGATAATGATTACGATGATGATAATAATGATAACAATGATAATGATTATAATAATGATGGTTATTAATGATAGTAATGGAAATAGTGATGATGATTGTGATGATAAAGATAATGGTAATAATGATAATGATAGTAATGATGATAATGGTGATAATGATGATGAGGATAATAACACCAATGACGCAATGATAATGATGATGATAATAATAATAATGATGATTGTGGTAATGATGATGATGACGATATCAATATTATTAATATAATAATAGTC
Source organism: Penaeus japonicus (assembly GCF_977035675.1). NCBI lineage: Eukaryota > Metazoa > Arthropoda > Malacostraca > Decapoda > Penaeidae > Penaeus > Penaeus japonicus. The sequence goes on along the minus strand of NW_028234432.1, from coordinate 3,120,619 downwards.
ATGATGATCATAATGATGATAATTATGATAGTAATTGTTATAATTGTTATAATAATAACAATAATAGTGATAATAATGATGATGATGATGATAACAATAAAAAAGATAATCATGATAACAACAATGATAATGATAACAGTAATGATGATATGAATAGTAATAATTTTAGTGATAATGATAATAATAATAATAATAACAATGATAATAATAATAATAATAATAATAATAATAATAATAATGATAATGATAATAATAATGATAGTAATAATAATAATGATAATAATAATAATAATAATAATAATAATAATAATAATAATGATAACAATGATAATAATGATGATAATAATAATAATAATGATAATAATGATAATGATAATGATAATGATAATGATAATGATAAGAATAAGAATAAGAATAAGAAATAAAAGAATAAGAATAAGAATAAGAAATAAAAGAATAAGAATAAGAAATAAAAGAATAAGAATAAGAATAAGAAATAAAAGAATAAGAATAAGAAATAAAAGAATAAGAATAAGAAATAAAAGAATAAGTATAAGAAATAAAAGAATAAGAATAAGAATAAGAATAAGAATAAGAATAAGAATAAGAATAAGAATAAGAATAAGAATAAGAATAAGAATAAGAATAAGAATAAGAATAAGGATAAGGATAAGAATAAGAATAAGAATAAGAATAAGAATAAGAATAAGAATAAGAATAAGAATAAGAATAAGAATAAGGATAAGAATAAGAATAAGAATAAGAATAAGATAAGAATAAGAATAAGAATAAGGATAAGAATAAGAATAAGAATAAGAATAAGGATAAGAATAAGAATAAGAATAAGAATAAGGATAAGAATAAGAATAAGAATAAGAATAAGAATAAGAAGAATGATAGTAATAATAATGATAATAATAATAATAGTAATAATAATAATAATAATAATAATAATAATAATAATAATAATAACAATAATAATAATAATAATAATAATAATAACAATAATAATAATGATAATAATAATGATAAAAAGGATAATAATAATGAGACAAAAAGGAAAATGATAATGACGATAAAGATAAAATGATAATGATAATGATAAAAAATAATGATGAAAATAATAGTGATAGTAGTAATACTGATGACAATAATAGTAATGATAATGATAACGATTATAAAAATGTAGAACTGATAATGATAACAATGATGATGAGTAAGAACAAAGATGACAGTAATCATAATAACAGTAATAATAATGATGATAATAAGAACAATAATCAATCGAATTGAGTTATTGCGATCAACATTTGCTATCATCACCATAATCATTATCATTCCATTATCATGAAGTCTCGAATATCTAGCAATTCAAATAACATCACCCTAATCTCTATAATCATTAATGACTCATAATTTATATCCGTCTGGTGTCAACATGTCATTGCTAATTGTGCTGAAGTGATGACCATAAAGATGTTAGCAAAAATGTGACAAAACAACACCTTACGAGGACCTGTGCTCGGCGCCCTCATTCCATCGTGATGAATGCACATGTTGGGGCGATGAAGTATTTAATACCTATTAGCTCTCTTGTTAACCCTTGGCCCTCACTCCCTTTCATTTCTTTCTCTCTCTCTCTCTTTCTTTCTTTCTTTCTTTCTTTTCTCTCTCTCTCTCTCTCTCTCTCTCTCTCTCTCTCTCTCTCTCTCTCTCTCTCTCTCTCTCTCTCTCTCTCTCTCTCTCTCTCTCTCTCTCTCTCTCTCTCTCTCTCTCTCTCTCTCTCTCTCTCTCTCTCTCTCTCTCAAATTGCTCCCCACGCGCTATCTAGGCCACAAAAACCAGTAGCACAACTCCGTAATCTAGTTCTAAGACTTTCAACTTCCGAGTAAGATAAACGCTTGGTAGAATATTGAAGAGGAAAGAAACCAATCAAAATATAGTATCACTAATATCACTAACGCTCCACAAAAAAAATAAGACCTTTTTGATCCAGACAAAATTGAACACGGAGGAAAAAAACAAACTTACCAGCCAGTCGACCGTTCCGCGCGCAGTTGACGATATGAAAACCCTCGTGTTTAACTCTGCCTGTATTAATTACGGCGTTTCTGGCACTGTACTGATAGAGGGGAACGTGTCCACGGTGCCTAGATAAGAAGAGGGAGGCGGTTCTGGTGATAACCTACCTCACCACACCCCCATTCTTGCTTCTTCTCTACCTCCCCTTGTGTAGGTAATTTGTCTTGCTTAGGGGAATCTGTTGATTATTGGGGTATATATTTATTTATCTGTTTGTTTATTCACTTCTTTTGTTATTTATTCACTTACAGATATTTTTCATTAGTTTATGTTTTTTTCCTCGTTTTTCTTTTCTTTTCTTTTTACTTGGACGCTGTTTCGCTTCTCTCTCTCTTTTTTACCTTCATAGCCTTCCTTTTTTAGCGCTCTCTCTCTCTCTCTCTCTCTCCTTCTCTTTCCTTCTCTCTCTCTCTCTCTCTCTCTCTCTCTCTCTCTCCTTCTCTCTCTCTCTCTCTCTCTCTCTCTCTCTCTCTCTCTCTCTCTCTCTCTCTCTCTCTCTCCCTCTCTCCTTCTCTCTCCTCTCTCCTTCTCTCTCCTTCTCCCTTCTTCTCCCTTCTTCTCTCTCCTTCTCTCTCCTTCTCTCTCCTTCCCTCTCCTTCTCCCTTCTCTCTCCTTCTCTCTCCTTCCATCTCCTTCTCCCTTCTTCTCTCTCCTTCTCTCTCCTTCTCCCTTCTTCTCTCTCCTCTCTCTCTCTTCTCTGCCCCATCTCTTCCCCTCCTTTGGTCTCGGGCGTATCGATCTTATCAAGCCGAATCGAGGCGGAGAGCGATAGAGCGATCGTACTTGCGGTGGGTGTCACTGGCAGCTGATAGGCCCGGAGGTGACGAGCCTTGCAAGCGCTTCATCGTGCGACCCCCCTGTTCTTTGTCTTGGCAATCGAAGGATTTCCGGATAAACACTTCTCATGAAAAGGTTTTTTTTTTGCCATTTTGCTGTTTTCTCGTGTTTTCGTTTGTTAGGCAGCATTTTTTTAAATTCATTAAGTGAACGAATTATTAGGAGAGACAGTTGATAATAGAAATGATAGATAATAGAAATCCAATGTCCATAACCATATACACATTGGATTGCAAGGACAAGTGACCTGTCAATAAGAGAAGGAAATAACCTTTGCCACAGATTCATCAAATATTCATGTGACATATTTGATGTTCCTTGTATCTTTTTCTGCTGTTTACATTCCACATTTGCATAAGACAACGGACCTCGCAAATGCCAGATATCCCTGTGACCTTGCAGGCTGACAGAAGAGCGGCCGACCTTGGCTGTCAGGCAAGGAGGGTCGTTGACCATAGAGAAGCCACTCGGCACCAGATTGCGTCACTGGCACTGGCACAGACTCGTATTGATAAGATACGGCCAAATGATACGCATCGGATTCCAATACCTTGATTTAAAAAAGAAAATGGAAATGAAAATATCCTCACTAACTTTCAAATTCCAGTGCTCTACATCCTGCACCTCACCTTAAACCCCCCCTCCCCCTCCCCCTCCCCCCGCATAAAAAATACGACACCCAAGAACCAGCAACCCCCCCCCCCCACACACACACACCCACCCCACCCACCCAGTCACAAAACACCCCATGAAAAGGGAGAGTAAGTGTAACATACGTCACCCCGCGACCCCGCCCACTACCCGCCCCCCCACCCCACCCCCCTCAGTACCCCATTCATTTCGAAGTACCACAAGGTCACCGAGGTCAAGCTCCTAACGGTGGCTCCGCGTGAAGAACCAGAATGAGTCATCGCCAGGAGGGAGTGACCAGTTCGGGCTCTGTTAACAGTTCACCGTTCACTGTTCAAATTCTTGGTATTCACTGTTCACAACACGTCACTCTCTCTCTCTCTCTCTCTCTCTCTCTCTCTCTCTCTCTCTCTCTCTCTCTCTCTTTCTCTCTCTCTCTCTCTCTCTCTCTCTCTCTCTCTCCTCTCTCTCTCTCTCTTCCCCTCTCTCTCTCTCCTCTCCTCTCTCTCTCTCTCTCTCTCTCTCTCTCTCTCTCTCTCTCTCTCTCTCTCTCTCTCTCTCTCTCTCTCTCTCTCTCTCTCTCTCTCTCTCTCTCTCTCTCTCTCTCTCTCTCTCTCTCTCTCTCTCCATGGTCGCTTCTTTGTCAAGATTATTAAGACTATTATTGGTGGTATCATCATATGATATCATTCCCTTCAGTATTTTCATTATCATGATAGGTGTTATTGCTATTATTATCATTACAACAATCATTATCATTATTATAATTAATAACATTGATATTATTATTATTGGTCTTATTATCATTCTTATCATCATCATTATCGTAATCATCATTCTTATCATTATCATTATTACCATCACTGTCATTATCATCATAATTATCATGAATTATCATCATTGTCATTATTTATCATCGTTATCATTGTTACTACTATCATGATTATAATCATTATCAATATTGATGTTATCATCATCATAATTACTATCATCATTACCATTGTTATGATAATTACTATCACTATTATCATTATTGTCAATATGATCATTATTATCATTATTGTTATTACTATTATTAACATATTTATTATTGTTTTTATTTTATCATCATTGTTATCTTCATTATCATTGTTATTGTAAGCATTACTATTATTACTATTATCAAGATCACCTACATTATTATCATTATCATAAGAATTATTATCATCATTGTTATTATTATCATCGTTATCACTATCGAAAGTATTATCATCTTTGTTATTATCATCATCCTCATTATTGTCAATATCATTATCCTTATCTTATCATCTGTTCAAATAATCATAATTATAATTATTATGATTGATATAATTATTATCATTAGCATCATAAGCATTCTTTATCATCCTTTTCATTACTCTTTATTATTCTTATCTTTGTTCTTCTCCGTGTCGTTCATGATAATCATCATTTATGAATATATATATATATATATATATATATATATATATATATATATATATATATATATATATATATATATATATATATATATATACATATATATATATATATATATATACTCACTCATATACTCATACTCTCATATCTCATATCTACATCACTACTCACTCTCCTCACTCCCTCTCTCTCTCTCTCTCTCCCTCCTCTCTCTCTCTCTCTCTCTCTCTCTCTCTCTCTCTCTCTCTCTCTCTCTCTCTCTCTCTCTCTCTCTCTCTCTCTCTCTCTCTCTCTCTCTCTCTCTCTCTCTCTCTTGTCTGTATCAATTTTGCTTTAACCAACATCATTTTCTTTCCAAATCATTATCATCATTGTTACTAAACGATTATCCTCATTATCATCCCTGCCATCCTTGACCCTTGTTTGACCCGGTTAATCTCTTCTCTATTCGCTTTTTGTCGCGTCGCAATTGAGTCGGCGCATCAGGTTCCCGTCGTGGCCCTCGCTCGCGCGCGCGCGGTCTCGGACGGAACCCGATCTTCATTCTTACTCCGGCATGGATCGCGTCACGTGGGGCGGTACTAAAAAAGACAGGTCGTGGTCGGGGAGAGAACACGCGCTCAACGCTACTTGTGGAGAGGGGACGGGGGAGGGGAGGGAGGGAGGAAGGGATAGGGGGCAGGAGTTCGAAAAGGGGAGGGGGAAGGGGAGAATCGGAGAAGGAGAGGGAAAAGGGAGTGGGAGAGAGGGAGAAACTGGCGATGGGGGGATATTAAACGCATACTCTTGTACAGTGCACACGCGTGCGCACATTAGCACACACGCAAACATACGTACACAGACACAAGCTTGTAGACCGTATTAAAGATATACATATAAAGGAAACGAGTTCTTGCGTCGGTGACTCATAGATGCAAAAGACATGTTAGGCATTCACTGCACGACCGGCATTCGAGTGCCATCTACACGCTTTTGAAGGCTGTAAAGAGCTATAGGGAAAATTGTATCATACATATATCATCCAAGACCATAAAAAGCGAGACGTAATGCGTGTTGATTTTCTGACGTAGGAAATATGTATGCAATATCAAGTATACAATGATGTAGGTAAAGTTGAATCACTGCTTAAACCCAGCAATGGCAGAGGTGGCTGTGATCTCGCATGAGAAATTCACAATCAGAGGTTAATGAGGCGCAAGGGCTGGTCAACAGTGCAAGGTCGTAGCTGCAAGAAGCGCCCAGGTTTAGTACTTTGTTCATCAGTCATTATTTATTACTTACTATGTCATGTGAGTGACGTCAGGCAGTTAGAGAGTGTGAAAAGCTGTATCAGCCCATTCACATCGGTCGTGTGATGTCTCCCAGTTGTCAGTTTGATTGAAATGATAGCTAAGATCGCCATGATATGAACTGAATGTCTGATAAGAGTGAGAAGAAGTTTTAAGCAGATAGCGAGACGGTTTATTTCCTTGTTCAGAGAAAGACCTCTCTAAGATCATGCGTCCATCAGTTTCAATATAAAGTTATCCTTATTTATCCTAAACGATGACGTCAGAGAGATGAAGAACCTCAAGACCTTGTCCCTCTCGCCCTTCGACTCGTCTGAGAAAACTGCAGGAACTGAGCCCAGCTGCGGCCGTGGTTGGCCAGAGGCTCTGATGGCCACAATTGGATAATGACTGAGCAATGGTGGCATCCTGGTGCCCTCCCTCTCCTTCCCTCCCTCTCCCCTGGCATTCCTCTCCTTCT
>NW_028234432.1:3093881-3108881 GCF_977035675.1 Penaeus japonicus | reverse complement strand
TAGAATGGGTATAAAGAGGAAACGATAGCGAGACGGCAAAGCAGAGGGAGATGAAGGGTGATAGGAGAGAAGAGGTGGAGGAGAGGGAGAGGGGGGGTTGGTAACCTTATCGGGTCCGCCCGTCAAGCCGCCCTCAGGTAAGTGTCAGGTGACTGGGCGTGACTCACCTCCTCACTGCCCCTCTCCCATCTCCCTTTCCTTTCCTCCCTAATCACTTGTTGGTGACATCTATGTCATAGATTTGTCATCGCCCATTTCTTTCATTTCGTAAGTTCATGTGTCCCTCGTTTTCCCTTATCAACCAGCCAACCGACACTGTCTTGTCTCTGCCATAGGCATCTATCGTGATCGACTGTTGACTCCTAACAGACTAAATCTTATGGTAGTCATACTACGTGCATTTTCTGTTTTTTTTTTCTCTAAAATATTACAGAATACTTGAGTACCTTACAGGTAAAATCTGAAACTGGAAGATTTATCTATTTGGCATATTTCTTTTATAAAGTTCAAATATGCGCTCGATAAAACAAATCTTTCTACTTGTTTCTTGTGGATTTACTTACTGCAGGTGTTGAAATCACATACAAATGAGAATTGATTATGGAAGGACTACTTAAAATAAACTCTGATCTTAGCATGTTTCCATCTTATAATAGATATAAAGCATAAGCCCAAAAAATCTTAAGATGTAAATTCAAACACATCTGTATAAAAATGACTTTAATGATAAAATTGTGATAATGTTCTATAATACATACACTGAGATTTCCAGACAAGTTACACACTGCACATAGTATCGATGTCTAAAATAAACCTACCAATTGTCCAGAAAACATTGCATTTACCTTAAATTAGCACTAGTCTCACATTGAAATGTACCTCTTTACCTTGGCTTTTGTTTATCTCAATTGGCCAGCAGGAATGTAAAATCATTTTACAGAAACTACAAAAGTTATGAAAAGGGTAGTGTACCTTGCATCACATGGCTGAACCGAGGATTTTGCAATATCTTTTATCCAAAGAGAGAAAAACAGCCTTGGACTTCATACCTTTCAAGTTCAAAAATGATTTAATGATTGTTAAAAATGCTTAAATATCTTTGAGTACTTTTTACTTCTTAAATTACGATGGGATGCCCATTCCTTATATTTAACATATCCATCAACCATTAAATCTTGTGAAGTAGAACCTTCTCTTCTCCAATTTCTACCCCGCCTTGATACAAAACTTGCCAATGATAAGAATAATTGTCCTCAGCAAGAGTTCAACTGCATCACCTCATCACTTGGGTGATGATATTCACGTGTGTACCTGTGCCATGGCTGGTGCAGGGGAATGGGCAGGGCTTGCTCCCTGTGTGAGTTGGTGTAAAGCGTGCTGACGGGCTCGCATTTCGGCGGCCTTCAACTGCTCCAGGTGGAACTGCTGCCGCTCCTGTAACAGCTGTTGCCTCTGCAGCTCCAAACTCTCTCGTTCCCGGTCCATGATCGTCTCGAGTTCCTCGAAGTGACGTAGTTTGATTTCCAGCTTCTTCATCTGCGTCTCCACTAGAAGAGCAACAAGAGACTTGATCTTCCTCTCCTCGACTGCAGCCAGATGTTTAGCCTTGACAGCTGCTGAGCCAAGAGCTGCGCTGGCTGCCTGTTGAACAGAGGCATCCTTGCGCAATCTTTCTCGCTCTGCATCCAGCTTTTTCTCCTCTGGACTTTCTTCCTTCTTTTCTTCCTTAACCTCTTTCTCTTCTTTCTTTTCTTCCTCTTCACCCTCCTTCTTTTCCTCGGGCTTCTTTTCTTCTGGTTTGTCAATTTCCATGGCTTCTTCCTTCTTCTCCTTCTCAGCTTCCTCCTTCTTCTCTTCTTCCTTCTTCTCTCCCTCTTTCTTTGCTTCATCCTTCTTCTCTGCATCTCCTTCCCCATCCTTCTTCTCCTCCCCTTCAGGCTCAGTGCCAGCAATGCCAGACTTGGCCAAGCCAGCAGTAGGATCAACCTTTCCTTCATTGGAGGCAGCGTTATCAGCGACATTCTTGATGTGCGAATCAAGAAGAGCAGCTGGAACTTCATCCTTGATCCTGCAGAACTCATCCATGGCTGCCTTGGCTGCGGAGGCGGCGATCCTGGGATCCACGACAGATGCCAGGAAAGCCACTGTGGACATAATAGGGTTTCCGGATTTGCTGAAAGGGATAGGTTGGTATGCCAGGGGTCCCAGGGCTGTGGGGGTTGGACCACTGCCAGCCTCGGGGTCCTCCAGATAAGGATCCTCAATAGGGAGGCGAAGGAACTGCAAGATACATTCGTCTTGTGTTCTGGTGCCCACGTGTTCACAAACCTTGTTCCAGTCATCCTTGTACATCTATAAGAAACAAAAACCAAATAATTAACAATGCACTCCACTATTACTAATCTACTGTTAATTTCATATGATACACTTTAATTACTTAAAAATATCTCTCTTTTTATCTTATAACTAAATAAATATTCTATAAAAAAGAAACATTTCCCCTTTGTTTTAATACTTCACACAAAAGACATTTCTGAATTCATATATCAACATGAAAATTGTTCAGTAATCTATCTTACATTTACTATTTTGATATCTTTAGTCCTCCAGCAGAGTTACTGTATATGCAAACAATTCATCAAGACCGTTACAGCTATTACCAGACACATTTATTTCTCTCTAGTTTAAAAATGAATGGATTAATGTATAAATGGCTAATCTTGCTTTCTACATTAAATATTTAAACAAAGCATTACTCATCAATCACTTTCTTTCATATATCGATCTGTAGTCTCCCTCACTTACATGTGCGTCTGACATTACAACCACATCACATACTAAAATCAATAACGCAAAAGCAATCCTCAGCATATCTCATTCATAATATCAGTTGTGGAAAGTTCTAAAAATATACACATGTAGTAAGCAACTGTTTTCTCTCTCTCCCACAAACAAAGACTTACTTCAAGAGCTTCAAGCAAAAGCAAGGTTTCCTGTTCAGTCCATTCTCTGGCCTGACTAGCAGCTGACTTGTTCTTGAGAGCTCCCGTTTTCTTGGAGTACTGATCCAACTTCAAGCCGAATTCTGTACCAATGCCAAATTCTGGTTTCTTATCTATAGGCTTCTTGTCGAAGTCCATAAGTTGCTTAGCTGCTGATGGCTGATTAACCTGTAAAGAAATCAGAAATATGAATTTTTTTTTTTCACCACGTTCTTCAAGGGTACTGTGTATGTAGTTTATACAATCACATGACAAAATGTTTCACGAAATTCTGAAACCACTGCAGACAAGGACAATGTCAGTGCCATTAGCCGTCCATACCTTAGGAGGATTGATGGATTGCAGACCAGCAGGAGTGTCAGCCAACACATGGAAATGAGAGGTAGGGGGAGGACCCATGGGGGTTGGACGGGCATCTGCATCAACCTGGAGTCAAAATAGGTTACATTTTTTTCCTCTGCATTTTCATCTATTTTTTTTTCTTAAAATACATATAAGAAGGATAATGCATTTCTTATTTTCCAAAATGTCTATGATATATTTTTCAAGTCTAGCTTTCCAATCTGATGTAATGATATTCTTTGTCTATCTTGTTTAATTATACAGATAAAAACAACGACTAAATTTCCAATTTTCAAGACTGCATCAATTGAAATGTCTAGGGACTAAAAGCTCCCAAAAATACCTGATAATTGATAAGCCCCCACTGCTCCAAGAAAGCATGGACACGCATGACAGCGCAGACGTCGCCTGCCAAGTTGCGGCGGCAGGCTGTAGAGGTCAGGTACTCAGTTGGGTTTAATCTGAAAATTGGCAGGGATAAATTGTCATTAAAATGAGATTATATTCCTTTTTATAAATACTAACACCCAACAAGTATATTTGGACACAATTTTTGACACTTAAAATACAATATTGGAAAAAACATGTAAATAAAATAAAAGAAAGAAAGAAAGAAAGAAAAAAAATCAAACCAATCATACATAAAGCAAAAGTCAAATCAGGAGCCTGGCCCATAATATGACACAGCAACAAGTTTGTAAATACTTAGATCTTTTTTCCTTGAGTTCTTGAATTCTTGTTCCTTATTTGGTAGCAATATAAGATTTAATTATGTAATGTCCTCCTGAATGCCATATTATTTCCTGAAATATCTTCAGTACTAACACACACTTCCCCCAAAAGATCATTCTTTTGTAAATCAAATTTGAATTGCTTTCTGATAATTCTCAGAAAACCAATCAAAAATAATAGTTATACTACAATTTTGGTTATACTACAACTAGACCGACTCTGGTAAAAGTATTAAACTAAACAATGTTAACCAAGCTAAAATTGATACAATGTGATATCATTTGGAATATCAACAAATACAGTTATAAAAAAATAAAAAATAAATAAATAAATCTCACCATGGCCAAGAGTAATTTCTTCTAGTAATTTCATAAATATTTGACAGAGATGTATGAGGTTACATCCTCCAAGAATATTTATAATCATCTAGTATCATCCTGAGGTAATGTGGCTTCGAATCTGAAGTCATACCTTCTTACTAAAAAGAAAAAAAAACAAACTCACCTATAAGTGTCAATCATGAAGTTTCTGTAAGCCAAATAAATTTCAGGAGTCTTTGACCTGTTCTTGCCGTTGAAGAACTCAGGGAGCCCTCTCTTTTCAATGGCATGAATAGCATTGTAGTCAAACCAGGCAGCATAGCTGGGCACAATGATGTGATGGGTTTGATCTGTGGCTGTGTCCTCGCTATCTGGCACCGGCTACAAAACACAAAGTATGAGATTACCATCCAATGACTTGTGCACATCTGTTAAATTACTATCTCTTTGGTGGGAGGGAGAGGACATTTTACATATTATAAAATATAAACAAACAAATAAGTACAAATTTACATATATATTCACAACCGTAACTGTAGATATAGATACATAAAGAGATGAGAAGTACTTCCAGTACTTTTATACCTGAATATTTTCCTACACTTAAAAATGTACTTATACCAATTTAACAGAACCACAACAAAATCATCTAAATTATTGGTGTTGCTTCTGGTGGTCCTTCTCCTGAAGACAATACTGATAATTTGAAAAGATAAAAGATACTGCCAGTGTTTTTGCTGATACTCAATTTTCCACATTACATTTTTTGGACCAATGCTACCATAGGCACAACCAATAATTTTGTAGCCATTTTCCTAATGGTAATTGGTAGTCTTTCGTGTATAAGTGAAAGACAATATTCAATTCTAAGAGTACTTGAAGCACTTCCCAAAACTTTAAATATAGATACATAAAATTTACATATATAAACCAATATATACAGAAAGGGGGGGGGGGCCTACCTGTCCCTCTGTCTTTTCTGTCTTATCAGCTGCTTCCTCGTCAAGGTCCATATAATTCCCTCCTTTGCTCGGCTGGATTTTGGAACCAGTGGTAACCTCGGTGACAGCTGGCTCGGCAACAGGGTCTTCCATATCTCGTGTCAGATCTTCCTCCTCCTCTTCAGTCTTTGTCTTCTTCACTGGCTTTCCAGGGGTAGCATTGCTTCTACCTCTGCAATGTTCATTTTAAAAATTTACATAAGTATATTGAACTTTCTTTACAATATGTGTTAATATCACCACTGAAAGTCTGGTGTGTATGAGCTAAATATTTGGCCACTATTATCTTCATAACTGCTGACGATTATAGACAAAGTGTAAAAATTTTAACGGCTTGTGCACTCTTAAAAATTTCTATTTCCAACAGATTAAAACAGAATATACTTTTTAAAAAATATGTTTAATAAAGTAAATAGATTTTGCAATCAATTAGTTGGTATGTGACAATGCCACAAGGGGAGAAATTTTGGCAATTTTTATAAGAACACATACAGTATACTTAAAGATAAAAAGAGAAAAGTTGAGGAACCCTGAAACAAAGCTAGCCATGAAATTAGAGCGACAAAATATATATCTCTTTAATCCTCTACTTCCATATCTTCCCTTTAACATGTCCAGTGGGGCCCCAATTTTGCCATTCTTTTGATTAGCAATTTGAGGATAAATGAGAGACTGGACACCCTACCCAGGTCATATTTTAGCAAAAAATTTGCCAGGATTAGTGATTATGTGCTAATGCTTGCTATTTCAGTCTTTTCCCCTTGGGTATTTTCTACAACATTTTCTTCACTGTATTTTCTTTGGTTTCCTTTTTTGGGGGTAAATTCATAATCATCCCTTCAAAATTCATTCAAGAAAACATCCTCTTTCCATTGATAGGTAAATCATAAAAGCAACATCAATATGTGTTCGATAAAGGAAAATTGTCACTGACTGAGGATTCAAAACTAATACTTCAAGTGATTTGTGGTATTATCTGACTATGTCAGTGATTCTAACAATACAAAAGGAATTAGGAGTTTTCCCAGACTACTTTTCATTTTTTCACGTCTAAAGTTTGACAAGTTCCACTACAACAATGTGCTTACTATTAGAGTCACTAAAGGTACATCCTTGTATTTCCTAACTATTCCATTCATCTTTTTTTACCAAGAGAGTATATATGTGGTTGCATCAAAGAAAATTCAGTCCACTCCAGCTGGCTCCACAAAAAATTCTTGTCAATATCGATAATATGGAATAAAGGCTAAATTTCCTGGAAGTTTATATGTTTTTGCAGAAACATGAATCCCAAACTGTCAGCTAAAAATAAATGTTTTGAAACATCTGCTCCCAATAAGTTTTAAACAGGAATACTCATTCTGAGTTAGAAACACTACAGTCATGAATTATCTACAATTTTTTTTACCTACAGGTAAAAACTTTCTTCATCTGCCCTTTAGATGTACAATATACAATTTTATATCTAACATAACCTGATTACTGAGATCTCACTAGTACTTTATAAGATCAGGTAAGGGTTGCATTACATACAATCTTTCATATCTTGATTTTTTTGTTATTTTGTATCTTCTTACGTTTCTCTAATTTTCCACCAGCCACACACATCACACCAGCCCTATACCCCCATTCCCTTTGCAGCCTGTTTTACACTAAGTAGAATTAATCATGTGGCAAATGTAATTTCGAAATACATCTGATTTTGCATATTAGGGCTTTTTGCTTTTTCTAGATAGATCCTACAAATATTCACATATGCAACACAATTACTTTTAAAGCTTTTCTTCTCTCATTTACAGATGTAAATATCCAACAGCAATTCCATTCACCTTAAAAGTTTTAGAAAACTTTCATCAAATTAAAACTGTTCCATTAATTAACTCCCCTCTTTCATAATTTAGTCCATGTGCACCAACAGCAAATATCAAAGAGCAATTAAGGTATTTCAGTCTCCATCCTCAATGCAGAACCTTTCTTACCCTTTCCTTTTAGAGCGCGGAGAAGGTGGAGATCGTGGCCGCTTTTTCGCTTTTTTCTTTTTATCGGGATCACTGAGACCCATTGTGTCGTCGACACTCAGGCAGCCACTATGTTTCTTCTTCTGACCATTTTCGTCTACCTCATAATCCTCCTCATTCATCCATTCATTGTAGGACTCCAAGTCTTGCAACCAATTAGCGCACACCTGTGGAGACACAAAAAATATGAGAAACAAATTCATACGGACCTCAAGTCTGAAACTAAGGGATGAACAGCTATAGAGTATTAACCGATTGCGTACGGGTGTCAATGCATACATGACGCGATATCGGGATCTGTTCACAGTTGTAGCGCACACACAGTCATAAAGTATTATCGCTGTAATAGCGCTAGCTCTAGACTCACAATTTATGATGTATTTATGGAAAAATATTGTTTGTGTCAGTCTGCGCTACCCGGAGGGTGGAAAAAGCCCTATCCCATCCCTCTAATTTTTAGCCTATGCCGCTAGTGTCGTAGACAGCCCATCCCGATGACCAGTCAGGGTGGGCTGTTAACCCATTTGCAACATATCATTTTGCTCCCACCATATCTCTCCCTCAAAACATACATTTTACATTGTTACATATGTATGTAACCATAGGAGATCTCACACTTCTTATTTAGCCAGTGGGAGTAACATTAGGCAAAGTTTTCATTTCATATATATTTATATATCTATCTATATCTATCTATCTATCTATCTATCTATCTATATATCTATATATAACCCTGAGGAATGTTTATAGTGATTCCGTACTAACCTTCCACTGGTGGTCAGGGAACTGTGGTGATTCTGGAGGGTCATAATCCAGCTCAACCCCTGCAGCCCAAGAGTCATAAGAGTCGGGCATGTAGTAGAAGTGGAAGAGAGTTTGCTTGTCCCGACGCATGGCTCCGCGGGCGAACTCATCATCCAAGGGGTCTTGATCTTCGTATACAATGTGGGTGGCATCATCTTCCTCTTCTGAAATAAAATTGGGAAATATCTTTGAGTATCTATAGATATATATAAATAATACCTTATGCTTATATAACTTTGGCAATATAAAACTATATACATAATTTAACCGTAAAAGGATTAATAGGAACAATACCAAATACAGTGATTTACAAATTCAGACTGATAAATGTAATACATTGCACCTGCAAGAACCATAACTTTTTCAACTTACCCACGATCTTGCCATCGTGTCTTTTCACTATGTCTTTGAGCTCATTTCTCAATTCTTTATCAACATCACTGTGAATATACACTGCAGGTTTGTTCCAGCACTTGTTTGCAACCAAGGACTTCTCTATCTCCCGGAAAAGTTCAATGTTTGCATCTTTCCTTGATGGTGACTGAAAAAGGGATGAAAAGTTAAATGCATGATGAACTGATAAGTGAGGAAAAAAAGCTACTGATATACAGTGTCAAAAAATTAAACTCCAATAATTGTAACTACAGTATATGCTGCAGTCTAGAGGACCTACAATATACAGGATTTGTTGCACTCTAGAATAACTGTAATTTACAGCATTTGTTGCAGTCTAGGACAACTGTAATTTACAGCATTTGATGAAGTGATTGTAGAACCACATGTCAAAATTCCTGTACATCTTTCCTTAAGTAATTAAAAAAAAAAAAATTTACAGACCCTTCACTTATTATCATTTATTGCACTTCTTAATTTCTTAACAGACTGATCACAATAAAATAACAGAATATTATTTTCTTTTTTCTAACAATCTTCACAAAAGCCCTGAAAGGCATAGCGTAAGAGAAATAGGATGAGAAAATTTATTTAGGGAATAAGGAGAAAGCTAATGAAATGAAAATAATAATAAATATTAACACGGATACTTCTAAATGTACTTTTCTTCCTGTCATATAATGTGGTCATCTACCAGTTTATACCTAAATTTCAAAAACAAGAATTCTTACCTGGAAATCAAACCTTCGCCAACCTTGATCACTTTTGAACTTGTAAACTGTGCTAAATATGTGGCAGAGTCCACCACCTGGTTTGAAGTCGAGGAAACTTTTCATCTGGGGGGGAGGGGAGGAAAATGATAATATTATTGAAAATAATCAACCAATTTTTTGGTGGTTCATCTAGTTATCAAAGGGGAGAAAAACAAATAAATAATTGATAGCAATGATAAATACAGTAACAAACTATATTTACAATAAAATGCTATTTATCTCAAAAAATGGAAAAAAATCCAAATAATCTACATTACATCAATACTGTCACATGAAATCTCTGGTACTTACAGGTAATTTTGTCATTGGAGGTTTTGTGACTTTTTGGCCACAGTTGTCCTCCATAAACTGCAGAAGCTGAATAACCAACTGGGACAGGCCCTTGTTGGTTGGTGGATCTGCAGCCACATACTGAAAAGGTAAGTTGCATATATCAATATGTTTTGTCTTTCCACTTATTTTTTTTTTCCTATTGCCCAAGCCAACATCTTAAAATGTCCCTGCAGAGCAATATAAAAATGAGTCAGTGATAACTTCTGGTCTTTCTTTTTCAATTCCCTTTTCATTTTTGTACATTGAAATTTTGAAAATTTGCCACAGTTAGAGGGGGGGAAAATTGTATGCAAAATTATTATAACTAAGGCCTGAGCATCCACTTTACCATTCATGTGCATGTCCCAAAATCAAGAACAAATATAATCCTCTACATAATCAGATGTAAATTTTGTAGTGCTAAAATATTCCATAACTGAAGCCATTTCCACAATTCTCATATTCAACTAACAAGGCCTACATAAATCAACCATTTTGGAGAATATATTTACTCTAGCTAGATAGAAAGGGAAAACACCCACTTGTTTGTCTGTAACTTAACCCTTTAACGACGGGTGACAAGATATATCAAGTGGTGGCAGCACCAGCCTCCGGGGACAAGATACTTTGTCTTGGCTATCCTCCTGGCTGGTGCGCCAGGTGATTGGACATGTAGCACTTAGCCATGGCCAGTGTGGGCGAATAGCCCAAGGCATTAGACTTACACGTTTGAAATATCCTGGCATTTCAACCATTTGGAGCCAAAACAGCCTTGTTGGCAACGGGTCAACCTCAATGAGGAGGATACCTATATGGTGCCACTGCAGTAACCTGGCCCTTTTTTTTTTCTTTTTCTCATTCTTAGTATCAGTCCCAACCAGCAAGAATCACCAGTTTGAATGTTTTCCTGATTAAAATAACATATTTGAGGAACATGATGCTGTGGAGCTTGAACATGAAAAAAGAGATATAGATGTGTCTAAATATCTTATAAGGCCACTCATTCTGAACAGTCCAACCTGTTAATGACAGGACTGTTTTGGCTTCACCCAGACATTTCCCGAAGCCATTTCAAAATATGTAGGCTTTGTAGGCTTATCACCACAGGCTATTTGTACGCTGAGGCAGTGGCTAGATACTTCACATCCGAACATCCAGTGAGATGGCTAGACAAAGCCATAATGTGGTATTCAATTGTTATTACTATAATTGCCATAAAATTAAGCAAAACAGTTTTCATATAAAATCCAAAACATAGATGACAGTAATTTCTCCTAACACCAGCTGGTGCCTTTAATGGCAGCCATTCACAGTCTCTAGCATGGACTGTTTTCAGAAAGAGATGACATACAGCAAGATACAGACCCCTTGCTCTAAAATACTGGCATTGAAGGATGTGCCGGCAGAATGAGAAGAGGAAGTTGACTCAAACCATGCCAAGTGTCTACAATGTGACCTTGTGCCAGTAAGGTTGTCTTGTACTGTGGCACTCAGTCATAAGAATTGGTGTATGGTTATTTCTTCTGTATTTGTTTACAACAGTACACAAAAAAAAAGTCTTTTATAGTTCTTCCATAAAACCACAATATTTTTAACACAATGAGTATAAAGAAATTAATGAGGTGATGAATCCTATACAACAATTTTAGTAAACTAAATATTGATAGAGCCGATCATATGACAAACACAATACAGAAGAACACAAAAAATTATTAAAAAATGGCTTTAGTTTTACAATGAGGAAATGAAGAGTGTGAAAGGTTTCAATATGTTGCTTGAATCTGCCTGGCTTTGACATAAAACCAATCTGGAGTGCTGCATAGGTGGCACTGGTACATGTCCTTATTTATTAATCAATTGTTTTGCTTTTCCCTTCTATTAGGAGTAAGAATTTTCTATGACATAGGATATTTCCTAGAAATTTTCCATGATCTACAACAATTCCTAGCAGCATTATTTGTACTTCAGGAAAAAGTAAGGAAATTTCCATTCCCTGGTGTGTAGATAAAAGAAAAAATTAATGACTGTGGGATTGCCTTTACTTTGAGATGCTTCTTACCTAATGGCATCATTTCATGACCATAACCTTAGCTCTTCTCTATTTCCACACAATCTTACTCTAAATATTTACTAAACTCCCTAATGATTTATTGTTAATTCATTCATGCCAGGGCAATTCCGGCTCTGAATGGTCAGAATGCCAGGGTTTTCAAACGCATAAGCCTAACACCTCGGGATTCTCGGGCGCACTAGCCGCGAGCCTGGGCTGTCCGCTTGCTCACCCCGAGCGCCGGCCTTGACCAACTATCTCGTCGCCGGCGTCTGACGCAAAAACCACGAAACATGTCAGCACGTCATCCGACACAAATGGGTTAACCCATTCGCGCCGGTTGACGTGCTGACACGTGGTCGAAAAAAAGCCCCGGACCCGGGTGACGTCCTGGCACGGGCTACATTTTCGGCCCGCGCGCCGGGAGGCCAGTAGCGACGTGCTGAAACGTCCGCATTAGAATGATAGATTATTCTTCGTACAATTCGATTTTCATACTTGATTTGTCTTAGCTACTTTAGTTTATCCTTCTAAATAGTAGAAAATGGAATATAACGTAATATGAATGACGCCATAGGTACATACGTAATCTTGATTACAGCATGGTGATTTCTGTTTCTGATTTGTTGAATATGATGATCTGAGTCGAAAGACTATCGTAAAATCAAATGTAATTGGCCGAGGAATAAAAAAAAAAAAAAAAATAAAATTATATAACATCTTTTTGTTGCCCCACTAAAAGAAAATGACACTTGAAAAAACATTGCTGTTACTTGCATTCACTTGTATGCACATGTATGGTTGTTCATATTCTCTTTCTTTTCTTTTAGGAAGAAAAAAAAAATGAAAAAAAAACTATGTTTGTTACCTCACTAGAAGAATGCTTCCATTTCCCATTGGTATTACAACATAGGAGTAAAGAATATGGAAAAAGTTCAATAGAATAACACTAAAAAAACAGTGCTGTAACATCTTTTTCGACTGATATACCTCCTCTGAACATATCACTACTTTCTGCACATGTCTACACTTTAGACGCAATCACGCAAACCATAAGGATAGGGTGGGTGAAAAACGCTCTGCGAGCGTCAGCGGGACCGCGCGCATCGGGAAAACACCCCGGGACGAACGGTTGCGCGCTTGAAATCTTCCCGGCATGATCGGGAGTAGGCGAAATTCCGCCCCGGCGTGAATGGGTTAAAGAACCAGCTCAAGCTTAAACTGGCCAAAATCATACAGTTTAGTGAGGTTCACTGGTCTTTGTTTGTGAGCTTAAAGTAGTTAAAAAAGAGGCTCCATAATCCAAAGGATATAGGAGTTGAAAACACAGTGAGAAATTACTTTACTACCTATCCAAGACCCCATTAAAACTGTTATAAAGAAATTGTGTGGCAAAAGACAAATAATACCTTTTGTTTATTAGTTACTAGCATATTCCCTTTTATATTGATTTAGATATTCATGGCTTTTGGAAACCAGATACTGTACTTGTTGTAATCTGTGGTTAAAAAGAATCAGACATTATTCTTTCATCCTAAACTATCCTTTGAAATGTCAACAAGCCCTCTGCATTCAAATGTGTCATTCCTATCTTCTTTTCACATGGGGAGAACCAAAATATTATAATGTGTATTCATGGAAAAAAAATCTAAAATAAAGCAATGTAAAATATATGTCCTTGGTTTACCATACACATGGTCTATTATCTGCAGTAATCAGAGTGGCCTACACACTAATCAAGTCTTTTCTAATAGTCCACATCTACAGCAAAGGCAAAACAAGCATCTGCCATGTGTACTGGCAGAACAGATCTTGGACTACTCTGAAGGTGACGAACACCTAAGGTTTTTGGTTAATAAATCTAAACATATGATACTCTGGTTTTCTCAGTCAAGATACAACTATTCATTTCCATATTAGTATCATATAATAGTCCTGGGGGACCTGCAGGTTAAGGTTCCTAAAGCAAACAAACATCTACCACAAACATTCTGCTAATTACAGAGGTTAGCTTACATGATTTTTGATATCTAGGGAGCATCATCAACCTCTTGTATCAAGTGACATCTATTCAGTATCATTATGATAAAATGGAGACTCCCTTTCTCTGAATCTGTCAAGTTGCATAGTAATCAGGCTTGGTAGGTGACTTCCCACCATATAGAATGAAAGAAATGCATCCAAATCTCACAATTTTCGCAAATAATCTTAAATGGAACAAACAAACAAAAAAACTTCCTAACCTAGGGGCTCTGCCCGTAACCCAATGATGACGGTGTGTCACACCCGTGTGACATGGCTAAATGCCTGATGACAGGGCAACACACCAGTGTGACGTTCCCGATGCAATATTGTATAGGCCCGGCGTAGGCTGGCATAGGGGGTTGCCACTTCTCATCGGGCCCATCGGGATTGGGTTAAACCTGTTTTTAATTGCCATGTTCCCCAGCTGGGGGAACTGCCCTCATACCCCCTCACAATTGCCATGTTCCCTTGCCAGGGGATCTGCCCATTTAGACATGTAAGTTATATGGTATGTCTAAAATTGAAAATTCAGTTTACTTTTTGTGGGTACTAAGTACCAAGGGAGCTTGAACATGATTATTGTACTTCAGTTTCATAAATAGTTCATTTTTACCGATATAGCTACCAGTGAATTGAGAAACATGAGAGAGCAACAACCACAATCTTCATTTTGGAAAATCATCAGGATTAGTGTGACAACAGAACTGTCAAATTTGCCAGTAGATATATGTATGACAAGTATTTCTAATTAAAATATGTCATAATACATAATGCATGACATATAAAATGATCTTAAGCCAAGTGTGACCACAGATACGGTAACTCTATATTGAATTTCTGATATACGGAAGAGATATTTTCTGATATATATGATCTTAGTGATCATGGTGTTATTTTCAACATTTTACAGTGTCCTAAATGCCCCACCTTTGACCCCCATTCCCCAGGGGTTCCTCAAGATTAAAAGAAAAAAAAAAAAAAAATGCAAACAACAGATGATGTCTCCATTAGAATTATCAAGAAACCAGTCCACCCTTCATCTTGTCAAACTACAAGTGGTTAAAGTTTGCTCACCATTGCAATAGCACAGGTGTGGAGGCCTTGGCATTGGTTTGCCACAGTGCTATTAAAGTGAACTTCAAACCAACTGATTAGGGTTAATTTCAAGTGCATTTGAATACAACACAAACCCTATGATTATGGGAAAATCTACTTAAATTTGAAATTC